>NC_056679.1:44720409-45092909 GCF_018350215.1 Panthera leo
CAAAAAGTACCATTCCTGTGACATGATCATCAGTCAAAATGATCTACCTCATAGACTTTCCACTCAAAACAGATATTTCTTGGGATCCTAAATTATAGCACACATTCTCTCTGGTCAGGAAAACCTATGTTAAGCTTTCATACACACTTATATCAATCTGTTCTCAAATTCTGGCCAGAAAAGTCAGCAAAGTAGTCATCCTAAAACTTATATGGTACAACAGGTTTCTTTGTTGTTGTTGTTTTGGGTTTTTTTGTTTGTTTGCTTGCTTTTTGCTTATACTTGACTTAAAAATCTTCAAATATTTAAATCAGCTCAGATTATCAGTATCTATATCAGATTTTTTCCTCAAAGTTCGGAATAACATTATTTTAAATGTAGAAAGGTAAATTAATATTTGGCCAACCTAGTATGTAAATTCCAGAGCATTTGTTTTACAACTACTACAAAAATATCTGTGGTTATTTTAGATGGTAAAATAAAATCAGTAGAATCTTGTTACTTAGAGACTCTGTTTAAAATGCTGCATATTTTCATGTTCAGAAACTTGAAACTCTAAAATATGCTGTAGATCTTAGTTTTCTGTAATTCCGTAAGAGTTCTTGGTCAAAAACAATGGAATGTGACTTAGAAACACATCATCTAAGTAATCATCAGAAGCATATTATCCCCCAGATACACAAATTATTTTTTGAGGCTTAGAAAAAAGAAGCCAACTAAAACAAATATCTGATCAATATTATATTCTGTATTCGCCAAATGCTAATTTGATTGGATAGGGATTACTTTCAGATTATTTAAAATCACCATACCTTAAAGAGGTTAATAATATAGTTTACAAGGTATTCATTAGAAATTCATCAATGAAAAACAGAAAACGGTACTCAATTAGCATGGGGTTTTGTTTGTTTGTTATATTTGTTGTATTTGTTTCATTCTGCACTTATAGTCACATCTTTCACTCAGATGGTTCTGGAGTTTTGGGTACCTGCAAGTTCAATCAAGTGGTCTTATTTCTTTCTCCTTTATGATCTTCTTATTTTCCCTGAAGCAAGTGTGCTCAGAAGGGAGGGCACCTGGAAATTATGGGCTTCTTTATAAAATGACAAATAATATTGATAAACCCATCCTAAAATAAATAAAAGAAGCTCTCCCCAAACAAGGTATTATCTGCTGCTAGTTCTGCTCTAAATAACAGTAGACTGTGTAACACTCCAGCCTGGGATAAATTAGCCAAGAAGACATAAATTTGAGTAAAATCACTCCATACTCTTTTTCACTACGAAACGGGGTTACAGGAAAAATATGAACATGACTTCATTTTAGTGTTCCATGGAAGCATAGTTTAAGAACTCCTTTCCTGAATAAATAGCCTGTAACCATTTTTAAAGTTGCTTTTTCCTTTTGACTGAGGCAAGACTGATTTCTTAACATTCTCAACAAATACCTGGTTCAGGTCTCACCAACCTTCATGATAATTTAATGGTGTATGCTTTCTTCTGGTGACAATTTTCCGTATCAATTGTTCCGACCCTCAAAAGCAGATTTCTATCATAAAGCTCTCTTTTGGATTCAAAAATTAAATTAGTTTTCCCTAAGTCATTTCCTCATGGTGTTGTTTAATTATAAAGTAAAATGCACAGAATGAACCATACTTCAGAAAAAAACTGAGTGTTTTCTAACCCAGACTAAGAAGTTCTCTTTGAGCCTTATGAGGCATTGTCTGTCACTATTATTATTTTTATTTATATTATTTATTTTAATTTTTTCAACGTTTATTTATTTTTGAAGAGAGAGAGCACACGTGGAGGAGGGGTACAGAGAGAGAGAGAGAGGGAGAGAGAGAGAGACAGACAGATTCTGAAGCAGGCTTCAGGCTCTCAGCGCTCAGCACAGAGCCCAACACGGGGCTCGAACCTACAAACCGTGAGATCATGACCTGAGCCAAAGTCAGAGTCTTAACCGACTGAGCCAGGCATCCCACCCATTACTATTATTTTAAAAAGTCTATTTAAACATTCAAACAGAGAATCATTGCAACCAAGGGAATAGGAAAACTGCTTCAGCATAACTTTAGCTGTAGCCCCTTTCTTATGTTCTGTTGTGTTTGTTTGTTTAAGCAGAAGGAAAGGAGAATTAGCAAAGTGGCCTGGAATATGGTGTCTGGATAAGAGAGTAAGAAGAGAAAGTGCAGCTGTACTATGTACAAGTCTATGCTTCTGGGCACATTAATTAGCTGTCTGTACCTCAGTCTTCTCATCTATCTAATCATTATACCTAAGGGATACATAACTGTTCCAGAATCAAAGGACTGTTCTGAATATTAAATTGCACAGTATAAACATTCAACATGCTATCTAGCAAATAGGAAGTTCTTAATCAATGTCACTCACTATGATTATGACAAATATTTATTCACTTAACAGTGTTTATTGAGTAACTACATGCTCTATGATAGGGACAAAATGATGAGCAGAATGGAAATAGTCTGTCCACTGGGCAATGTTTTTAAATTTTTTTTAATGTTTATTCATTTTAGAGAGGGAGGGGGGCAGAGGGAGTGAGGGTGATACAGAATCCAAAGCAGGCTCCAGAGTTCAAGCTGTCAGCACAGAACCCTATGCAGGGCTTGAACTCGCCAACCATGAGACCATGACCTGAGCTGAAGTCTGATGCTTAATAGCTTAATCAACTGAGCCATCCAGGTGCCCCAGGGCAACTTTTGTTAGAGACAAACAATAAAAACAACATAGATACTAATATACAGTTACAGGTGACAATGAGAAATTGAAAAAAAAGTAGAGAGTATTTAGTTACTCCAAGAACATGGAATGAGCAGATGCAATAAATTTTTAAAAATTTAAATTAATTCGCCTAGGGGATCAACGGATGCTTCTTTGAGAAATGTACAAAGCTCTTAATCAAGACATCTCAATGATAAATAGGAATGAAATCAGAAAAGGGTGGGTTGAGGGAAGGAGAGCCAATATGCAAGGAGACAAAACAAGTTTGTGAGGCCCAAAGATAGAGAAAAATGTTAAGGGAGGACACTGAGTCTGGAAGACAGAGGGTAAGAGGGAGGTTGGTGAGGGAAAGGCCTTGATAATAGACAAGAGACAGATCATCCAAGGTCCATCTGTACAGAGTATGGATTGTGGTCAGAGGGTGGTGGAAATATTTAAAAAAAAAAAAAAAGGAAAAAGAAATAAAAGGAGAATCTGGGTGTGGCAAAATAGTTCATATTTTCATTTTAAATTTTTCATTCACTCCACTATCAGAGAATGGATTATATGTGGCAAAATTAATGAGTGAGGATGATGCGAATGGCAGTGGCAGAAGCTGAGTTGAAAGGGGACAGTATATTAGAATTAGGTGCAAACAATGGAGATGGAGGGATGTGGCACAGATAGAAGAAGGGAATTTTTGAAGAAAAAGTGACAGTGCTTGGTGGAATAGTGAAAACAATGGAGAAGAGCATGTTGGCAAATACGACCCTGAATTTTTGGCTTGTACAACCTAATGCATGGAAAGCTGTTCTCTGAGATAAAGAAGGAAACTGAGCAAGAGAGAGGGGGACATTTATGAGTTCAGTTTTGTACAATGTTGTATTTATATTGTGTCTGTGATATCCACAAGAGAGGTCAAGCAGAGAGGTGGGTGTGTGAAACCAGAGGTCAGGGGCAGGTCCAAATTTTAAGATACAAATTTCGAGATACAGGTTGTGGACAGCATTTGAAACCATGGAATCAGATGACTGCATTCCATGAGAACTGAGAAAACTAAAAAAGGAGGCAGTTGACCATGACATCTCCTTTCCCCCTCACATTACTACAAATCGCGAAAATATAAATATTTCTCTTTGGTTCTTAGATTACTACCTACAGAATTTTGGATAAAAATATCCACACCAAGAATGTATGATAATCTGAATAGCTAGATTACATACTTTCCAACAACTAAGTTCACAATGAAGTAGAGAAAATAAATGACTAATCACATAGATGAGGAACCTATTACCATAGTCAGAATTCTTAATGGTGTAATGGTTAAGGTATTAGAAAACTGAGATTTCTTTATGTATGCCTAGTAGGGTGGGACCAGATAAGGTCTGGGTTCAGGTAATAAATTAGTTTACCAGTGGCTTCCTGCTGCCTTTATGTTTAAACTCCATTATAGTTTCCCAGAATTCTGAGATTACAGGAAGTTTTCCCCTGAACATCCCCAGCAACTGTTTGAACAAGTGAAACCAACTGAGTGACTTTTACTTGAGTAAACCAATCTTCCTAACTAGCATGAAACCAAATGAATAAACAGAAGATCAGAAAATGAAGAGAAAAGAAAGAGGTCAGCTCTTGTTTCATACATGAAGATTAATTTAGCATGGAATTCACAACTGATAAAACAAGATGCTAAATATCAAATGGGACTTCACAGTATGGTTAGATAATAATAACTCAAGTAATCAAAATTATCATGCGGGGTTTAGGTGGTTTATGTACTCACTGATCAATATAAACACTATGTAGATTCCCTGCATGTGCTAAGATAGAAACAAAAGAAAATGCACATTACTGATTATTTTACATATTATTTTGCATTCAGTACTTTGGAAATGCTGTCTTTTCTGAGAAGTGAACCCTATTCTTACCACATATTAAAATTCACATATATAATTACATATGCAATATCTATATATGGCTAACTCAAGTCTAGTAGCATGGTTTTAATCAATTATGAGCACAGAACCAATGCTCTATGAAGGTTTGGGAACTCATGCAATCCACACTATCAGTAATAACTCCGTTTTCCAGTGAGAAGCTCAAATTTTTCTAAACTATTTATGTCTTAACACAATTTTAAAAATAAAATCAGATCTGATTTTTAATATTTTAAACATGTAAGAACTCATAGGAAACCATCATTCCAATAGCAAAGATGGTTTTGGTGGGACTTGCTTAAATTCAGAATTCTTTTCATATACAACTCTTTGTGAGTAAAAATGATATACATTCAAAAGTGAGGGACCAGAAGTTACATCTGATGGGTGTTTTGTGCCTAAGTGTTCTATTGGTTATGACTTTTATTTTTTTATTTATTATAATTTCTTAAGTCAATATTCTATTAGTATTTTCAAATTCTTCAACTTACATAAAAATCTTCAGAAATTATTCATGACAAATATGTCTCATTTACTTAAAAGTGTATTTGTTGTAAAACAAATTTAAAAAAATTATTAAACATTAGTGTTTTCAAGAAGGTCACATATTTTAAGCTGGTTTTAAGACTTTACAGAATTGAAAAAAATAATCTATTTTTTATAAAGTCTCTTAGTCATAAAATATCAGTTTCAATAAAGTAGTAATTAGTAAATATTTAACATAATGTTTTCTTTTAAATATATAAAATGAATTGCTAAATGCTTATGATTTCTGAAAACTAAAAAGAATGGTTTTAAATATTCTACACTAAAGGAGGTAAAGCTCAACATATTTGATAGAAAAAAAGGCTTAAACTATAATAACTAGTAAATACATAAATCAAATTACTTTATGGTATTGGTGGTACCCAGAGTTATAACCATTTTGGTAAAATATCTTACTTAATTGAATAATAGACTAATATTTAGGTCTGCTATATATGGAAAGAAAAACTTTGTCATACTTGAAAATTACAAATTAAACTTCCTCCTTTTTAATACATACATTACATTAAATGTCTTAACATATTAGAGTATGTCCAAGGCTCTTCCATATAATCCACATAATTGAAAATTATAAGGATATTTTTTCATATCTTTAATTTCACATTTGTCAACATCATGAAAAGCACCTACAGTATTATTTTGTGCATTCCTTTTGTGACTTAATCAACTTTATAAGAAGGTGATTCAATCAACCAGAAGTTTAAAAAGTTGTTTCTGTTTTGTTATTGAGAGGTAATTAAATCTAATAAACATATCCATTATAATTTTCCTATGTTTCCTATGTTTCTTCAATAATGTATCCTGATACCATATGAATTTAAATGCAAATCTTTTCATATCCTCACTATATGCCAAAACTAGTAGTGAATAATGAGTCAATTCTCTAAAAATGTAAAACTCAGAAGTTTTATGTGTCTGAAGGTTTTCTATAAGTCTTGAAGGTAGAATTCTTCTAAAAGAATCTGATATTGGAAATAGACAAAACATAAATGTTGACCTACCACCTAAAGATCCCAGCCTAAACCACCAAATAAGAACAGCTGAATGCAAACAGGCTCAGCAACAGTTTAATTCTAAGACTCTGAATAAGGCAAAAGTGAACACACAGGAAGATAAAAAGGGAAGTTAGAATAGAGAATAACCACACTGCATTTCATGGAAGAATAAAAAAGGGAAAGAGAAAATGCTGCTGTCCAGTGGCCTCCTTTCACGCACCTCATTAGTTCTGGTATATAGATTCAAGACACAGGGATCCTAGATAACACACTAAGTCAATTTCTAGGCCAGTACATGAGATCCTTGTGACTGGTGTTTAAAACAAGTTTCATCTCACATCAGGTAACGGCAATACTGATGTGACAGAAGAGGACAGAAGAACACCATCATCTCAGAAATATGAGACCCACTCCACTGAAAGATTTACCAAAATGCATATATATTCAATTTGTGATTACAACTCTGAAAACTTGCAAAAAGCAAAACCATATGAATGCGCCTGTAGAAATCAATGAGCAAACTTTCAGTGAGATGATATAAACTTGGGTAATAAAAGCCGAGCTGGCATCTCTCAATCAAATTTTTCAACCTGAAACGTTTTAGTCTTAGTAACTACCAAAGCCCACGGGGGAGAGGGGAAATCAGTGGAAACTGGGAGATGCTTGGATGCCCCATGGGGTCTTACTGTACCTGTGTCCACATCCTTCACCTGTTGCCTGGCTTGAGTTGGCCGGCTCCACTTTGAGCTCTTGCAGGACCAGCCCTTTATCGTGTGGTCCAGGGAAGTCCATGCCTGGCACCTCCTCCTCCTCTAGAGACTCCACGTAGAAGAGAGTCCTGGCTGGCTGTTGGGTGCCCTGCCCCGGCGCCCCTTGCTGCAACCTTGTGGCCACTGGCAGCAGGGTGCCATTCAGTGGATTAAAGGAAGAGGAGGAAGACGAAGGGGAGGAAGACGAAGGAGAGGAGGAAGAAGAGGAAGGCTTCTTCCAGAAAGTGCTCACGCTGCCCTTCTCTTGGCTTTTGAGCAGGCGGCTCTGACTGGGGCCCCAGTGCTCGAAGCTGCCGCTGCCGTCCTGTTGCAGGCAGCCGCCCCCCGCCGGGCCGCCGGGGGCTGGCGACGGGTGGCTGAAGAGTTTCCAGCGGAGTCGCAGGATGTGCTTCACATCGAAGTCTTTTCTCCCAGAGCCTGACATGCTTGACGCAAGAAGGCAAAGAGACCTCAGCGGGCGCGGGAGTAGACAGACCAGCTGGTGGGGGAGGCCAGCAGAGCTCGGGGTTGGAGGAGGCGGCGGACTGCGCCCTCTGCACTCCGGGAGCACTCGCGGCGAGGCGGGCTGCGCGCCCTGCTAGGCAACCACCCGAGCGCGGACGGCAGAGCCGCGCCGCTCAACTGCGGTCAGGTCCGCAAGGACCCGCGCGTGGGGAGCCCACCGGCTGCGAGCAGAGGCAGGAGCCGGACGCAGAGGGCTGAGAATCCTTGATCCGCGCGCGGGGGCCCCGTGGTTACGGCAGGGAGGGACGACCCTGGTGATGGAGGTGCGCGAAGAAGGGAGGTCTGCACGCTCGGAAGCCCGGGAGGCGGCGGCAGCTGGATACACCTCCCTGGGATGCACCCGTGGCAAAACCTCAGTCGGGAAGGTGTCGGCTCTCCTGTCCTTGCAGCTCAGAGTTCAGTGCCTGGAGAGCGCAGAGAGAGAGAGAGAGAGAGAGAGAGAGAGAGAGAGGGAGAGAGAGGGAGAGAGAGGGAGAGAGAGCGAGATAGAGCGAGCGAGAGAGAGAGAGCGCCCCAAGTCGCGAAGAAGCGCACCCCCTAGCCTTCTCGGTGCACCTGCGCCCCTGTGCCTGGCCTCTCCGAGGATGCTCTGAGAGCTTGCCGGGTGTCTTTGAGAAAGTCAAATGCCTTCTGCAAGGCGAGAAGGGGTGGTTTTATATAGTCAGTTTGTAAAAGAGAAGAATAAATATTCCAGAAAATATAGGAAGGCAAAAGGAAAAGCCCGCCCGTGAAGCTGTCAAGGTCCTCACAGTACAATTTTCTCTCTGCCTCATCGCCTCCTCCTCCCCTGTAAGTGACGCAGATGTGCACTGGGGCCTATACGGAGAGATGGAGGGAGGGAGGGAAGGCTTCAATCTTCTTTATGCAAGTGAGTCTGCCGCTCTTATTGTCCCCTTGCTAGGTCCTGTCACCTTTTTTCATCCCCCTTCCTCACTACATTACTGTGTGGCAATAAAAGTAAAACAAACAGGCATTATGCTTTAGTATCAGTAAACACCAAACGTGAATCATGGCAACGTAAACTTAATAGGCTGCCATAGGTTTGCAGGTTGCAGGTTAAGGGCTTGAATTATTTAATAAACCACATCCTTTAACCTTTAGCCTTGGTTTGTCTGTAGTGAGACACAAGAAACAGTGATGCTGGCATCAAAGAGTGATAATGCCACCATTCTGACACATTGTGATTCTGCCATTAACACACTCAGGCAGCGCTTCATCTTGGGGTCCAGAAGCGTGCTGGAGAAATTTTAAGATGGGCATCTGAGTGCAGGGGACGACTTTTGCAAAATCAGTGTGTTCGGTGTGTAGCTTTGGAATGAATGCTGTTGTTCGTGTAAACCAAGCAGTGGAATAAAATGATAAAAGAGAATTTCCAGGCATAACCTTCTGGTGCATAAATCATGATACAGAATGCATAGAAGAGTTTAGGCAATGAACAAATACATCCAAAGGCTACTATCCTGCAAAAATCTCCTGTTTGAAGAAGGGAAGACAGATGTGTTTTCCCTTATACCTATACTTAGAATGATGAGGATTATGATGCCTTTCTAGCTATGACTACTTGGAAATTTTTCATCTTTTTCCTTTAATAGCCATTAAAATAGAACCCAGTCACCTTTGCTGAAGGCAAAGGAGGTGAGAAGCAGCAGATTCCTTAAGTGCATGGTGAATGTGGCTGTTGTTCATTTGTGAAACTCACAGCTTCAGCGACCCCCATCAGGGCACAGGAATCACATATAAAAGTGCAGTTATATTACTGTTCTGTTCCCTCTTCTTGAGCAGTAAAGTTAAATAGAAACCAAAGCTAAGTATGAAGTCATTCCTAGACAAAGTTGGCCATTTTAACAAAACAATAAATTAAGCACACAATTTTCCCCCCACTTTCAGGGGAAGAAAAATCACTGTTGTGCATTTTAAATATTGATTTATGCCACAACAGCTGGACTGCAATCCCCAGTGCCTTAATTTTTTCTTTCAGTATTCATTGTTTAAAAGAAAAGAGAGAGAGAGAGAGAGAGAGAGAATAAAAAAAAAGTCCTTTAAAGCAACAATGGTGACAGATCATTTTTATCCAAGAACTGAATCAAGCAAGCATTTCCCTTAGGGAAGAAAGCAGTGTATGAAATTACACATCACAAACAGGACAGAGAAACTTTCCATCAGAGGTAATGTAGAAATTTCAGATGCAGCTAATTAAATGATTTGTATAGAAATTCGTGCTTCATATATTTTCTAACTTGAAATAATTTAACTTAATTAAAATAACAAAAATACAAGGCTGTCATATGCATATATTCTTCATTGATTAATATCTGTAAACTTTCAAAAACTGTAATATAAAATTCATTTTTGTTGTCATTCTGAAATTCCATTTTGTATTCCTCTTTTACTCTACAATACTGGTATTACTATTATATAGCTTAAAAGTCTATTTGAAAGAGTAATTTATATGATCCAAAAGAAATATAATATTGAGTTTTATTATAAAGGAACATGAATTAAAAAGATTAAGGCATATTTAACAAATGATGACCAATGTAGTTACTGTGGTAGTGATATTTTGTATGCTTTCTCAGTATTTGGTGGTCTTATAGTGATATCTTATGAGCTGAAAACACTGTTGCAAGCTACTATTTAAAATAGCTACTTTTCTATATTTATCAAGCTGCATACAATAATCAGTCTTGCTGAGGAACATGTTTAAACATAATTCATTTAAATTATTAAGTAAAATACATAGGATTTAGAAAATAAAACATGCCTGAAATTATGTTAAAGTGAAATTATTGAAGAAAATGATTGATTATATTCTTAAACTTTAGTATTTATTTATTAATTATTAATTATTGTTACTAGACTATTAGGAAACAAGGAGGAAAAGACGGAGGATAAAATGAAGTATTAAAGGAAGGAGAGGAACGGAAAAGAAATGAAAGAGGAAGAAAGAAAGAAAGGAAGAAAGGAAGGAAGAGAAAGAAAGAAAGAAAGAAAGAAAGAAAAAAGATACAAAGAAAGAAACAAAGAAAGAAAGAAAGAAAGAAAGAAAAAAAGAAAGAAAAAGAAAGAAAGGAAGAAAAAAAGAAAGACAATGAAAGAAAGAAAAAAGTAAAGAATGAAGGAAGGAAGAAAAAAATGAAGGAAACAAAAGAATTTACTAAGATATCATGATTTAGCTTAACATATTAGAAAAAATCCTGGAAAAACATGCCTTTTGAAATATTGCACTCATTAATTTATTTACCGACTATTCAAAATTTGTAAAAAAATTAATTGAGTGTTTACTACATACTGGGTCCAGTGCCAAGTAGTAGTATATATGGCAGAATTAGGTTCCTTGCCGCTGGCTGAAGATCTAACAAAAACGATTGTTTAGCCAATCCTAATTAATAATTCACTAGAAAGTCAGGTAAATTAAGATTTAAGATCTCCAAGTTCATAAATGGCATTGACATAACAAGGATCATTTTTTAAAACAATCTTAACAATCACATTACATTTAGTTTTAAAGACAAAATCAACTCAATTACTCTAAACTTATTTAATTAAATTGAATTGTTTTCAGTCAATCAGGATCTTTCAGATGAGTGTTCATATTGCCATAATTTCCTGACACAACTTTAGCAAAAATGATTCATCAGGATACTACAAATCTGGAGGATGCTCAAGCATTTACAACTACATACATGTACGAAACTCTTTACATTATTATTTCATCCAAACTGGATATTAACTACGCCATACTGAAAGTTCCTACAACTCAAATATTTAAGCAATACACAAATTTGGATTTGGACCCAAGCATTTTCTTGGCTGAGGACTTTTTCCTTTTAGTAACTGTTTTCTAAAATACAGTTAGATGTGTGCTTATCCAGGAAAAGTGAATTCTGATATTCTTGAATCTTTTTGACAGCCTTCTGCAATGTCAAACAAGTTGCCTCTATGTAATAACACTCAACAAAAGCATTTTAATGGCCAATTATGATCCTGTTTGAAAGTTCATGTCTTATGATGGGGACTGTATTTTTGTTTTTGTTTATCTATGCTTTATTTTAATGACACATATCTATGCACATTACCAGAAAATTATTTAAAACAGGTGGATATCATTTAAATTGAGTGCCCAGCATTGTGGATGTGTAAATGAAAATGAAGATTGTTTTGTAATGACATTTTCTTTCCAAAAATGAATGGAACATATAGCACTAACATATAGCACTAATATTAAGTGATCTTATGGATAATATCAAAGCCTCTTACTTTTGCTTAAAACACATAATCATAGCCTGTTCAACATCTATTAATCTTCATTACAGTATAGGTACAGTTTAGTTAAGTAGCAATTGAGTGACTGCTTAATAAACATCATTTGTAGACGTATTGATCCGGAGGGGCCAATTTAGTCCACTCTACCTCTTTGGTTTATTTGACCTTTTGATTTGAATCAGGCGATAAATGTATACACTTGAGAAATTCTCATAAGTAAACTACTGAGTTAACTGCATGAATTCAGGAATTCAAATGGCACTAATATAATGCATTCATATTTATGATGACCCAGGCTTTATTTAAGTATGCTTTTATTTGCCAAAATCATGTGCAGAATGTCCAAGGTGGCTTGGGAAAATTCATTATTTTGACTTTTGTACTAGGTCCTGTTTGGTTATTTAATACTGCTCAGGACAACATGATATGATTAAAGGAACCCTTACCTATTTTATGAAAATAGTTCCACAAATATGTAAGTATAGATTTGTATATATATATGTACATATATAGATATAATGTAGATATAGATACATTTAATATATAATTATTTTTCAAGAATATTTTCTACTATAGAAAATATTTGGGGAATCATGTGACTGATTTTGTACATATAGCAATGTTTTAAAAAAATTTTTTTAACGTTTATTTATTTTTGAGACAGAGAGAGACAGAGCATGCACGGGGGAGGGTCAGAGAGAGGGAGACACAGAATCTGAAACAGGCTCCAGACTCTGAGCTGTCAGCACAGAGCCCGACGCGGGGCTCAAACTCACAGACCGTGAGATCATGACCTGAGCCGAAGTTGGCCGCTTAACCGACTGAGCCACCCAGGCGCCCCTATGTAGCAATCTTTTAAAGAGAAAACTGCTTAACTAACGCTTTATGTTTTCTAAAGTGTTGTAATTTCCATAGTATAATTTCATTATTTTACTTATTATATGTAAATTTTCCAGGATCATTTTGACATATTGTGTGCCCCATGGAATTTTTACCATTAACATCAAAATAAAATAGTAAGATTGTACTATATAAAATGCAGAAGCTTGGAAGTTGTAAGAAAGAGGTTATGATGTCTATATAAATATAGATAAAATAACAGAAATTAAAATTACTAGTTTTGACATCACTACATTTTCTTTTCTGCTTAGAAGACCTAAAAATACCCCCTTCTTGTAAGCCAAACTACACTTGGGTGATGTTTTACTGTCTCAGGTCTCATTTGGACACAAGTAATATTTCTACACTTGCATCTTCCATCTCGAGATGCATCTGGCAAACTTTTATATCTGCTTTCGTATGCATTGTTACCAGATCTTTTAAAAATTTATGGTAATAGAAGCATGGCTGAGGAAGCTAGGATCCCATTTGCCCTAATATAATTCTGATTAAGGAGATAACATAAATTACAGATAGTTTACAAATACTCTTTTTTCCAGATGTTCATGTGTACGTAATATGTGACTTTATAACAGCTGATAACATTTTATACACACTATTCTAGAAATGGTACTGTGATTTTTATTTCAAGAAAATTATATATTCAAAGACCTTCAATGGGTTTATTCTAACAAATCAAATTTCTTTAAAAAAATTTTTTTAACATGTATTTGTTATTGAGAGACAGAGAGAGACAGAACATGAGGAGAGAGAGGCAGAGAGAGAGGGAGACAAGAATCCGAAGCAGGCTCCAGGCTCTGAGCTGTCAGCACAGAGGCGGGCGCGGGGCTCCAACTCACAAGCCTCGAGATCGTGACCTGAGCCAAAGTTGGTCACTTAACTGAGCCCCTCAGGCGCCCACAACAAATCAAATTTCTTCTGAACATTGTTACTATAAGTAAATAGGCCTCTATTTTCTAATTTGAATATAAAAACTGTCATTATTTAATATGCTTTCATGACTCTTATTGCCAAATTGCCTTTCATCCCCAGTCCAAAAGAATATTACTTGCCAGTCTTGGGAAAAGCCAACTAATGGCCCCTTGCCCTAGGCTCTGTCTTCTGCAAGTACAGTGACCTCTCTCTTCCTATACTTCTCTAGTTCTCTAGTTGTTAATCAGCAAGTGAAATCAAAATTGTCACTTTTTTTTTTTTTGAAACCAGAGGAAATGTGACATGTACTGAATACAGTCTGAAAAATATTAGGATAGATGAATCTGAAGATCATAATACTACATAGAGTTCCTGAGATTGTGGTCTACTTAAGTTTTAGTGTAAAATTCTAGAAGAAAACAAATGGAGATGAGAGTGGGAAAATAACAGATGAATCTGCAGATTATACTAGATTCTTCACATCTATTCATACTAGATAGATGACCCTCAGATTAAATACGGAATATTTTCTCCAACAGTTAGATAGATGATAAAGATACAGATATATAGATATATAGATACAGATATAGGTATATAGATATAGATAGATATAGAATTTTTACTATTATTATTATTTTCTTCTTAAATAATTATCTGGGAGACTAAGATGAGGGCTATAATTTTATGACATCCCCTAAATGCCAGCAGGCTATTTCATTTAATCCTTATAAAAATCTTATTAGGTAAAATAAAAGACACAATATAAGAAAAATATTTAAAACCACTTGCCATAGATATTTCCTCTTTATTATCTATCTTAGACACTTTTTCATAGCTATACTTTCTCTCCTATCATGTACTGAATAATTTTTTAAAAAGATACACTCATTATGTGTTGGTGTTCTCAATATCCTTACATGAATTCTGTCATTCAAAGTTCAGAATACTGCTAACTATCTATGAATTTACTATCCTCTAATAGAAGTGAAAATTTTAGCATTCTCAAAAGTGAGCTTTCTAATATTATGGTAGTGTGTATTAATTTGTGTGTGTCAAGTCTAGACTTGAAAACAAAAATATTTTTTCCTTATTTGGAGCAATAATCTTTGGAAAAATGGAGATTACCTTACTAGGTACTTCCTAGGCTAGGATGATTCTAGAGGGCAGAAAATAATGTCTTATATAATATGGAATTCATAGTGCCTAACACAGTGGCTATTATGGCATAGGAAATGAATAAACACTTTTTGAATTACTAATAATGGCCAATTGGGGGGTGACACTTTACAGTGAAGAAGAGAGCAAAAAATAAATATTTAAACAAAAGTACTATAAAACTATGTATGTTGTCATATAGTGTAAAAGCAAAGAGAATTACAAAGCAGTGGTTTCTAGAATATTTCAGTACTCTCATTTTTATTACAAAGGACTCTAAAACACTAAAAAAATTAGCATGTATTTTGAAAACGCATTTTCAGAAAGACGCAATGAAATGCACAATATATTTAGAAATATTTTCCATTGCATCTGTTAAAATTTATTTTAAAAGTCTTGGGACACCTGGATGGCTCAGTTGGTTGAGTATCTGACTTCGACTCAGGTCATGATCTCACAGTTTGTGGGTTCGAGCCCCTCATCAGGCTCTGTGCTGACCGCTTGCTCAGAGCCTGGAGCCTGCTTCAGATTCTGTGTCTCCTTCTCTCTCTGCCCCTCCCCCGCTCATACTTTATCTCACTCTGTTTCTCAAAAATAAATGAATGTAAAAATTTAAAAAAAAATTAAAAAAATAAAAGCCTTCATATTTAAATTCAAAAATTTTATTTACATTACAAATAAAAGTATATTATATATATATATATATATGAATTCTATCCATGCATCATCCATCTATCCCCTCATTTATTCAAACACACACACACACAGACACACACACACACACGTATATACATGTTTTTCTTTTTTTACTAAGCACATTTTATGTGCCAAGACTTGTTCAAAGTGTTGAAGATGAAATGATTTGTTTTGAAACTATGTGTATATTTAATTAACTTTCATTTTGAGATAGACAGAGTTTTGGAAATAAGGCTTTTAATAGTTGGTCTTGCAACTTTCACAAGCATTTTATAAAAAATACAACTTACTCTACATTTGAGTATTCAAAATATATGATTCTTGATTAACCACAGAATTGCTCTTCAGGTGACCTAGTGGCTTTGCAAGTAAATGATAAAAATTGACAATTCACATAAATTTATTGTAGGAGTAGCCAGTATTCATAAATGTCTGTATATATTCAAAATCATTTCAAGTAGGAGAAATTCATTAGAAATACTTGCTTCAGTTGACAAATCACTTAAGTAATTTTACTTTCTCATACAAGTGGGAAACATAATGAGAAGTTAATGAGTAAATAAAGTAATTTAGAGATTACAAAAACTAGTATTGGCATTGAGTTGTGAGGAATTAAGAGAAATCCTGGTGCAGTAAGTAAATTCCTGATAATGTGAGTGAAACAACAAATTTACTAAGAATATTACAAACTATTTTTCCAGTTATAAAACTTGCCCTTTAATATTTATTGAACCATGTACATGGAATTTACATATATTAACCACCATATATACTGCATTATGAGACATCATTGTGTTTTTATTTGTAGTAAAATTTTAGTCAAATGAAGAAAGTATGTCCAAGTGCCGGTTTTGCATGAGAATGTTAATTCTATTTCATCATAAGTTTTTTAAAAAACTTAATTTGCTTTGTTTTCAATAAACAAACATTCCTTCGCTTACTAAAGTTGTTTGAATGAATAGAATGGACTACTAAAACAATTTACATTACAGGATAGATTTGAAATTTCCGCTTTCTAGATTCTTGCCTGAGGAGTCGAAGACTGACGCTTACATCCAATAGAACAAGCTTACCAGAAGACTCATTCATTATTTCTGATCTACTGCTACAAATATATACTTCTATATAAGCACTGAAAATCCAGAGTATGGATTTCTGACACTCACAAAAATGTCTAGCCATGCAGATTATTTGAAACCACAGGATATTTCAATCAATCAATCAACTAACATTGAGAATTGGCTATGTACTTAGCCCTGTGCAGTGAAGGGTATAAGGACTTATCTTGGTAGAAAACACACGCAAAAAGAAAAATTTTAAATTTTGATTATCCCACAACATAAGATGCTTTAAACATTTTTCAAATTCTTATAATGTACATACAGCTTTTGCAGCTACGTTTTCATAATTAGTTTACTTGCCTGTTTTCCAAACATGCAAAAAGAGGCATAGAGAGGCCGAAGCGGCAATCACACAATTATCTAGACTCCTAGAAAGCCATGCCTGAGTCTATTTCTTTGGTTAACAAGAGAGAATTTTATAGGTTATAGAGAGTTGTAAAATTTCAATTTTCATATGCAACATAACTCCTAAAGTTGCCTACTTCCTTCACATTAGATTGTGTTTCAGTAACCCCTTTTAAAGCTTCTTTTCCTTTGCTGTAGGTAGTGTTTTCTAATAAAGCCGTAGAAGAAAGCAGTGACTGCAGCCTGAATTAATCATTTCCTATTCAAACTCACAGTGTGTGCATACGTATGTGTGGTAATATACCTATATACATGCATGAACACACACGAGGTATGAAAGGGACTCAAGTCGTACAGAATAATATTGTCCATGACATTGAAATGAAAACAAATAGTTTGACGTTTATTTCTTTTTTGACAGAGAGTAGGTCAGCTTATGTGGTAAATAACATTTATTAAACATTAAAACATACTTTTGAAACTGTAAATGTAGCCAATGTACAGAAAGTATTGAATTCCATACAATCGCAATTTTTAAAATGTTGTTTTATTAGTGTCACTGACAGTATGACAGTTTAGGAGGTGTCACTGACACATACAACCTCTAAAATGTATTCTTTCAAAAGGGTATTTGAACAGAAGACAAAGGAGAACAGAATTTCAAAATGTAGGTGGTAAATAGTTCAACGATGTCAGAAAAGTTCAGGAGAATTACAATCTAAAAAATGAACTTACCAATAAGAAGATACCTATTCATGTTCTTCAGTAAAACAAGGAATTTCAGTAATTTGACTTTTAGTTAGATCAAGACTGCCCAATATTGAAATAACTAAATTTCTAATAATGAGTTAGGCTGTTAGGTGAAAATGATTAAATATTTGACTTAGTGTTATGAAATTGTTGGAATCTATTCAATCATGAAACAAATTATTATTGAGCACATGTTACGTGCCTATAACGTGCACTGTGAATGGGGGTTCTCACTGTCCACACAGAGCTTTTACTTTATTTGTGGACAAAAACTATAAACAACTAAATGAACAAAACCTACACAAAACACTCCAAGTGTTATGAAGTGATCAATGCAGTGAGATCACAAATGGCATTGCACAGACAGTTCTCTTCACAGAATTCTTAGAAAAGTGCTCCCCCACTAATCTGACATTAGAACCCATCCAAACAACAGAACATATATACATGGCTCGTGGATGAAGAGAGTAAACACAAAACACAAGAAAACAACATAAGAGGAGGAAGAAGAGCAAACCAGAGAGAAAATGGCTGCTGAAAGTCACTGAAGTGCAAAAAGCATGGGATATTGGAGGAACAGAAAGATGGCTGCTAGTGAGTTGGTGTGGAAGAGAGGGAGAGAGATGGTGTAATTCACAGTATAGAATTTCAACTTTAATTGTACTGTGCTGGAAAATTAGTGAAGGGTTTTAAACAGGGAGATGATATATAATTTAAGATTTTTCTAAAGTTACCTTGATTAGATTGGAAAAATGCAAAAATCAAAAGAAAGAGATAGATCATTGAGGAATATCTTCTTCCCCAACAGAAAGACTTAAAAATGTAGACAAATATAATTCAGTAATAAGCTTTAGAAATAAGAAACCAGGCAGTTTCATACTTGCTTTCATATAGTAATGCCATCTTAATTTAATTTAGGAATTGTATAAGAAATGGTATTTTTTTAGGGGCGCCTGGGTGGCTCGGTCGGTTAAGCGTCCGACTTCAGCTCAGGTCATGATCTCACAGACCGTGGGTTGGAGCCCTGCGTCAGGCTCTGGGCTAATGGCTCAGAGCCTGGAGCCTGCTTCCGATTCTGTGTCTCCCTCTCTGTCTGCCCCTCCCCCGTTCATGCTCTGTCTCTCTCTGTCTCAAAAATAAACGTAAAAAAAAAAAAAAAAAATTAAAAAAAAAAAAGAAATGGTATTTTTTTAAATGACAAATTACAGTGCCGGGTTTTGTATTTTTAAAGAACTTTAACATGTTATCTCACTTTATACATTGCGATGGTTTTCAAGAAGAAAATAGGGCTCTAAGCTCTGATAGTAAAGGTGAGACCTGATGCACAAGGAAAAGCAAACCATGGGGAAAATGTTAGATGCAAATACCCAGGGTGTGGAGACTGCTTGGCATATTGAATGAACTGAAAGGATATTGTGGGGAGAAGTAATTTTGAAAGAAAGGAGAGGTGGTTAGTACTCTTTTCTAGATCATTAACCTAAAGGCTAAAACAATGATGTAATCTGTACAAATTTTTGTATTAGTCTCCAGCATTTTCACAATTCAGACACAGATCTTTTGAAAGTACCATACCACACTGATCCTTTCCTGAAAAATATTGAGGTGAAATATCATAACCAATGATACTGTATCCCAAGTAAAACTGTAGATTTTAAACCTATGTCATCAATGTAGAAGGTCCATAGACATGTATCTCAGTAATTGTATCCGAGTAATCTCTAAAATGTTACTTTTCCATCAGTCTAGCACCAATTACTTTGAGGATTAACTCAATTTTATTACCATCTACTCACCTAGTACTCTGCATTTAACCTACAGTTTTCACTTCCTGAATGCAGCTTACAATTTTTCTAACATTAAGAATAAATAATCCATTTTATCCTATGATTTAACTTCAGAAAGTTACATGGTTCCAAATAAAACATGATTGTAAATACCCAAGAAATCTTGAAACCTAACTTAATAAACATTTGATAATGTCTATTATCTACTTTATTAGAATCTACATCAATATTAGCTCAGATGACAAAGAAAAAAAAAAAGATACACAATGAATTAGAAACTCTCCATAAGTCTAAAATGGCATATCTTTTAGTGTATATAAATAAAAACAAAATATCTGCACATTTTTATAAAACTGTGACATCTATCATTTGGGATTCTTTCAAAAATATTTAGTGTTTATTTATTTATTCTGGGAGAGAGAGAGAGAGCAAGTAGGGGTGGGGCAGAGAGAGAGGGAGAGAGAGAATCCCAAGAAGGTTCTGCAATGTCAGCACAGAGCCTAGAGTGGGACTGGATCCCACGAACTCAGACATCATGACCTGAGCCAAAATCAAGAGTCTTAACCTACTGGGATCCCTGGGATACTTTCATAACAGTATATAGACAAAAATAGGATTGGAGAAAGTCCAGAAAGTAGAAACTGAGACAACAAAGGGATCAAGGAAAAGCCTCAGGAGGAGAGATATGTTCATGGATCTTCAATCCTGAATATATGAGAGGAGCATGATCAAAATCTATTCAAACTAAAATGACACAGATAGAGCTTCCTTGTGGGGCAACCAGATCTGGATTTGAATTCCAGCACTGGCACGTATTAACTATGTCAACTTGACACCGTTTCAAAACCTCTTAGAGACTCTGTTTCCTAATCTACAAAATGATTTTGGCGAAAATAAATTAAATTACATTTTTTATCATAGGGCCCAACATATAGAAGATATTCAACAAATATTAACATTTGTCTTTCTATATACTTTATCTAAATTGAGATGGTTCAAATAAATGCACTACTATTTAATATATAGAGTATGAAACTTAGTCAAGAGGTAAATTATAAAAATCAGATATTATAGATGAAAAATATGACTGCTGTTTAAATATTAAGATAATACATTGATATCCATGAGTTATAAGGATAAATTGGATATTTTGTAGTTGACTTTAAAGAATAATCATGTACTTAACAATAGGGTCTTTAATAGAAGATTATTATATTGATTGATTAATGATGAAGTATGACAAGATTTATGTTATTAAAATTTTGTTCATTGATCATAGTTATAAGAGTGAATCTTGAGAGTGATTGTGAAGAATGTTCAAAGTTTCATTTGCTATTGAAAATGTTACTAATTTTTAATGTTGGAGCACCCCATATTTGCTTTATGTGACCTGCACAAAGGATCACTCCGGGAAGTCAGTGGCCAGATGGTAAAGGCTCAAACATTGTCATTCTCCTGTACTTGGGGAGGTCTGAAGATGCAACTGACAGGTAATAGCCCTATAGTCTGAGGGACACAAATGACAATCATTTGGGTACCAGAAGACGTTCCGAATATATTATGTTAAACCAATAAAAATTCATCACTTAATAATGGGGAATACATATCAAAAAGTGAAGCCTAGGGAGAAAGAAGTTATTAGCACATAGAAAATCCTTCTCATAATAAATATTTAACTCAGTGCCTGAGGTTGTCACTAAGGATCCACTTCACTGAATTCTTATATTTATTTAAGATCACATTATTTAAAGAATATATAATTTCAGTTATTTGCAATTTGCACTCAAATTGCTGAAATGTCATCTGAGTATGCTAAAGACAAGAGGTAGGCATTTTGAAAATAAGATTTTCTTTGATAAAATACAAACAGAATTGAATTTATTTCATTAATTTGGTTTGTAAGAAATATATTTAGAGACACACTTAAATCCAGTAAAAAGCATTTGTTGTTGAATTTTATGTATCATTTCTGTTCCTATTCTTTCCTTTGCATTTAAAGAAGATATAAATAACATATTTTTCCCATATGATTTTCTGCTTTTGTACATTAGCAAGTAACCACCATTTCCCAAAGAAGTGTTGGTAGGGGGTTTCGGCTCTTTCCTTTCCAAGACATTAAATAATTTATAATGTTTTCTGTTTCATACTAGTGTCAAACCCTGTTCTAGATGCTTTATTGGAGCTTACATCCTAGTGGGAAAAGACAAACAAGCAAATAAATAAGTAAACAATGTCATGGGGATTTAATTATTATGTAGAAAAAATGAAGCAAGCGAAGGACTAGACAATTCTGGGGGAGCAGCAACAATTATTTTAGATAACATGGTTAGAGAAAGTCTCTCTGATCAAAAGACATTTGAGAAGAGGCCTGAATAAAGAGGTGGGAGGGAAGGAGGGAGTCTCGCAGTTACCAGGGCAATAGTCATCAGGGCAGAAGGAAGGCAAGTGAAAAGGCTCCAAGGCATGTGTTTGGCATGTTAGAGCAACAATAAATGGGGTAGAAAAATAATTAAAAGGATGACTCAATTAACTGTGGTCCCTAGTGATAGAAAATCTCAGCAACACCATCTCCTTGTTTTGTTTTGTTTTTGTTTGTTATTCCCCCCAACCTCCTCCCAGAATCTGCCTTTCCCAAAGCCTTGCCATCTCATTCAGTTCATTTTTCTCCTACCATTATTGGGCTGAAATTATATTGCTGCCATCTACCTTCCTAATCTAATGGTGGGCTAGCTTTAAAACTGAGTTCCCTTAGGTTCTCGTTACTCTGCCTTCAGCACGCGCTGTGGTTGCTAATAAAACCGGTTTATATATTTGTAGGCACATACATATGGTTTGCTTGCATGGCTGATAAAGCTATTCCATTTCATTTATAATATTTTTGAATTTCTTATTTATCCTCTGGGATGTTAAATTCATGTACCAAACTGGACTTTCTGTTTGTTTTTGTTGTTGTTTGCTTGTTTGGGTATTTTTGCATTCTTTCACTTTAATTCACTGGTGTGCTCTAAAGTCACCTAATTTTTTTTTCAGCTCAATGTTGTATTTTTTTTTCACATGTATTTTATACCCTCCTCTTAGTACATCAATTAGACAAAGTTGTAAATTATGGGTGTTTCATTCACAGCTAAACTTTCAGAGCAAACACTGCCAAATTACACTAATTTTTTCAAACTACCTAACTCATTAAATTGTTCCCTACCTTTGTATCCTCTGCTTTCCTGTCAATTGAAACCATATGCAAAAATAGAAAGAGTGGTGTAATAAGGTCTTATGTACCCATCACCTGAATTCATTATCCATTCATGGATCTTTTTTCACATTTACTTCCATTTACATTATCCACCTGCTCTCCTGTGGATTATTTTTAAGCAAATCCCATACATTATATTATTTTATGTGCAAATATCTATCAATATACATCTAAAGATCTCACTTACATATGGAATCTAAATCTAGAAAAAAATAACCATAAGATCATAGATACACAGAATAATAGATTGGTGGTTGCCAGAGGCAGGGGGGTGGGGCATGGTCAAAATGGGTGAAGGGGGTCAAGAGATAAAAAAAAAATCCAGGTATAAAATAAATATATTCTGGGGATGTAATGTGGAGCATGGCAACTATGTTAATAATATTACACTGCATATTTGAAAGTTGCTAAGAGGAATAAATCTTAAAAGTTCTCATCACGAGAAAAAAATTATGTGTGGTGATGGGTGTTAACTATACTTATTATGGTGATCATTTCACAATATATACAAATATGAAATTATGTTGTACACCTGAAACTAGTATAATATTATCTGTCAATTATACTTCAACAAAAAATAATAAATTAAATGCCATTATCAAGCAAAAAAAACACAGTATCTCCATAATATCATCACATATTCAATGAGTACTCAAATCAACTCATATGCTAGGGTTTTTTGGTTTGAATTGGGACTTGAGTAAGGGTCATACCATTTTTAGTTTTAATATTGATGCTCATATTTTAAATTCCTAAGATCCATATTTTACAAAAGATTTAGACATTAATTATCTTTATTTACTATTCTTTTTTTGTTATCTTGTTTCCTTAAAAGTCTGTTCTTTGGTTGATATTTTGTCTTTTAGGTGGTTTTGATTTTTCTGAAATTTTAGTGATGTGATGTCTGGTTGTATGCTCAGTTGTCAAATGATGTCTCATTGGTTCAAGAATCCCTGTTTGTCTGTCAATCAGCTGCAGACATTGATTCCAGACATACCTCCATTGATGTAGGGTAGGGTGGGGTATGCTGCTTTTTATGGTGTGCAGGTGATTTCTGAGTTTCAGGGCTCCACATTCCTTCTAGACATTACTCATTATTGGAATACTTGTCCTGCCTCACTCCCAAACCCAACTCTTGAGAGGAGGTGTGGGGACAAATGGAGAGAAGGCACAAATATGGCTACTTTCTTTAGCTGAGGACAAGTGATGTAAAGAGAAGAGGAAGGGGCCAAATCTTCTAGTTTTATTAGTGCAAGTTCATAATTAGTCATCCTGATAATTATATGAAGGACTTCTCTGGGTTTATTTCATCTTTTCAGTATGTGCTTGAAGAATACCTAGAAGTACCCCTACCACACACTATTATACAGTCCTACAAGTGTTAAGATCTGTTTGTCTCTGCTCATGGTAAGCTCATCCTCTTTCTGCATTTTGAGTATTTCTCAGTTTATTTCCTGTTCATGATTCTTTGTAAACACAGTGATAGATGTGCATGCATAAATACAAAGACGCATGTTTTATAGATATATTTATATGTCTATCTATCTATATCTTCATAATTTTCTATCACTCTCCTATTGCATAAAAGGAATGCTACATACATCATTCCCTCTGATTCATGGTAGGGCAAAATGCAACACAGCACTCAATCTTATCTATTGATTCAATACATTGGTCATTTATTTCCAACCTTAAATTAAGTTATGCTAATTAATATATATAATCTCTCTGTGTATATCTATTATCTACCTACCTACCTATTGAGCAACTTTAAAATCCAAAACTAAAATTTGAAAAAAAATCCAAGTTGTATAATTTAATAATTTATCTCCTTTATGTCATCTAATTCTTTCTATCAATTAGATATGCATTAACTCAAAATAGTTATGACCTAATGAGACAAAAATTGTTCAAGGTACGAAATCTATATTCTATTAGCTTTGTCATTTATTACTAGGTGTTCTTTAATAAGTGAGGTCAAAATTAAACTCTTATTATGAACATTTCCAATCATGGAAAGATGTTGATAATGTCCTTTACTCAAGTCTTAATTATTAAATTCACAGACAAGAGTATAGGGAATTATCCATGCAAATAGTCATAACAAATTAATTCTGTATTACAGAAATAAACTAATATATACAGGTATGTGAATGTTAAAGTTTATAAACATGATTTCTATGATATTCATTTTATAAGAGGAATTTTAAAGGTACTGGGAATATTGATATCAGGAAACAGATGAAAAAGAGAAATTCCTGATGTCACCTCCCCCAACATACATTTGCACTAAATATCTGAAAGCCTAGCATATGAAAATAAACATGATTTTCACCTTGCTTCAAAGAGCAATTTAAAATTTTGTGGAGTTAAAAATTTTATAGAGTGCACGCTTCAAGTCATTAACAATAACTTATTAAAAATACTGCCAAATTATGAAATATTTTTTATTAAGTAGTGAGTTTGAGTTTTTAGTTATCCAACAAGAGGCTAAATTGTCACAGGGCTATTTCACTGGACATAGAATTCTTGATTTAGGAGAATGTGTGTTGATAGGTGGGTGAGCTAACTGTCACTCATACCCTTTAAGATACTTTGATTTCATGTAGTTATATTTTATTAAATTCCATATAAATTATGCTAGGGGCAAGTCAGTATTGAAAAATGTTTGTAAAAGGTTACCATTAATTGAGAAACTGCCTTTTATCCTATTTTTGCTTATATCATTTTACAAATTCAGACTTTTAAAAGGTGATCTACCCGACAGCTTTTTCTTTCATTTCATAGATCCATTAATTGCTTTGTTGCCTGTTCTACTGGTTATTAAGTAAAAATTAGCATCTGGAAGAACACAGCTGGGGTCCACTTTACCAAGATTCTTTTTATCTG
The DNA here is from genome assembly GCF_018350215.1 of Panthera leo. Taxonomy (NCBI): domain Eukaryota; kingdom Metazoa; phylum Chordata; class Mammalia; order Carnivora; family Felidae; genus Panthera; species Panthera leo. The sequence continues at coordinate 44,745,947 of NC_056679.1, forward strand.
TTGGGTAGCTACATGACGTTCATACCCACTGTTCTCTCTGCACATTAGTGCTCCATAACTGTCTTTTACAATTGAATTCATTTGCTTCCTTCACTTGACGCTATTGAAGGAATAAAAAACTCTTAGGCTGTGCTTGTACCAAGGAGGAGAGGGTAGGTTGTGGTGGTGATAGTGAAAATAAACACCTTACTTTAGAAGGAACATTAAAATTTATGGGCCCATTTAATCTGTATTGACTTGAATATAAATATGAAAAAGCATGAATCGCAATAGTAAATTCCAAAGATTCAGACCTATTGATTCAGATAGAAATTCATAACTCAAAGGGCTAACATTTCTATACTGTAACAAGTGTTACCAATTGGCATAGTTTTCCTTGTTGCAAAAATTCACTCATGAATAGTGTTTTTTCATTCTAATATTGAGATTCTCTTTCCCAATGCCATAAAAATCTTATGTTCATATACTTCTTTCAGATATCTAGGGCATTTGTATATGAAATAGTGCCTTAAAAGGATACATTTGGCCCCAAGAAACAGTTCATAGGCCTGTTTAGATTACCTTTTTTTCCCCACTCAATACATTATGTTTTAGAAAGTCAAATGTATCACATATGCCCATATATGAAACTTTATCACAGTTATTAATTTAAAATGTATCAGTGATTTTCAAAATAAAGGTTTACCTGAAAGGTCAGGATGCTGTTAATAGAGGTAAAAATGTTACCATACTTGGATTGTAAATTGTTGGATAAAAAGATAAAGCCAGTGCTTGTAACTTACTTTGTGTATGTGTAACTATGACTTTGTGCATACAGAGTACACTGTCATTAATATAGGAAATGTGCAAATATTTCTCTCTTGGAAACACTCAGTTTTTCTTTATTAATAGTATTTCCTCTGTGGATATATACCCAAGATGAATATCCCCTTTATACAATGTACTTAATATAAGAAAATGAAATAAATTTGTTAGACGTAACTTTTTCAGATTTCTTTACCTGAGAAAATCTATAATTATATGTAGTCTTTTATATAATAAATGAATTATGTTAAAATTTTAAGTGCATTAGATGTTTAAAATACATTTAAAATGTTCTTATTGTCAGAATTACTTTAGTAATATATTCAGACTTGCAAAATATTTTCTATGTATATCCTTATGTCTTTCCCTGAATTATCTCTCTCCTTTAATCACGTAGCTTTGCAACCACCCCATAATGACAAAATGCCTAGAGTGCATGTATAAAAAGTTGACGTGGTGGAGCGTCTGGGTGGCTCAGTTGGGCAGTTAAGCGAATGAGTTCAACTTGTGTCATGATCTTGTGGTTCCTGAGTTCGAGCCCTAAGGCGGACTCTGTGCTGAGAGCTCAGAGCGTGGAGCCTGTTTCAGATTCTGCGTCATCCTCTGTCTCTGCTCTTCCCCTGCTTGTGCTTGCTCTCTCTGTCTCTCTCTCTCTCTCTCGCTCTCTCGCTCTCTCTCGCTCTCTCCCTCCTCAAAAATAAATAAACATTAAAAAAAACTGATTTGCCATTAAAAAAAGTTGAAGTAGTGAGAAGAGAGTGGAGCAGAATCAAGCTGTGGATAAGGTAAGAACGTCAAGATGTGTTCACTGATAGGGGCACCTGTGTGGCTCAGTCGGTTAAGCATCCAACTTCAGCTCAGGTCATGATCTCACAATTTGTGAGTTCAAGCCCAGCGTCAGGCTCTGTGCTGGCATCTCGGAGCCTGGAGCCTGCTTTGGATTCTGTGTCTCCTCTCTCTGCCCCTTCCCCACTTGTGCTCTGTCTCTGTCTCTCAAAAATAAATAAATGTAATAAAAAAACTTAAGATGTGCTCACAGATAATGGCAAAGTGCATGGTCATTAGTGCCTACACACATACACACATGCACAAATGAAGACAATGGATCAGCCGTACATTAGTTGACTCATGCTCAGTGATCACAATGGTGTTGGATCAAAAGACATTAAACAAGCTACAGCTTAAGTTCAACATTTGAAGTGTGGGTTTTGTCCCCAGTCTACTTGAAAATATCTAAACTTTACTAAGTACCAAGATGTCATCACATGAAGAAAGAGAGTGACATTCTTAGAGGAAAAGATGTAACCAGACACAAATGCCAAGATACTAAACCTGCTTCATTTTTTAAAATTAACATGTGAAGCCAGCATTACCTTGATTCCAAAACCATACAAAGACCCCACTAAAAAGGATAATTACAGGACAATATCCCTGATGAACTTGGATGCAGAAATTCTCAACAAGATATTAGCAAATCGAATTCAACAGCATATGAAAAGAGTTATTCACTATGATCAAGTGGGATTTATTCCTGGGCTGCAGGCCTGTTCAATATTTGCAAACCAATCACCACGACACACGACATTAATAAAAGAAAGGATAAGAACCATATGATCCTGTCAATAGATGCAGAAAAAGCACTCGGCAAAATACTGCACCCATTCTTGACAAAAACCCTCAACAAAGTAGGGTTAGATGACACATACTTCAACATCATAAAGGTCATATATGAAAGACCCAAAGCTAACACCATCCTCAATGGGGAAAAAGTCAGAGCCTTTCCCCTATGGTCAGGAACAAGACAAAGATGCCCACTCTCACCATTACTATTAACATTAACATAGTACTGGAAGTCTTAGCTTCAGCAATCAGATAAAAAAAAAAAGAAATAAAGGGCATACAAATCAATGAGGAAGAAGACAGACTTTCACTATTTGCAGATGACATGATATTCTATCTAGAAAACCTGAAACACTCAACCAAAAAATTGCTAGAATGAATACATGAATTCAGCCAAGTCATAGAATATAAAATCAACGTGTAGAAATCTGTTGCATTTCTATATACCAATAGCGAAGCAGCAGAAAAAGAAATCAAGGAATAAATCTCATTTATTACTGCATCAAAAGCAATAAGATACTGAAGAATAAACCTGACTAAAGAGATAAAGAGATAAACTATAGAAGACATATGAAAGATATTGAAAAGGACACAAAGAAATGGAAAAGCATGGGCACCTGGGTGGCTCAGTCAGTTAAGCATCTGACTTCGGCTCAGGTCACGATGTCACAGTTTGTGAGTTCGAGTCCCATTTCGGGCTCTGTGTTGACAGCTCAAAGCCTGGATCATGCTTCGAATTCTGTAATTCTGTGTCTCCCTCTCTCTGTGCCTCCCCTGCTCATGCTCTGTCTCTCTGTCTGTCTCTCTGTCTCTCTGTGTCTCAAAAATAAACATTAAAAAAAAAAAAAAAAAAGAAATGGAAAAGCACTCCATGCTCATGGATTGAAAGAACAAACATTGTTAAAATGTCCATACTACCCAAAGCAATCTACACATTTAATGCAATCCCTATCAAAATACCACCAGCATTCTTTGGAAAGCTAGATCAAACCACCCTAAAATTTGTATGGAACCACAAAAGACTCTGAACAGCCAAATCTATCCTGAAAAAGAAAAAAACAAAACTGGATGAATCACAATTCCAGATTCTAAACTATATTGCAAAGATGCAGTCATCAAGACAGTACTGTACTGGTACAGAAATAGATGCATAGTCAATGGAACCAAATAGAAAGCTTGGAAATGGACCCACAACTATATGACCAACTCATCTTTGACAAAGCAGGAAAGAATATCCAATGGAAAAAAGATAGTCTCTTCAAGAAACAGTGTTGGGAAAACTGGATGGTGACATGCAGAATGAAACTGGACCACTTTCTTACAACATACACAAAAGTAAGTTCAAAATGGATGAAAGACCTAACTGAGAGACAGGAAACCCTAAAAATCTTAGAGAACACTGGCAGCAACCTCTTTGACCTTGGCCAGAGAAACTTCTGCTAGACACATCACCCACCAAAGGCAAAGGAAACAAAAGCAAACATGAACTATTAGGACCTCATCAATTTAAAAAAAAAAAAATCTGCACAGCAAGGGAAACAGTCAACAAAACTTATGGAATGGGAGAAGACTTTTGCAAATGACATAGCTGATAAAGGGTTAGTATCCAAAATCTATGAAGTACTTATCAAACTCAACACCCCAAAAACAAACAACCCAGTTAAGAAATAGGCAGAAGACATGAATAGACACTTCTCCAAAGACCTACAGATAGCTAACAGACACATGAAAAGATGCGCAACGTCACTCATCATCAGAGAAATACAAATCAAAACCATGATAAGATACCACCTCATACCTGTCAGAATGTCTAAAATTAACAACACAAGAAACAACAGGTATTGGCAAGGATGTGGAGAAAGGGAACCTACTTGTACTGCTGGTAGGACTGCAAACTGGTGCAGTTACTCTGGAGAACAGTATGGAATTTCCTCAAAAAACTAAAAAAATATAACTATCCTATGATCCAGCAATTACACTATTAGGTATTATGCAAAGGATACAAAACTACAGATTTGAAGGGGTGCATGCATCCCAGTGTTTATGGCAGAATTATCATCAATAGCCAAACTATGGAGAGAGCTCACTGATGAATAGATAAATAATATGTGGTGCACACACACACACACATGCACACACAGACACACACACACACACAATGGAATGCCACTCAGCATCAAAAAACTGAAATCTTGCCATTTGCAATGACGTGGATGGAGCCATAATGTATTATGTTAAGCAAAATAAGTCAATCAGAGAAAGACAAATACCATATGATTTCACTTGTATGTGGAATTAAGAAAGAAAACAGATGAACATATGGGAAGTAGGGTGAAAGAGAAGAAAGGGAAACAAACCATAAAAGGCTCTTAATGATAGAGAACAAACTGAGGGTTGTTGGAGGAAGATGCATGGTAAATGGGCTAGATGGGTGATGGGTATTAAGAAGAGCACTTGTGGAGCACCTGGCTGATCCAATAGGTTAAACGTCCAACTTCATCTCAGGTCGTGATCTCACGGTCCGTGGGTTTGAGCCCTGTATCGGGCTCTGTGCTAACAGCTCAGAGCCTGGAGCCTGTTTCGGATTCTGTGTCTCCCTCTCTCTCTGCCCCTCCTCTGCTGCACTTTGTCTCTCTGTCTCTCTCAAAAATAAATAAAAATTTAAAAAAAAAAGAAGAAGAAGGGCACTGTGATGAGCATTGGGTGTTGTATGTAAGTGATGAATCACTGAATTCTACTTCTGAAACCAATATCGTACTGTATATTAAATAAAATATACATTAAAATAAATTAAAATACATTAAAAATTACATGCAGATATAATTCCATTGTAGACTCCCATATTTTTCAGCTTTGAATCTTTACATACTGTGTCAGGCAGATCCAGCCAAAAATAAATAACTCTTTACTTAATTTGAATTTCAAATTAGGATTTAGTTTGTGTGTGTAGTAAAATGTTAAACTTGAAATCCAGATTATATAGAAATGGGTAAAAACCTTATAATACCAGAAGTTTATATTTATATACCAAGAATAAGGCTTAGAAAATGTAAAGTATACCTAGAGGATCAATATGCAAACTTCATTCTAATAAAGTCTTTTGCAGGGAGAATGTATGATGTGGAAATGCGTGATATGATGTAGGGAAATCACTTCCTACAAGAAATGGTGAAGACCATGTAGATACTGAGAGTAGGTTTGAATTGGGGGGGGCGGGCAATGGGCAAGTGATGTGAAGAAACAAAAATGTTTAGGAATATTGAAACAAGTATTCTGGCTTCCTTTTTACAATCCAAATCTCAGGGGGATCAGGAGGAAATTAATCTAGATAGATGTGAGATAATCCAAGACTACTGACAAATGCTCTATTTTCCCCAACACAGAACATAGTTCATCTGTCTTGGGACCCCAGTGAGCAAGCAAAGTGAAGGACAACTTGTTGAAGGCATGGAGAAGACAGCAAAGCACACAAGTGATCCTCCCCCCACCAGACAGTATGTATCTAGACCTCTCATTTCAACTGTAGAGTGAATAAAGGAAGAGAACACATACTAACGGAGGGGAAACAGCACTTACTGGGATTTGAAAAATGAATTGACTGAATATCCCAAAGAGACTTTGGAAGTGACACCAAAGTGTACTGGGTGACTTTTCTTTGGCAATTTTTATCCTATTCCTAATGCATATCATTTCTTGCTGGACTCAGTACATGTATAGAAGTATGCACAGGTACCAATTTACGTTAAGCATGAATGATGTTCTAAGGAAAGGCAATACATGGTATAGGAAATAGTTAAATGTTGTTTTTTTTTTTCACATCTATATCACAGTGTATGCAAATTCATTTATTTCTCTCCATTTCCAAATCCCTAGTTCAAGCTACAAACATCTCTTACCTAAAATAATACTACAGTTGTCTCCTGAATTATTTCCTTGAACCAATTCTTCCCTCTCCAAATGTTAGGCAGGACTATATTCTCGAATTGCAAATATGACCCTTTTATTTCTCTCTCTTAGTATATAGAACAGAATCCCTGACGTGGCCTGCAGCTTCCTGCCAGTTCTGGCCTCTACTTGTTTTCCGTCTCCTTTCACATTTTCACACAAGCTCTCTACACCCCTGGAATTTAACTGTTTTTTCTCCCCTAGGGCCTTTGGACTGTCTCTTTCTTCTGCATTAAACACTTTCCACCACTCACCTCTTGGTTCAGTTAATTCTTAGCATTAGAAACTCAGTGACAGGTATCATTTTTTCTTTTTTTTCCCCATACATATTTTATTTTATTATTTTTTAAATATATGAAATTTATTGTCAAATTGGTTTCCATACAACACCCAGTGCTCATCCCAACAGGTGCCCTCCTCAATACCCATCCCCCACCCTCCCCACCCCCCCACCCCCCATCAGCCCTTAATTTGTTCTCAGTTTTTAAGAGTCTTTTATGCTTTGGCTCTCTCCCACTCTAACCCTTATTTTTTTTTTCCTTCCCCTCCCCCATGGGTTCCTGTTTCTCAGGATCCACATAAGAGTGAACACATATGGTATCTGTCTTTCTCTGTATGGCTTATTTCACTTAACATAACACTCTCCAGTTCCATCCACGTTGCTACAAAGGGCCATATGTCATTCTTTCTCATTGCCACATAGTACTCCATTGTGTATATAAACCACAATTTCTTTATCCATTCATCAGTTGATGGACATTTAGGTATCATTTTTTCATGAAAACATTCTCTGATCAACCCAGGCTAGCTCACATCCCCTGCTCTGTGCTTTCACATGTCCCTCTGTGTTTCATTCATAACACTTTTGCAGTGTGTAATTATACACCTGTAACATCATTTTTATTATTTCCCACCTCTCCTATGATCCGTAAACTCAGTGCAAGCTGGAACCTGCCTGTTTGTTTCACTATGCTATACCTAACTCCAGGCAGAGAGTATTAAACATAATAGGCACCAAAATATCTGTTAAGTCATTGTGTAAGTGCATAAGTGAATGAACATGTGAATACAGATATGCTAGTCTAAACATGTTTCTATAACACATACATCTATAGGAGTTCCTAACAAACAAGAAAGAGAATGATAATTGACCATTGCCAGAAATTATATCTGACTAATATGGATGACTAACCACCACAAGTTACTCATCTCTTGCTTTGTTCTACAACATAAGACTTTACTCTAATGTATAAGACTTTGTTACAAAACTCATATCCCCAAATGACAGTAATTCTGGCACTTAGTTCATTTGTTCTCTTTTTTAACGTCAGACCAAAGAAAAATGTTATTGCTGTTCTGCAAATATCTAGAACAGCAAAAAATTCACTAAATTTATCGTGAGGCCAATGGGTAAAATACTATTTCACCTCATATCCCAACTTGTTTTACTTTTGGAAGGACGTGATTAGCCTACTACTTTGTTCCATGCTTCTATTTAACAAAAATATTTTTAGTTCCCCAGGGCTACCATAACAAAGTACCACAAACTGAGTGGCACACAACAAGAGAAATTTATTATTTTATCGTGGTGGAGGCTAGAAGCTCAGAATGAAGGTGTTAGCAAAGCCATGGTTTTCCTAAACCACCAGGTGAGGATCCTTTCTTGCCCCTTCCAGCTTCTGATAGCCCTGAGTGTCCCAGGCCTGGTACAAGGTGTTAAAGATTCATCAAGAAACACAATGGGGTGCCTGGGTGACTCAGTCAGTTAAGCATCTCACTCTTGATTTCGGCTCAGGTCATGATCTCATGGTTTGTGAGATCCAGCCCCACCTTGGGCTCTGTGCTGACACCACGGAGCCTGCTTGGGATTCTCTCTCTCTCCCTCTTTCTCTCCGGCTCTTCCCTGCTATGCTTTGTTTATCTCTCAAAATAAATAAATAAACTTTTTTTAAAAAGAAGAAGAAACACAACAGACACAAATATTTGGCATATCTTTTTCACAGTCAACAATAACACTCCCTATTTAAATATTTATCTATTTAAAACTTAATCACTGGGGTGCCTGGGTGGCTCAGTCAGTTAAGCGTCTGACTTCGGCTCAATTCATGATCTCACGGTTTGTGAGTTCGAGCCCCGCGTCGGGCTCTGTGCTGACAGCTCAGAGCCTGGAGCCTGCTTCGGATTCTGTATCTCCCTCTCTCTCTCTGCTCCTCCCCTGTTCATGCTCTGGCGCTCTCTCTCTCAAAAACAAATAAACATTTAAAAAAAAAAAAACTTAATCACTAATATATCATGAGTTGGACGGCACAGGAGAGATGGGAGGGGAACATATCACATTTTATTCTAATATCAATTTACACTGTGTATACTTCTACAACTTTTTACCCTATAACACTTATTATTTTATAGAAATAGCATTTTAACCTTTTATTGAAAATAACCTAAGAATTTGAATTCTTATTAATAATTTATATAGTTGGTACCAAATAGTTATAATGGAAGATTCAGTTACTGAAGTTTTGAAAAGACTAATGGGGATATATGCCTGATTCAGGATCTGCCATGGTACCTACCAAACTCCCTTCCTAAGCAATGATAGTCATGAAATCACTGATTAATTTTGTTAGTTACATTTTTAAAAATACAGGATGGTTGCATACCTGGCATAAGTCTACCTTAAATTATATCTTGAACCATGGGAAGTACCTATCATGTTTGGTAAAAAATACCATTAGTCTGTTACTAATTCTTGGCTCCAAACTTATGATCTGTTGATTTGTTTGTTTGTTTATTTATTTTTGATTTCTGAGACACTCCAGTGTCTGTTTATGATATTCTTTACTAGTCCCTCATTTGTCCCCACGTTTATATTGTTTTCTCTCATTGCCAGCTTCCAATGAGAGATTCACCATATTGGCTGCCACCCCACTCCCAATACCTTAGCTGGACTCTGGGACTTCATTTATTTTTAATGTTCATTTATTTATTTTGAGAGAGAGAGATAGTGTAGGGTTAGGACAGAAGGAAAGAGAGAATCAAGAATCATAAGCAGGCTCCATGCTCAGTAGGGAGACTGATGAGGGGGCTCAGTCAACCTTGAGATCATGACATAAGCTGAAATCAAGAGTTGGACACTTAACTGAACCATCCAGGCTCCCCTGGGAACTTCATTTTAAACAATCGTGGGCACATGGGTGTCTCAGTCAGTTGGGCGTCCGGACTTCCACTCAGATGATGATCTCACGGTTCATTGGTTCAAGCCCTGTGTTGAACTGTGTCCGGACAGCTCAGAGCCTGGAGCCTACTTCAGATTCTGTGTCTCCGTCTCTCTCTGCTCTTCTCCTGTTCATTCTCTCTCTCTCTCTCTCTCTCTCTCTCTCTCAAAAATGAATAAACATTAAAAAATTTTTAAAAAAGGAAACAACCTTGACTCACCACTATCACTAATGACTGGTGATATGATTGTTATTAATTTTAGACAATTACCCCATTTGCCTCTATTTACTAATTTAGGGATCAATTTGAGCATTGATTTTTCAATAAATTCTTCCAAAAATCTCAGTTTAGGTTTTTTGTTTTCTTCTGTGTATTCTCAAGTTTCATGAGCATTCCTCCAGTAGCACATCCAGGAAACAAAATTGCCTCCACCAATACACTTACAAGTTTTTAGTGTATCAGCCAGTATGAGCTATGCATTACTTATTTTATCCCCAATGGAAGAAGCTTAAATATAACTTATTTAAATGATTGAATGCTTTTTCTTTCTTTTTAAAGGTAGCTTCTTCTTGCTTCATTGAAAATGGTATATAATTATTGATAGTTAACAAATTCCTAACTCTATCATTATTTTTTTAATGAGAAGTTTTAGATATTTTCAAAGTTCGGGGTATTTTTATGTAGACATATTATAAATTATTATCTGCTGAAGTCTAAGCTCAGACAGTTCTCCCTGTACAAGAAAAAACATACTCTCATTTTGAACTTAGCACTTAATAATTAAAACTACAGCACTTCATGACAAATGTTCTGATTGAAACAAGAAACAGTCACAGAACCTAATTATTACTTTGCACTAAGAGTGGGATTAGTGGTAGAAACTGATGAAAGTAATGTATGGCAAGTACATATTGACTCTATACTGTGTGCCACATATGTTGAGTTGACATATAAACTTAAGCTATGGGCTTTGGACTTATTATTTCTATGTGGAAATTGTATTGATAATGAAATTACATAACTCGCTCTGTCAAACCATAAGCTCTTTATTTTTGTATTTACAGATCATATTACATTGTTTCTGGAAGAAGTGTTCAATGACTTTGAAATTTTATTTTTATTATTTCAATCAAAATGTCCACTGAACTTCTTCAGTAAATAAGCCTGCTTCTATCTGAAAATACTTTTATCCTGCAATATACATTGACCAGTTGTGACAAATAGTACCAAAGTTTAGGGAACATACTTTGAACAATGTGTAGAATTACTAATTCACCGCCCCCCCCCCCCGTACATTTTTTCCCTCAGAATGCGGTTACCACAATACATGATCAGAAGACTGGGAAAATTTTAAAGTCACTAATAAAAGTAATCCAATGGTTATGATGCTGTATATAAAACATCTTCACTTATATATAACTGAGAATTCCTCTTGATGCATATTTTATTATCCATGAGCATGATGTTTTAAAGAATAATTTGAACTACTTGAAATAATTTGAACACAAAGAAAAGAAGTAAAGTTAGTTCATCTTTGGTTAAGAACAACAGAAATATATATGTTCATTGGTGTAAGGGGGAAAAAGCCAATAATTTATTAAATGAATACATGAAGAAAGGAACAGGTAGAATTTCTAGGCTTGATGGACTAGAACTAGTAATCTACAGTTTCTATGGTAATGTTTCCTCTCTCTCTCTCCCCTCCCCCACTCATGCTTTTTTAGTACTGCTTCATTCATCTTACTTACTACAGATTAGCTTTCTTTGTTTCTCTATGCTTTAGTGGAAAATGTCTCCATACCATTTTCCTAATTTAATACCACCTAATATCTAACCCTGTTTTAATAATCCCAATTTTACATTCTGGGAAGTAAAGAAAAAAAAAAAGCTCAAGTGTCTCAACTCTATGAACTGGTCTCCCAGGACTGGGTTTCTATTTTACATCAAATTAACTATGGTCAGAGACAAGGTTATCAACTATGAACGGAATCATAGGGGGCCACTTCCTTTAGTTACTAAAGCAGATACATAGAGTCTCAGAACCAAAAACATGTCTACTGAAATTATCAGCCTTGGCATAGATGAGCCATTTAATGGTGGTAGAAGGTTATATAATTAAATAAATGCACTATGCTGGACAGTACAAGACTATTTTTAATTAATATATATATACATTTACATATATTTATTAATGTTTATTTATTATTGAGAGACAGAGAGACACAGGTGAGCAGGGGAGGGGTAGAGAGAGGAGGAGACACAGAATCTAAGGCAGGCTCCAGGCTCTGAGCTGTCATTACAGAGCCTGACACGGGGCTCGAACTCACAAACTGTGAGATCATGATGTGAGCTGAAGTTGGTCGCCTAACCAACTGAGCCACCCAGGCACCCCAATGAATATATTTATCAATAAGCGGAGAAACTTAGTAAGCTTCCTTATACATGACATCATCTTGCTCCATATCCTCAAGGATGCCCCAGTTTTTATAATATCTCTGGGTGAATGAGAAAAAGCTCTAATGTTCTTTTCTCTCAACTATTGAAAGACTATTGTAACAAATAGATTTTTGTTAGTTAAGACATGATCTCCTGGAAATATGTTGTAATATGTATTAAGTCTACAATGTGTATGATGTGAACAGTATCACCTTACATGTTGTATAATGTGCAACTTGTACAGTGATATGTGGCTATTTATAGATTCTTACTATGTATTTTGCACTTGAATGATATTTGGTATAATTAAAGTATTTATAACTATAAAATAGTTTAATATTTCATATACATTTTTGGAATTTTTTTAACTGTGTAGAACCTGTTATTTGCAGAATATAATAAGAATGTAGTATTCCTTAAAATACAGAAAACTTGTAAGGCCTTAACCAAGTCTGGAAAAAATACATGTAGACTGTATAATTTTAACTCTCTTAAACTTACTGTATTATCATCACCTGCTCTAAACAAAAAAATGGTTATATTATATTCATTAATTCATCAAAATAGATCCTATTATGTTCCAAGGATTACTCTAGATGCTAGAAATTATAGGCAAATCCTGCTGCCTCATGCAGCTTACAAAGTAGAGGAAAAGAGAAAGACAACAAGTAAATTTTGTTTAAATCTTGAATAATTACATAGAGTAATAAGTGTAAAGATAATTACATAAGGTTTTATGATAAATAATGCCAAAAGAGTTTATTTTTTTTCAATGTTTATTTTTGAGACAGAGAGAGAGCATGAATGGGGGAAGGGCAGAGAGAGAGAGAGGGAGACACAGAACCAGAAGCAGGCTCCAGGCTCTGAGCTGTCAGCACAGAGCCCCACGTGGGGCTTGAACTCATGGACCGTGAGATCATGACCTGAGCTAAAGTCGGATGCTTAACCGATGGAGCCACCCAGGCGCCCCGTAAAAGAGTTTAATTTGAATTGGACAGTTCCAGGAGTTCACTGTCAGGAATCTTTAACCTGAGATTAAGAAACATTGGAGTTGAAAACTCTTGTGGAAAGGATATTCTTTTTATGGGAAATGCTGGTTATTAAATGTTACTTGTACTATATACAAGTGGCACAGTAAAATTACTGGCATGATTGAGTCCCCTGAATGTACTTAGTATCACAGAGCATTGAGTATTTTTTTGTGTGCCTGTATGGTATGTATGTGTGTGTGAGAAATAAATATGAATAAAAACTTGTGATAAATTTATTTATAACTTGGGATTGTGTGCCTATTGTGCTTTGGGCTGAAACCTGGTCTTCCATAGTTCTCAACATTTAATTTGCATTTAATAATGTTAATTATTTACCTTTAAAGGGATAGAAAGGGACACAATTTTCAGTACTGGTTAACATAGCCAATTCAAAACATTTCCTCTGGAAGAAGAATATGGAAGATTGTGTGTGTGTGTGTGTGTGTGTGTGTGTGTGTGTGTAATCCTCATTTCAATTGTGCTCTAGCCATTGCATAGTAAGGTGTTTTTATTACTTTATGAGTTTACCTGCAAGGTATACCTCAAACCTTGTTTGTACTTTCATAACTTCATGTCTGCATTTTGTGGTGATCACCATTAGACAATGCTCTTGATTAATTAGATAACATAAATCTCAGGAAAACAAGTCCTTTCATGCTTTGGACAAGATTATCTGCGCAATTTATTCTTTCATAATACAGTGATACTATTTTTCAAGGGGAAAATATGAATAGGTACCAGACTGTAATATAAATTAATAAATACCTATGGCATTTTAAAGTATGTAGGTTTTCATATTCATGTATTCAATTCACACTTAAAAGGATAATTTAGCAATTTGGTAAGGAATAATTAAAATAAATTACATTTGGAAGACTAGACTTATTTTCCTATTTACATCCTTCTTTTTGATGACCTTTGACTTACTGTAAAGTCTCCAATATGATCTCTGTCTCTTCTTCTTGCTCCCTTCCTGCCTCTCTCTCTTTCTAGAATATTTGCTGCTCTCAAGTATCACCCAGAGAATTTTACCTTTTGCTCTCAATGTACTTGCCAAAGCATCAGCAATAAATATGAGACAACTTAAGCAGTGAATTTGGTTCAATTAAGTAATAATTATGAACTTATTTCTCTTATCTCTGTTGGTATACTGTGGTTAAGCCAGATGAGAATTAGGATTTATTTTATTTTATTTATTTATTTATTTTTAACATTTATTTATTTTTGAGACAGAGAGAAACAGAGCATGAACAGGGGAGGGGCAGAGAGAGAGGGAGACACAGAATCTGAAATAGGCTCCAGGCTCTGAGCTGTCAGCACAGAGCCCGACGCGAGGCTCGAACTCACGGACCGTGAGATCATGACCTGAGTCGAAGTTGGACGCCCAACCGACCAAGCCACCCAGACGCCCCTAGGATTTATTTAAAAAAATTTTTTTAACGTTTATTTATTTTTGAGACAGAGAGAGACAGAGCATGAATGGGGGAGGGTCAGAGAGAGAGGGAGACACAGAATCGGAAGCAGGCTCCAGGCTCTGAGCTGTCAGCACAGAGCCCGACGTGGGGCTCAAACTCACGGACCGTGAGATCATGACCTGAGCCGAAGTCGGACGCTTAACCGACCAAGCCACCCAGGCGCCCCCCTAGGATTTATTTTAAATGTGCTTGCTGAATGCTTTCTGCAAACTTCAACTGAGTTTACAGATAAGATGAGGCCAATTGTCTCTTCTCAGGTCTAATATGTACATTTGCTTAGTCATAGAGAACTTAGGCTGAGCTTTGAGATATCTCATATCTGTCTTCTAACTGACAGGTACACATGGTTTTGGCTGCACATTGCTGCAGCAATCTATATAATATGTATATGCCTGGGACCCTGTGAAGATTTTTTATGGCAGAAAATATTTTTAAATACCCGATCTCTCTAAAAATAAGTTTATACACAGATGACCAACAAATACATGAAAAGAAGCTCAACACCACTAATCATCTGGGAAACACAGATTAAACTTTAACCTTTCAGAATGGCTAAAATCAAAAAGACAAAAAAAATGTTGGAGAAGGCATGGAGAAAAAGGAACTCTGTGCACTGCTGGTGGGAGTAAAAACTGGCATAGCCACTGTAGAAAGCAGTATGGAGGTTTCCCTCAAAATTAAAAATAGAAATATCATATGATCAAATAATTCTGTTACTGAGTATTTACCCAAACAAAACAAAAGCACTAATTTGAAAAGATGCATGGACCCCTATGTTGATTGCAGCATCAGTTACAATAGCCAAGCTATGTAAGCAACCTGTGTCCATCAATAGACCAATGAATAAAGATGTGGTGTGTGTATATATAATATATAATGGAATAAAAAAAGATGATATCTTACATTTGTGACAACATGGATGGACCAAGAGATATTATGCTAAAGTAAAGAAATCAGACAGAGAAAGACAAATGCCACATGATTTCACTTATGTGCAGAATTCAAAAAACAAAACAAAACAAAAGAATAAACAAACAAGTAGAATCAGACCTATAAATATAGGGATCAACCAGATTGGCAGAAGGAAGGGGGGAGTGAGGGGTTGGGCAAATGAGTAAAGGGGAGTGGAAGATACAGGCTTCCAGCTTTAGGATGAATAAGTCACAAGAACAAATGGTACAATGTATGGAATATGATCAATGGTATTGTGATAGTGTTGTATGGTGACAGATGGTAGCTACACTTGTGATTAGTGTAGCGTAACATACTGAGTCGTTGAATCACTGTGCTCTACACCTGAAACCAATGTCACGTTGTGTCCACTATACTCAAATGAAAAAAATCAAATAAAAAGTTTATGTATAGGAAGACTTGTAATTAAATTTGGAATTACTGCAATTAGCGACTTTACATAGAGTGTGTTAACATGAATTTTTAGGCTGCATTTTAAACTTATTTAACGACCCGCTGAAAGATTAAAAATAATTATTGTTTCCCAATCCTGTGTATTTTATGTATAACTAGTTGGGGTGTAACTCAAAAGATTAGATCATTTGATTCTATGCCTCGACTAGTTCTTATAAGGAAATAACGTTGTCCCAGAATGGTGTTGTGAACAGAAAATGGGACTATTCAGGTAAAACACAGTCCCTAGCAAAACATAAGAACTTGATGGGTGTTAATTTTTAGTATTCATTTTTTCTTTTCATCCAGAAAGATTTCCTTTTGTAGCTTGTTATCCTTTTCGCATTTGACCATTCCATTTTCAACATGGCTTATCACATTTACTGTCCTTTAGGAAGTACAATTTTCTCCATCAGGTTCATTTCCAGTGACTCTATTCTATTTCATGTGAATTGGTCACCGGAGAATTCACTCTCTGTGTGCTCAACATGACTGAATATCATTCTTCCACTTTTGAACTCCTATAACATGCATATAGAGGCCTGTGTTTTGTCATCACAACCTAGGTGAATAATGATTTTTCTTTTCCGAGTAGAGGATGCAATATATCTGCTTTTATACCCAACAATCTGATATAGAGTCTAACATGTAATGTTCTCATAGTGAGCAATTATTGAGGTAAACCAATGGTTATAGTATGTATACTGTTAGGATCTTTCCATGTATTAAAACCAAACTAAGTACTGACATAGAGGTAACTCATTTGATTTCTATGAGGAAACTACTCTTGAGTTGTAGGCTATTTCTCCTCAATTCTATTCTTTAATTTATCAAATAAAAAAGGTTACCATCTATTCTGGTTTTCCTGACCAAGAGGTTTCCAGGATCATAAGACTTTCAGTACTAAACCAGGGAAGTCCTGGACAAGCTGGATGGCTGATGGCCCTAGACAGACACCCTAAATAAATGTATAGATGTTTGACACATGTACAATGAGAATATAATTTATATGATTTCAGACATCTTTAGCAAAAGCTAGGTATTATAATAATGTTTAAATATTAGAATTATGGAAATATTCAAAATGTTCATACCACGTGGCATTTTTCTTAACCCTTTTGTTTGCAATCACATTCTCACATCTGTATCTCTCACCTAAAAATATAACGTCCATGGTATAAATAGCACATGAAATATTTTATATCCAATTTAAAATTAAATATTTCTAAATTAAATAAATTTAAAAGAAACTGTACTTATAAATGATAAATGACTTTAAAAGACTTTATTCTTTGTCTCTGATATGTGATTTATAACATATTCATATATTAAATAGCAAATATTCTTATTTTTGGTATCTGTTTATGATAACCTATTTTATTTTAAAGTATTTCAATTAAACCTTAATTATTGTTGGGACGCTTGGGTGGCTTAGTAGGCTAAGCGTCAGACTCTTGGTTTCAGTTCAGGTCATGATCTGGCAGTTTGTGAGTTTGAGCCCCACATCCGGCTCTGTGCTGACAGTGCAGAGCCTGCTTGAGATTATCTCTCTCACTCCCTCTCTCTGCCCCTCCTCTCTCTGTCTCTCTCTCTCTCAAAAATAAATAAATAAGCTTAAAAAATTAATTATTGTTAACTGCTTGACCTTCTTTGGTGAAATATTCGGTGAAACCTCAGAGGAAAAGAAAATAGAATTACACTACCTGGATTCACATCTCAGGAACTCACTGAGCGACCCTCCACAAATTACCTAGCCAACTGTCTGTTTTCTAACCATACAATACAGATTAATAATAATAATAATTAATAATAATAAAAATAATGATGTCTTCATTTATAATGTTGATGAGAAGAAGAAACACATTGGTTACCTGGGTAAGAAGAAGTATTCTTTGTTTAGTATTTTATAATTACATACAAACAGATGAGTTTTTTGCCATATCCATTCTCCTTCCAGTTATAGAATAGATAAGTTCTTTTCTATTTCATGTGCTTAAATATAAATAGTGAACTACAAAATATATGCTGGTGCCCAAGAATGTATGACCCTGAGAAAATAGTAAGAGGAAGCATTTTTCTCCCTGTTTTCACTTTTTCAAAAGTAATTTTTCTGAATTATGTAGTCTCTGAAACCCTTTATTACTGTGTCCTTGGAACCAGCTTTCATTAACTTCCTTATTCACTTCAGGATATTTTTGTTATTTCTTTGGTTTATAGGTATTTATTTATTTATTTATTTATTTATTTATTTATTTAAACTCTTTTAAGTTCATGTATTTATTTTGAGAGAGAGCCAGAGACAGAGAGAGCACGAGAGGGGTAGGGACAGAGAGAGAGTGAGAGAGAGAATTCCAAGCAGGCTCCATGCTATCAGCACAGAGCCCAATGTGGGGTTTGAACTCAAACTGGGAGATCATGACCTGAACCACAATCAAGTGTTGGACGCTTAACCAACTGAGCCACCCAGCACCCATGTAGATTTATTTTTAAAAGGTCCAAATAAAACTATGAGTTTTAAAAATACCAATTTTTTACATATATAAAATTATTATATGTAATTTTACTGTTAATATTCAATTGCATTCCCTTTTTAGATACAAAAACAATTTTCAGGGAAATGTGTCTATTAGTGGAAACAATATGTTACTCTCTCTGGCCTCCAAAAATATAATGCATAATGACAAGTAACCTAAGTACAATGTAATGATTTGAAAGCTATTGATTTGACAGTCTTTGCAAGGTGATCTTAAATATATTTTCATTTCTCTTGAACCAAGATAGTATTTTCCCTTGAAGTAAATATACTTAGTGTTTATCATGTAGTATTATAAGAGCTATTATATCATGTAGTCTTAGAATAACTATAATAATACAAGATTACCTTGTAAATCTTTGAAAGACCTACAAAGTTCCCTTTGTATTTCAGGAGAACCATGGAGGATACAACCTACAAAATCAATTTGTAAGTCTTGTAAAGAGTGTATAGAGTATTGCTTTTTCTTTCTTTCTTTCTTTCTTTCTTTCTTTCTTTCTTTCTTTCTTTTTCTCTTCTTTTGACTATGTAAATTTGTAAAGAAAACATAATGTATCTAACCTTATTCTTTTTATGTCAAAGTGTCATGACTTATAAAAAAAAAAAGATGCAATTATCTTAATGTAATGTATGCTCATTAACTCCAAAGTTTAGTTTTCCCAGTAATTGAAAAAAAAAAAAATTGAGGGGCAACTGGATGGCTCAGTCATTTAAACTTTGGATTTCAGCTCAGGTCATGATTTTATGGTTCATGGGTTTGAGCCCTACATCAGGCTCTGTGCCTACAGCTCAGAGCCTGGAGCCTACTTCAGATTCTGTGTCTCCCTCTCTCTCTGCCCCTCCCCTGCTTGCACTCTGTCTCTGTCTCAAAAACAAAAACAAAACAAAACAAAAAAAAACCCAAAACAAAAAACAAATAATCATTAAAAAATTTTTTAAAAAGAAAAAAAATGAATTCATTCATTTTCTTATTTAGGGTGTGTTTCTAATAAGCTACAAAAGGATTCCAAAAGAGTGAAAATCAGCATGTCAAAATAATGTGGAGGTGAATACTGACACCTGATTTCCAAAATGATTTCAGTTCTAGAAAAAAAGTATTGTTCACAATGTTTTAAAAACTAATATGAGCACACTAATTAAACTCCAAGTGACAAGAAATGAAGAGGGAAATGTTAAAATCTTAGAGAAAAGTATAATTTGAAATGAAACTGGGTAATTGGAATTTTCATTTTTTTTTCTAGTTCTAAATCTGCATGAAGTGCCAAGTATCTTGAATCTGTTGGAAAATATAACTTGCCCCATATACTGGCTTAGCTGGTGTTCATGATGCAGACAGAACATATGTTACTTTCCCCAGTGTTTTCTTCTTAGTCCTGTTTCACATCTCCTGATTGATCAAAAGTGAGCATAATGGTTTTCTAATCAAGAGAAAAGAAGTTGTTATACATACAGTGTCAAGGAATCTAAATAAAACAAAATCACTTCTTTATTGTCCCTTATGTTTCAAACAGAGATATCACTGGTCCTGATTTTAAATATAGGACTGTATTGCATTATATGTCAGTAATGTTAATGACTAAAACATTTTCACTCATTCTTTTTTGTGCTTTAATTTTCTTTTTATAATTTGAAATTATATAATCAAGATTTTTATAAGGATAAATTTAACATTTTATAATAATTTTCTAGACAAGTGTTTTCAATATTCAGCAAGAATTTATAGCTATTTTTTATTATTTAAGAAAACAGGAGTGCCTGAGTGTTTAAGTTGGTTAAGCGTCTGCCTTCTGCTCAGGTTATGATCTCTTAGTTCATGAGTTCAAACCCCACATTGGGCTTTCTCCTGTCAGCACAGAGCACGCTTCATATCCTCTATCCCCCCTCTGCCCCAAACCACTCATGCTCTCTCTCTCTTTTCCTCTCTCAAAAATAAATTAAAAATGCTAAAAAAGAAAACATGCAGAAGAAAATACATGATTTTCTAAAGTGCCTATATATCATTCCACTCTACTAGTAGAGAAAAAAAGTTTCAATAAGACCCATAAAACATATGCCCTAGTAAAATTATACATTTAATGTTAACACAGAAATATCTTCAAGTAAATAATGCCAGGTACATATGTGTTATGTACATGTAATTTACACATGTAAAACATTTATAGAAAGATAAAAGAGGAAAGATAAAGATAAAATGGTTAATGTTTATTACACCAAAGATGTGGGATTACTTAGAAGGCTGCAGATGAATTTATCATGCTTAATTTTGCATGGCTTGAGTTTTTAAGATATATTAAAATTTATTTTTTTAACTTCAAAAAAATGACTCCAGGCTTAAGCAGAACTGATTTTGTTGAAGACATGGTAGAAAAAAGTTCTAGAATTTCTGTCTCAGAATTACAGAATTTGGGATAACTTTCTGGAATCTGGTTTTTAACATGAACACTTAATGGAAAATATAAATGTTAAACTCAACTAATAAAAGAATAAAAAACGAATACATTTTCATCAGATGTTTTCCTTCAAAAATGTAAAAAATACTATATCTTATTCTGAAGGAGGAACAGTTCACTTAATGCTGATACAACTGTGTGAATATTTCAGTGGAAATTAATTATTTTATAATAATCTTAAAATTAAAAAATACATTTATATGAAATTATAGGTATTATAATAACATTAAATTATGTATATATTTTGAATATTTGCATTTATTGAAATTTAATGAAATTGTTAATCATTACATTGTATTTAGTTAGACATTGATAATAACTCATTTTAAACATAAACACTACAGGGCACCTGGGTGGCTCAGTCAGTTAAGTATCTGACTTCGGCTCAGGTCATGATCTCACAGTTCATGAGTTCAAGCCCCATATTGGGCTCTGTGCTGACAGTTTAGAGCCTGGAGCCTGCTTCGGATTCTGTGTCTCCCTCTCTCTCTTCCCCTCTCCTTCTCACTTTCTGTCTCTGTCTCTCTCTCAAAACTAAATAATAAACTTAAAAAAAATTAAAAAATAAACATAAACACTAACAATTAAGGGAGCAGGATCACAAAGAAATTGCTTCCTGGCATCTTTGTTTATATGCACAAGAAGACAACAGTTGTATGTATATTGATTTTACAATTTTTAATAAATATAGACTAACAATTATAAGATATTAACGTGAAGTAAATACTTACTAAATACCACCTTTGTCACTACCCATAATGGATTAACCATAGGCATTCTGGAACCATGACAGCATGCCATTGGGGAAAAGCTGGGACTTGCTGCTGTTGGTGCTAGGGGACATCGTCTGACTGATTTTTGTTGCACAAGGAATAGTTACTCATTTTAAAACAGCCACTGTGACGGGGCGCCTGGGTGGCTCAGTTGGTTAAGCGTCCGACTTCAGCTCAGGTCACGATCTCACGGTCTGTGAGTCTGTGAGTCTGTGAGTCTGTGAGTCTGTGAGTCTGTGAGTCTGTGAGTTCGAGCCCCGCGTTGGGCTCTGGGCTGATGGCTCAGAGCCTGGAGCCTGCTTCCGATTCTGTCTCCCTCTCTCTCTGCCCCTCCCCCATTCATGCTCTGTCTCTCTCTGTCTCAAAAATAAATAAACGTTAAAAAAAAATTTTTTTTTAAAAATAAAACAGCCACTGTGTACATTAATGAAGTTTGAATGGCACATTAAGAACAAAATAAAATCCTTTTTGACTTTTGGAGAATATTGTTTACATTAGTGGAAAAAAGAAGGAAAGAGGAAGGAAGGAAGGAAGGAAGGAAGGAAGGAAGGAAGGAAGGAATTGAGAAAAACAAAAAAGCAGCCTCCTTAACATAGAATCCCAGAAGTGAACAGTTTCTCGCCTACTCAGAAACAGCTTTCTGGGGCTGCTGTATGATCATCAGTTTTCTTTGATATACAGGAATAAAGGAAAATGAATGGTTCCTGCAGTCAGCTAAGTTCCCCATAAAAAGTTGAGATGGAAGGACAGAGTCATCCTTGCCTGGCTTCTTTTCCTAAACTCAACTTGAATAAATTCCCTTTTCTATCCCATGAATAAAGAAGGTAACAAACAGGTCCAGGGTTATAATGCTAATGAGTGGCCCTGCTCATGGAATAAGATATCAGGGATATAGATTAAGCATATCCCCCAATAATTTGTCTATTTGGGAAAAGTGGATGATGGGTGGTTGTAGGAGAAAAATGATGAACTTGGTTTTGAACCATGATGGCAACAAGTACTAAGGATATATGATAGGACTTAACAGGGAAGACTCCATGAGCTTTCTAGTCTTTAGTACCTGCAGTTGAAGAGGTTGGACAGGAAAGAGATTATTTTTTAAATTTTATTTAATGTTTATTTATATTTGAGAGAGAGTGTGAGCAGGAGAGGAGCAAAGATAGAGGGAGACACAGAATCCAAAGCAGGGTCCAGGATGTGAGCTTTCAGCACAAAGCCCGACGTGGGGCCCGAACCCACGAACCATGATATCATGACCTTAGCTGAAGTCAGATGCTTAACTGACTGAGCACCCAGGTATCCCATGAAAGAGATTATTGTTTACTCTGTGCAAGGCAGAACACCCCTGGCTGCTGCATAAATGAATAAGCAGACCCATGGTCCAAAGTCAGAGTGTGTATACTCCAGAAGTAGTAAGATATGAACAGACATTCCTCCTCTCTGGAATGCCCTTGACCTCACATGGTCTGAACACTCTCATCTTCTTCAAGGCCTAGTTAGGCACGCCTCCTCTGACCCTACAAAGCAATATTTAATGTTTGCCCTTTGAGCTCACATTGATATTATATACCCTTAGTACAAATTACAACACTGCATGATACATCTTTATTTGGGTGAAAAGGCATGTTTTTCTCTAACAGAAAAATTTTTGTATTTATCTTAAAGCAAAGATAACAGTGTTTTGTTTGATCAAAAGAAAACAACAGTGCCTAGCAGAGTGTCTTCAAGATTACAACTCTCTGTATTTTTTGCCTAATTAATTAACTGATTAAATTATAATACAAGGGAGAGGGAAGAACAAAGAACCTGGCTTGAGTTGGTCAAAAATTTGTAGGTATTAGACAGGTCATTACGGTTATATTTTTAAGCCTTGGGAGAATTTGAACATAAAAAGAATAAAGGCACAGCAAACAGGTTGGGGAAAATGATGAGAAGGATTAGTTGCAAGTATGTGGAGTAAATGTGGAGGAGTTCAAGTTGATTGACAACTAAGTTTTAATATAAAATAAGACAGGAGACAAAAAATAAAGAGTTTTGAATGTCAGCTAAGGAACAGGGTAACATCCTTTAGCTAATGAGGAATTTCTGAATAGGAAAGAGAGAGGATCAAAGTTGTTCTTCAACACAAACC
The DNA here is from genome assembly GCF_018350215.1 of Panthera leo. Taxonomy (NCBI): domain Eukaryota; kingdom Metazoa; phylum Chordata; class Mammalia; order Carnivora; family Felidae; genus Panthera; species Panthera leo. The sequence goes on from NC_056679.1 coordinate 44,769,765, forward strand.
TAAATCTGAGAGGTCTTTTAAAAGTCTCCTATAACAGTTCAGGCAAGGAGTAATAAGGATCTGGATTCGTGGATTGATTGGAACTCTCGGGGTAGTGACCATAAGAATAGAGAATATAGAATCTTTTGGAGAGATGTTATGAAGGTAAAATCAGTAAATGTAACACTGATTGATCATTTCACTCACCCATTTAAACCCTTCAATTGTTGTCATCTACTGCACTTAGCATAAATTTTAGAATCTCTATCTTGACCCACAAAACCCTTAATGATTTGGCCCTTTCTTACCTTTTTTATCTGCAATCATCTTGTGTCACTTAACTCCACCCCTTCTACACTTGCCTCATCCATAATTTCCTCATAATTTTTCTAAAGCTCCTAGTTCTTTTCCCTAAGTGCTTTCACACAGACAATAAATTCTCTTGGAATGCTATTTATTTTCACCTGCCTAACTCCTACATATACTTCAAGTTTCAACTGAAATAGTCCTTCAGAGTGGCTTCCTTGTGACTTCTGGATATCCTGTCTTTTAGCACCATTATGTTCATTTATAGCCCTAATCTTATATGTACAGTGCGTGTTTGTGTGTGTGTGTGCGTGTGTGTGCATGTGTATGTGGTTGTTTTATGAGAGTTATTTGGGTTCTCCTTCATTTCTGTATCACCATTAATGGAGGAGGGGCTTTATTCATCTAATTCATTATACATCTACCCCAGCACATTTGGCACAGAAAGGGGATCAATAATATTTTTTACAATGAATAAATGGGAGCAAGGTGCTAACATCTTTTAATGTAGACAAGGAAATTATCTCTGTTTCAACCATGCTCAGCTTGGTCTTCAGAAAGTAAATACTATTTATAATGAAGGTGTCAAAAAGATTCAGAGGTCTATCTATCTATCATCTATCTATCTGTCTACCTATCTATCATTCTCTATCTATCTATCTATCTATCTATCTATCTATCTATCTATCATCTATCTATGTAATCTTTCCCAGCATGATTGTCCTTTGTATACAGAGTTGAAGCCAAGAGGCTTCTAGATTACTAACAACATTTAAAGAGAGAAAAGGAGGACATCATACCCATGTTTATAAAGTAAAATGAGGGAGGCTAAGCAGAGGTCATAAGGAGAAATTAAAGGAGGTAGTGAATGTATCAGAAAAAAATATAGTTTGGAGAATATCATAAGGCATGTAGTGGCTGGTAGTGAAGAACAAGAGAGTAGGACATTCTATGTTGAGATTTAAGTGTCTTCATTACATGTCTAAGAGCAGAAGACATTGCAGGAAATGAATAGCTAACTATAGTCAAGAGTCTACAAGTATGAGATACAGTTTTCGCTTGCTTCTTGTCATGGAGAAATAGAACTTGAACTCGTATTGAAGACTATCCCTATTCAAAATTTGGGAATTAGCATAATGTGTTGTGAATATACATGCATTGTTCTTCTAATTGCTTCCTATCATACATCAGTGTCATGCCCAGAAAGTCCCTAGAATCTCACATAGATGTTTCATGTGACACCCAGGCATTACATTTGTAACCATGTTGAACAAGGAGGACTTAGTTAAGGGTGATCAGGCATTAATTTTATTGTTTCAACAACCTTGAAAGCCATGCTCTAGACTTTTCTTTGGGGGCGGGGGTGCATGGGAGGGTGGTGAGTGAAATTTTGTGCAGGTCTCATTATCTAGTCCATGTCAATCACAAGTAGAATTGCATTACAGGATTAAATAACCTTTTTTTTTTAAATCTAATATTAGAATTTTATTGATAAATTCAGTTTAAAGTTTCTTCTCAGTTCCAACTCAGTTCTGCCTCAGGCCATCAAACTTGCAGTTGGGAAAGACTTTCTTTTTCCTTCTTTCCTGCTTTTCCTATACAACTCAACACCTAATACTTTGGGGTCCTCTGGATTGAAACAAAAGGGGCGATGGTGAGAGGAGGAAAAGGAATATGCTGAATGGTTTTTATTGCCTAGGAGAGATGTCTTTTGGTGTTGGTGCCCTCTTAAGGGCAAATGTGCAATTGGTAGATCTTGCTGTTCAAATGGTGATCAAATTACAGTCTTTGTGATATTTACAATTTTTTCTGTAGCTGGAAACTTTCTGCTATCTCCTCAGCCCTCAGACTTGCAGGAGTCTGTCTCTCAACATTTAGGCAGCACTTTTAGGGTGAGTTACCTTTAGGCTGATCCTAGATAGATTCCCTTGCTCAATTCTCTGTTCAGTCCATATGGAATATACTTATACTATGCAGACATAATCTCTCTATATCGCCTTTCTTTACACCTTTGCCAGAAAATGACAACCTAATCTACAACTTTATATTAAGATTTCTCAAAGAAGAAGAAGAAGGAGGAGGAGGAGGAGGAGGAGGAGGAGGAGAAGCAGCAGCAGCAGCAGCAGCAGACCTCCCTGCAGGAGTCAAATATTATCTATGTTCCTTGAACTTTAGGAAACACATACCAAGCTGTCAAGCGGTTGTATTAATAGTTCCTTCATATATTTTAAAAAGGGGAAACACCCTTCTCCATTTCTAAAAAGGGTACTGAAGCCAAGAATCTGAAATCCTCTCTCCCAAGTGCATTTTACAATTTCTAATTCTTACGCAAACTGGAGGTAGTAGAAGCCATTTCACAATTAAATATGCCTTTAATAGGCAGATCTCTTCTTTAGTTTAGGATCTGAGGGTATTTTGCAGCTATTAAATTGTCCTTGGTTTTTGAGGCATCAGCCAAAACTGCAACTAAAAAAAAATCCGATTTTAATTTTCCACCATATATTGTGTCACCAAGTAAAACAAAAAGTCAGGTGTCATTTCTTGCCGCTCTATTTTTGTGTTTCTTTCCCTTAGAAAAAAATACTCACATATGCTATTTCAAATTCCATTTGAGTCTTGCTCTATACCTACTTGTCATATGCTTTAGATTGTCCTTGTCAATGCAATATAAAGGGTGTATGTTATCAGATCAGACTGCCATATTTTAACTAACAATGTTGAGATGATTTATTTAAATTTATATAGAGAAAGTCAATCTTTGGTATTTATATTTTCCAACATATATAGCCTGGTTCATGTAATACAAAAAACAAAAATATTTTTTTCTTAGTGTCCATAGCTAGTACTTAATCACTTACTTGCTCTTTGACTTCTCCTTTAACAGCAGGCTTGTGTTAGTACATGTGTGTGTAAGTACGTGTGTGTGTGTGTGTGTGTGTGTGTGTGTGCACATAAATGTTGAAATTAACTTATAGGCCCAAGATGGAGCCTGGGATCAGCCTGGGTACCACCTCCACAAACTAAAACTTAGATAATTTTCATGTCCCTGTAAATGTTCCACTTGGCCAGAAATGCAGTCTATTCAAGCAACCAATTTCCAAATGCCAACCCAACTCTGGGGTCTATACTTATTTCTTGTTTCTTCTCACTCTATACAAGGTGGCCCCAGCCAATCAGATATTTTCTATTTTTCTCTTCCTTTATCTTTATTCTTTATCCTTTACAAGCTTCCTGTCTCCCACCCCATTTTGTGGTTCTCTGGGCTCTTGGGAGAGACTATCTGCTTCATGAAGTATTAAACACTAGCTTGTTCACCTAAAGTGTCTTCTTTAATAATTTTTAACCTGTGTGTGTGTGTGTGTGTGTGTGTGTGTGTGTGTTTATATGTGTGTATTAGTTAAAGGAATTTCCCAAATAATTTACTCTACCTCTATATTTCCAATTCCAGTTGGTCTGAGAAGTCATCTGAAAATTGATCACAGAATTTTATGGGAATTTAACCACTAAACTTTCACACATTCAAATTGTTTTACTTTTATTCAATATTGTATATGAATAAAGCTTTCTGAAGATTTAAATTACAAGAAATAATCAAGTATTGTATTTTGTGAAGATGCCTGTATATAAGGGAAATGAGTTCCCAATTTTCTTTATACACTTTCCTAGAAGTTAAATTCACAAGTATACATAGTAAAAATTGACCTTGATTGATCATTCATGGCATGCTATTTCTTATTTTTTAAGACTAGAGTTAGTGAGATAAAGATCTTAATATTTTGAAAAACTGGGGCGCCTGGGTGGCGCAGTCGGTTGAGCGGCCGACTTCAGCCAGGTCACGATCTCACGGTCCGTGAGTTCGAGCCCCGCGTCGGGCTCTGGGCTGATGGCTCAGAGCCTGGAGCCTGTTTCCGATTCTGTGTCTCCCTCTTTCTCTGTCCCTCCCCCGTTCATGCTCTGTCTCTCTCTGTCCCAAAAATAAATAAAAAAATTAAAAAAAAAAAAAAAAAAAGAAAAAGTGATAAATTCAAGCTTTCAAATTATTTTTTCTATGAGAAATATGAGTTCTTATAAGCTATTTTGATAAGTAAATCATTACTGAAACAGGATATACTATACTCGCTAATTAACTTCAATTTTTTTTCCCATGGTCGTCAACCTTCTTTGATTTGACCATCAAAAAGCTAATTATGTTTTAACTTTCAGGTATATACTTAAATTCCAAATAAATTTCCATCACACGTCATAGAAATTATAAAATCAGGTTGCTGACATGTTACTATGATGCCCTTTGTATGTTACATCTTCTCTAATTGTTAACCAATGCAACATGTTATTTAAATATCCTTTCATATTAGAAAACAATACATAGTAGAATAAATAACAAATGAGGGACAAAAGAATTACCACTTCTATAAACCAATGCAACCCTTCAGTTGGTCTACTTTTCTAAATATGTTAACATTGATTTTCTGCTTAGAGGCTCACAACAATATTTTAAAAAATTTAGACACACGTTTGAATATATTTTTACTATATTATAAAAGGGATGACAGAAATTAAAAAATGCTCTGTGAATTATAGCCATTATTAAAATATAATGCTGTGTTTCAGGAAACGGTTTTGAGAAACAGATAGGAAGAGTTCTTTCTATCTAAAAATACTTCAAAGGATACGATCACCTGGGTGGCTCAGTTGGTTAAGTGTCCAACTCCTGGTTTCAGCTCAGGTCATGATCTCACAGTTTGTGAGTTTGAGCCCTGCATTTGGCACTGGGCTGGCAATGCAGAGCCTGCTTGGGATTTTCTCTCTCCCTGTCTCTGACCCTCCTCCCCGCTAGGCTTTTTCTCTCTCTCAAGATAAATAAAAAACTTAATAAAAAAATTCTTCAAAAAGTGTATTTTTTTACTCCAGCAAATTATGAAAGGGGAAAAATCCTGAAGGAATAAATTTAAATTTAGAGTTTAACATTTTTAGGAAGGATGTATTATTTAAAAGAATCACAAACCCAAATTACAACAAGATTACATTAAGAAGAAAAGAGAATTACTTAGGCTCACAACTTAGACACTTAGGCAACAGGGTTGCCTGTTTCAGGCATTTCTTATACCAGGCATTGAACAATACTATTACTTCTCTCTGCCTTCATTTTCGTACTCTGAGCACTTCTCTCTGAGTGTGGGGCTCATTATCCCCCACTGAACACAACTGAACATGTATGTGGGGAATATTGGCACATGGATCACCTTATATTGCTTTCAAATTCAAGGTCTTACAAAGAAGCTGAGAAAAATCTTTGCTGATATATGGTACCAACATACTGACTCCACTGGCCTAACTTAATCATTGATCATTTGCATTGAATAAAGGAACCACGGATCCCTAAATAAAGGCTACTTGGAAGACAAGAGAAATGTTCACATTAAACTAAATGGGCTACAGCTGCAAACTATCTATGATTTAAATTTGTCAATTAGCACAGCCCTGAAATAAGCTTGAAAAAATCATTAGAGCCATGAGAATCCCATTCAGCATGCAAAATGTTCATTAGCCCTTGATTCATTTATTCAGTAAAACATTTATCCTGTATGATACTGCCAGCTTTTCTAAATCGGAGATTGCGTGTAAAGCCACTAGGATGAAACTCAATACAGGTTTATTACACTTTTATTTAAGGTAGAAGAGCAGAAATATGTAATAGGACTCTCAAAATATTTGAGTCTTTATGCTGCTTCAAAGCCTTTCAAAACAATTTGCCTGGACAGCAAATGTATCTTCTCCCCAGTGCACTATGTGGTAAAACCAAGGTTGGCAAACTTTTCTGTAATAGCATCTTGGCAAATGCTTTCAGCACCGCAGGTCTATAGTCTGTCTCAACTACTTGACTCTGCTGTATAGCATGACAGAAACCATAGATAAGTTAGAAACAAGTGAACATGGTTGTTGTCCAATAAAACTTCACTTATAGGTACTGGGATTTGAATTTCATGTATTTTTCACATGTCAAGGAATATATTCATCCTTTGATTTTTTTCCCCAACCATTTAAAAATGAAAAATCTGTCTTAGCTTGTGGGCTGTGCAATAGACAGCAGTCCAGATTTAGTCCATGGGCCATAGTTTGCTGATCCCTGTGTTAAAGGACTCAAGATGTCAAGCCTCTGATTTATGGAAGGAAGGAAGGAAGGAAGGAAGGAAGGAAGGAAGGAAGGGAGGGGTTCAAATGCAATTTGAAATATTTTGACTTGGATAATTTGTTATGAATTTCCAGGTATTTTATCATATACATAAAATATATATGATATGTACAATATTTTATTGTAAAATATTGTGTGTTTGTGTTTCCATGTGTTTATCCGAGCCCTAAAATCCAGGCTGAGATTAGATAGTTAAAAAACTACTGTGAATGAAAGTAAGATTTTTCCATTAAGAACATCAAGAATAATTTGATATTCCATCTATTAACACATGGCATCTTTCATAGTGCTATGATTTAAATGAAAAAATAGATGTAGCCTAGAGGTAAATTTGTAAAATTTAAAAATCATAGTATAATTGTACCTTACTAAGCTCTGTCAAATAATCATAGCTAAATATATTTATAGTAGTTTTTTATTTACCTTAAAGTGTGAGGGTTTTTTTTTTTAATTTCTTAATTTCTCTCTTTTAAGCTCTGAGTTTTAGAGAGTAGGAAAGCAGTCTCTGACTTGAACAATCTTCCAGTTCTGTCCAATATCAACAGGAATGGTTTTGTTCTCAGGTTCAGTTGTTCCATGCTGTCCCATTAATTCTAGAGACCACTATAAGTGACAATGTATTTCCCTTAGTCTATTTACAGTTTTGTTCATTTCACAAAGTTTTGTTCATTTCATAGGTTTTAGCTTTAGTGAAATAGATTTGGAAGTAAACTATGAATGCGATAAACAAAAATAGAATCTTTATTATTGCATTTCCCCTTGATGAGAATCCTATTCCTTCTAATTTTATACTTTAGCCTGAGTAGGTATCATTGACTTCTTTCATTTACTTAAGATTGTATCTCCTCATTAGATAATATTATATTTTAGCCTATTTCAGATCTTTCTGCAAACTGTTGCTTTGTTTCTTTTATCTCTCTCCCTTCCTTTTTCTTTCTTTCTTTCAACTTTTCATTGAATATATATGTGCATATAATACATATATATGCAGATTTTTGCATATTTATATACATATGCATATAAGAGAGAAAGGTTCATTTCAAAGAATTGGTTTGTGTGGTTGTGAGGGCTGTGAAATATGTATGGCAGGGTGGAAACTTCTGGGCAGGGGCTGGTTTTGCAGTCTGAAATGAAGAATTCCTTTTTCTCCTCAGAAAGTTCAGTTTTTACTCTTGAGGCCTTTTGATTGGATGAGGCCCATCCACATTACTGAGGGTAATATTTTTACTTAAATTCAACTGATTATACATGTTAATGCAGGACTACAAAATACCATCATAGTAAGATTTAGATTAGTGTTTAATTAAATAACTGGGTATTATAATCCAGTCAAACTGACACATAAAACTCAACATTATAAGTATTCTGTCAACTCTTAGACAGACTTGGACATTTCAAGCTAAAATTTAAAAAAAAATTAATTACTCAAGATGACAAGAGCTTAGCCTCTTCTCATCTGTGCTATTCTCCACATCTTGTCCTCCATGTATTCCAGATAGAAGGTCTTTTTCCTTGCTAAAGAAACTATGCTCAGGGATCAGTTGAAAATTCAATGTAGGAACAGAGTAATCAAAACCACACTGTCTTACCTGACAGGACATTGCTAAACCACTTTAAAGATATTCCACCATGCCTAAACCTGCCCACCACACTGCCCAGACAACTCACAGCAACTTGACAATTAATGTATTTTGGAGTCTTCCTTCCTCAACTCTGCTCACCCTTGACATTGAATAATGTTAGGCATCCACAACAAGCAATGCTAGAAGAGTGGAGTAACATTTAAACTTCTAAAGAAACCTGATTTTTATTTCAAATCCTATACCTCAGCCAATATCTCATCAAATATGAGAGTTTTAAAAATAAGTCATTTACAGAACTGCTAAGATGAAGAAATTTTACATCGTACAAACCTGTTCAAAGGAAATGACTAGCAGTTAGAAACCAAAATTGAAAATTGTGTGGCATATGAAATATTACACAGCTTACCTAATAGCTCAGTGAAAAAAACTGAAAGGTACTTGGGCAAAGTTAGAACAAAATGCATGAGCAAGGTTGTGTTCACTTTAAAGATTAGAATGAATTCTAAAAAACACACGAGGTTTTGGAAATGACAAAGGTGAAATATCTTCCAAATTCCAATGAGAAATTGGAAAGGCAATCAAAAGTCCTAGGAATGAAAACAAAATAAAACAAAAAAAATTTTTGCACAACTATGTCATTATTCAAATATGAATGGAACTAACATGCAACATAACTTGAGCAATTAGTGGATTTAAAAAGAAAATCTACTTGACCTTGCTCCCAGGAACTTTCTCCTTTGAGCGACCACAGGGCATGAACACTGATAGCCAGAGAAGAAAATGCAATCCATCAGTTCTCACTAATTGCATCTGCAGTAAATAATGTTTACATAAACTTCTTATATTAAATGTTATTTATCCATACTCAATTTTTAGCTAAGAGGAACTAAGCACAGAAATTTTAGTTGTCTTTAAAAAAAATGTTATTAACTAAATGCAAATCAATGTACATGTGAAATAATATAAGAGGGGAAATGTGGGAGAAGACAGGCAGAAGGATGGTGAAAATTTGGATAATCTCTTTTTATTAGGAAGAAGAGAATCAATAGACACTATTTTATATTTATATAAAGCAAGATATTCAGGGGTGCCCGGGTGGCTCAGTCAGTTGAGCGTCCAACTTCGGCTCAGGTCATGATCTCACGGTTTGTGGGTTTGAGCCCCGCATCGGGCTCTGTGCTGATAGCTCAGAGCCTGGAGCCTGCTTCAGATTCTGTGTCTCCCTCTCTCTCTGGCCCTTTCCCTCTTAAGCTTTGTCTCTCTCTCTCCTTCTCAAAAATAAATAAACATTAAAAATTTTTAAAAAGCAAGATATTCAGATTTAAGTTTATTGTGTGAAACTTAAAATATTACCAGTAAGGCAAAGAAATAGGGCAATTATCAGAAAGGACAGGCTTACATGCATGGGAGATGTAAATCAATTAACTCTCCATCAATATTAATATTAGGTCAATGGTTAATAAGCTAAATTGATTAATCAAGAAATAATAATCTTGGAATCTGGAAGATAGTGGCAGAGTAAGAGGATGCTAGGCTCACCTTGTCCCACGCATACAACTAGATAACTATCGAATCATCCTACATACCCCAGAAATCAACCTGACGACTGGCAGAACAAATCCCACAACTAAAGGTAGAGAAAGGCCACAGCAAAGAAGGTAGGAAGTGAGGCAACAGTGTTTGGGAGAGAAACGGATATTGCTCATTGAGTTATGGAGGGAGCTGTGGTCACAAATATGTTTGAGAGACAGACTAAAACACAGGGGAAAACACAGGGAAAGTCAATCCCCATAGCAATTGGCTTAGAAAGTGAGAAGGGCCAAATTTCATAAGTTCTTACAACCAACAGGGCTTAAAGCCTGGCATTTGAAAGGTAAGTGGTTTTGGCTCAGGGAGTGCCCAGAGGCACTGGTGCTGCTTTCTGACAGAAGGAAGGGCAAACAGCGCCCCCCTCCTGGCCCCCCTACATACAGTATGGAAAGTGATCTGAAGAGTGTCTGGGGCACACTATGGGAAGATTATTTGCTCATCTTGGAGTACATCCCAGACAGGCAGAATCCAGAGACAGACCTCCTCCAGGAACAAGGGAGCTGGCCAGCACCATTTCTATCTCCAGCATAAGCACAGGGGCCACCTGCAGGAACCAGAGCAGCACCAACGCCTGCTACCCAACTTGCTTACACCAAGTCCTATCCTCTGTGCTCTGGTGGAACTGCTTTTCTCAGTCACACTTGCCTCAGTCTCAGTGCAGCAACACCCTCTCCTAGAATATTGGCCTACGCCCCTGCCCAAACTGCATTTCCTGATCCAGGAGTTTTTCAGGGCCTTGGTTCCAGTGGTGTTAGTGACAGGTCTCATTTCACAAGCAGACCGAAGCACACAGAGTTAAAACTCGCCATGTTCAGGCCAGGAACTAAACACTGCCCACAAGAAGCAAAGAGACCCTCTGCAGAGGACTGGCCTGAAGGATAAAGTGGACAGAATATGACAGCAGAGTACATGTAGCACACATTGGAAACATTCTCTGAAGTACCAGGGGATACTATACTGAAGTACAGGGGATACTATACTGCAGGACACTACAGGACCTCTTCTTCATAAGGTCATTACTCTTAAGAACAGGAGATGTAGCTAAGTTTCTTAACACAGAACCGGGCACAGAGATTTAGACAAAGTGAGAAGACAAAGGAATTTGTCCCAAATAAAAAAAAAAGGGTGGGGGGTGCAATTCCAAGTCCAGACATCTAAGTGAAACAGATCTAAGTAACATGCCTGATAGATAATTGAAAGTAATGATCATAAAGATATTCACTGGACTTGAGAAAAGACTGGAAGCCATGAATGAGACCATTAACTCAAAGATAAGAAATAATATAGAAGAGATAAAGGGTTCAATAAGCAAACTGGAAAACAAAATTGATGGAATGAATTGCAAGCTGGAAGAAGCAGAGGAACAAATTAATGACTTAGAAGACAGAGTAATGGAAAGTAGTCAAGCCAAACTGAAGAGAGAAAAAAGAATTATGCAAAACAAGAATAGACTTAGGGAAATCAGTGACTCCATCAAACGTAATAACATTTGCATTGCAGGAGTCCCAGAAGAAGAGCAAGAAAAGGGGACAGAAAGTTTATTTGAAGAAATAATAGCTGAAAACTTCCCTAATCTGGGGAAGGAAACAAATACCCAGATCCAGGAAGCCCAGAGAACCCCCAACAAAATCAACAAAAGCAGTTCCATGCCAAGACATGTTATAATTAAAATGGCAAAATAGGGTCATCTGAGTGGCTCAGTCAGTTAAGTGCCTGACTCTTAATTTTGGCTAAGGTCATGATATCATGTTTGTGAGATCAAGACCCACACTGGGTTCTGTTTAGATAGTGCAGAGTATGTTTGGAATTCTCTCTCCCTCTCTCTGTCAAAATAAATAAATAAACTGTAAATAAATAAATAAATAAATAAACAAACAAACAAACAAGCAAACAAATAAATAAAATGGCAAAATAAAGTAATAAAGAAATCTAAAAGTAGTGAGATAAAAGAAAATAGTTACCTATAATAGAAACCCCATAATGCTATCAGGAGGTTTTCAGCAGAAACTTTCCAGGCTAGAAAGGATTGGAATGATATTTCAAACTGTAAAATGGGAAAAATCTGCAACCAAGAATACTCTAGCCAGCAAGGCTATCATTCACAATATGAGAGATAAAGAGTTTCCCAGACTAACAAAACTAAAGAAGTTCATGACCACTAAATTAGCGCTGCAAGAAATATTAAAGAGGACTCTATGAGTGGAAATGCAAGTCAAGAAATTCACAAAACAAAAGGATGTAAAATATGATGCCATATACCTAAAATGTGGGGAGAAAAGGTGTAAAAATGGTTTAAAATTTAAATGACCATCAACTTCATATGAACTACTATACTCAGAAGATGTTATTTACAAACTTAATGGTAACCACAAGTCAAATATCACTAACAGATATACAAAGAATTAAGAGAAAAATGCAAATATATCACTAAAGAAAGAAAGACAAGAAGAATCAGAGAAAATATTCAGAAACAACCACAAAACTGGTAATAAAATGGCAATAAATACATATCTAGTGATAATCACTTTGAATGTAAATGGGTTAAACACTCCAATCAAAAGACAAAACATAACAGTGTTTATAGCAGCACTCTCAACAATAGCCAAATTATGGAAAGAGCCTAAATGTCCATCAACTGATGAATGGATAAAGAAATTGTGGTTTATATACACAATGGAATACTACGTGACAATGAGAAAGAATGAAATATGGCCTTTTGTAGCAACGTGGATGGAACTGGAGAGTGTGATGCTAAGTGAAATAAGCCATACAGAGAAAGACAGATACCATATGGTTTCACTCTTATGTGGATCCTGAGAAACTTAACAGAAACCCATGGGGGAGGGGAAGGAAAAAAAAAACGAGGTTAGAGTGGGAGAGAGCCAAAGCATAAGAGACTGTTAAAAACTGAGAACAAACTGAGGGCTGATGAGGGGTGGGAGGGAGGGGAGGGTGGGTGATGGGTATTGAGGAGGGCACCTTTTGGGATGAGCACTGGGTGTTGTATGGAAACCAATTTGACAATAAATTTCATATATTAAAAAAAAAAAATATTAGGATATCTTCCAGAAAATACTAAAAGAGAAAAAAACTAAAACTAAAAGAGAAAAAAAATTTAAAACTAAAAAACTAAAAACTAAGAAAAAACTAAAAACTGTTCTGAGGAACATTAATAAAAAGTACCAAGAAAGAGGAAAAAGGAGTATATCTCAATAAAGTTAGAAATAAAAGGATTTTTAAATTATTTTCCATTACGTTGTTAAATACATGAAATCTCATGTGGTAAAAACAAAATAAAAGCATACACATGTAACAATGACAACTACCACCACCAAAACAACAACAACAACAAAGTACTTTCACAATGCCAAAGTAGTTGACATTTCTTTAGTGAAAGATGTTAGGACACCAAGGTCAATGTTAAGAAAACATCATTTAGACAGGCAGGATCACAATACCACAGTAATTCATGTCCTTAATGTAAGTACATACAGAACACATTGAAAAATAAAATGTTTGTAATAAAATGGAATATGTTTACAACTAGGCTGGGAGAGCATAGGCTTATTTTGTAACTTTGTAATAACTTACATATTATTAAATTAGAAATTTATGTTTAAAAATTATGGATTTCTGCCTCTTCCGAGTGAGTATTACTTTAAAATTATTATGCAATGCTAGGCTAACATGGATGGGGCTTGTGGTTCGTGAGGTGTGTGCAGTCAGAGACTGGCAGAAAAAGCAAATGGTCCACTGGGGGATACATGGCCCCACAGTCATTTATCTCAATTTGAGTCCCAGGAAAAAGAAAGAATGCAAAAATAACCAATGCTACCATTTCCCTATGCTTGTCTTGTTAGTTAAGATTTATTGTTCAAATTTATTCTTTATTAGACTTGAGTAGTGCTGTACTAGTGGCCTTATCAAAATACCAAAAAAAAAAAAAAAAAAAAAAAAAGTGGGAGGTGTGCCTGAGTGGCTCAATCAGTTAAGCGTCCCACTCTTGATCTCAGCTCAGGTCATGATTTCACATTTCGTGGGTTCGAGCCCTGCATCTGGCTCTGCATTGATTGCACTGATGGTATGGACACTGCTTGAGATTTTCTCTCTCTCTCTCTCTCTCTCTCTCTCTCCCTCTCTCTCTGAAAATAAACTTAAAAAATACCTTAGAAAGCATACCCAATGTAGCATTTCTTTATTAGTCATTTTGTAACATTTGTTATGTATAAAAATAAAAATTCCTTACCTTTAATATCTAGGACTTCAAAAACATTCTACAGGGATGCCTGGGTGTCTCAGTCCATTGAGCATCCAACTGTTGGTTTCGGCTCAGGTTTGTGGGTTTGAGGCCCTCACTGGGCTCTGTGCTGATAGTGCAGAGCCTACTTGGGATTCTCTGTCTCCCTCTCTCTCTGCCACTCCTACATTTACTCTCTCTGACTCTCTCTCAAAATAAATAAACTTAAAAAAGCATTCTACAATTACAAATAGTATGATTAAGAATCCCTTTCACATTCTCTTATTCTTAACTTTTTGAATCATTAGTTTCCTTTAAAATAATAAAATATTTTAATTTAATAAAAGAATTGCAACAAAAGTTGACTGATACTATTAATAGTGATGATTCTTAATGAAAATTGTCTTTTATTAAAACTTTGAAGTGTCAATTGAGAAATTGTAAAAGATTTAGAAATAAATATTTTCAGCAAATGTCCTTAAAGTTGTAGAATACATACATGCCTGGTTGGCTGAGTAGGTTAAGCCACCGCCTCTTGATTTAGGCTGAGGTCATGATCTCTGGGTCTTAAGACTGAGTCCTCCATTGGGCTCCACGCTGGGTGTGGAAGGCCTAAGATTCTCTCTTTCTCCCTCTCCCCCTATCCCTCCCACCTCACTCTCTCTTTCTCAAAAAAAAAAAGTTGTAGAATAGATTACTTTAAAGGGAATTATCCTCTAAGTACGGCATGTTTAAAATATGTGGGAACTAGCCCACACCATTAAAGATGCTCTCAGAGGAATTCAAAGTGTGATTTTGTGTATCAATTTGACTTCATCTGGATCTGAAGTTAATTTAGTCTTAATTTAGCACATCTTTTGTGATGGTAATTAATTTGGATGAAGTTCTTCATGTTAAAAATTGCAATTCTAACATTAATAAATTGTCATAATTACATTTTCAATATGGAAATATAATTTTACATGTTTATATTCTAAGTTGACAGGTATCACATAATAAGTCTTAAGTAAGGAAATTTTTTCAAAGAGTGTGTAGAAAATGTTTTGGTAGAGATGCTTAAGGCAACTAATCTAACTGAATTCTAGAAAGCTGAACTAGACTTACATAATTTTATATATATTTATATAAAATATATCAATCTAAATTAATTAAACTGAATAAATTACTACACTTATTTGAATACTCTCAAATTTCTAGTGGACTGGCATAATTTAGAGAAAGACTGTTTCAAAATATCGTAATATATAAAGATACGTATGCCATTGAAATTTCCAAATACAAATCCTTAAATTAGAAAATGCTTTTAAACCTACTTATGTTGATTTTTAATGATGTTAGAATTAGTTTTTTCTTATAATTAGGAAAGAATCTAAATATTTCAAAGTTGAAAACTTTAAATAAGGTTAAGCTGAAACATGTCCACGTAAGTTGAAACTACAAAATAAATCCTCACTGTCATATGAGGTATTTCCATGTAGTGTTAGGTGGATCAATATAGTTAGAAAACAAATATTCTAGGGGCACCTGGGTGGCTCAGCTGGTTAAGCATCCGAGTCTTGCTTTTGGCTCAGGTCATGAAATCACAGTTCGTGAGTTTGAGTACCCCATCAGGTTCCATGCTCATGCTGCGGAGCCTGCTTGGGATTCTCTGTCTCCCTCTCTCTCTCTCTGCCCCTCCCCACCTCAAAATAAATAAATAAATAAATAAACAGTTAAAAAAAGAAAATAAATATTCTAGATAATAAAACAGCAAACATTTTACTGAATATTCTTATCTTATTACTTGGTTCCTGGAAAAAAATTCTGATTTCTGCATTTCATCAGATTAGTATAAAGTTTATCTAGCTTGGTTATACATGAAGACAGAAAAGAGAAGCATGTATTCTTTTGACCTAGAGTCAGGGATTTCTCTCTTGCCTTTGCCTGGTGTCCTCTTCTACCAGGAATATGCATCCCTTCTGAGCTCCTCACTTAGTTTGACACCATTCATTCTATACTTAAACGTGACTTTTTCAGGGTTGCTTTTTCTGACTACTTTGTGGAATAGCACAAGCCACCAGGTGCCCCCCAATGTAGCCTGTTATCCTACTTGATTTTTCTCCCAAGTAGATACCGTTGCCTAAAGTACTAAATAAAAATGTGGATGTTTTCTGTTTTTCTCCCCTAAAATATAAAATCCATGGCAGCAGGATGGTCTTTCATTTAGTTACTACCTTCATGCCATCCCCTGGAACAACATCTAGCATCCAGTCATTGCTCCATGTGTGTTTCTGAGTGAAAATAAAAGAAGGAAGAGAAGGACAGAGGAAAGCAGGAAGGAAGGAATGGAGGAGGGAGAAAGAGGGATAATGGTGAAAAAAGAGAGGAAGGAAAAAAGTATTAAAGAAAGAGAGAGTAAGGGAGGAAGGGGAAAAGGAAGAAAAGAAAGATACTGAGCTTAATTTTTATTATTTATGAATATAACCTCTGATAAATATGTATCCAGGCTGAGATATGAAGAAGGCTTTGAATCTTTCACAGTCTTATCAGGAATGAGATGGAACACTGAGATTGAAGCTGAGGAAAGTTACATGAAGAAACTAATTACAAAATGAAAAGAAGTGTGTGTGTAGGAAAACTGGGAGGCAGCACCCCAAGGTCAGTAACAGTGGAGTTCTGTAGTGATGCCTAGGACTGAAGGACTTGAAAGGAAACTGACCAAACCCTCCCAAGGAAAGCAGGAATCCTGGGCCACTGTCACAGGAAGAGATGTAAAGTAATAAATAATCTGACCACACTTGATACTGTATTCCAACGTCCTTCTGTTGCTCCCCTTTTGTGGATTCCAACCAGAAGCCAAAGAACCAGGGAGGTGTTGCTGCAGGTTAAATTCCTGCTGAATATTGGAGAAGGGTAGATCTGCTGGGCCAGACAGATTAATGCACACTTAAGGAATTTGTTTACAAATCCTGTGCCTTTTATCCAATTAGATGTACATATTTCGGAAGTTTTAGGAAAAATGTTAAGTCTCACAACCTCAAATAAGACTCTCTTTTAATCTCTACTAATGCTTTGTCCCAAGAATTTTTGTATACGTGCTATGACTTAAGCCCCTTTTTGATGAACTGAGTTTCAAATACTGTTTCCCATGCATAAGTCTATGAATTACTAGCTCAAAAAACACTCCATTTTTCTTAGATCTGGGACCCTAGGTTCTTCCCTGATTAGTCTTCCAGTAACAATATTCAACTTCTCTCCCAAATTCCTACCTTGTAATTCTGAGCCCGATATTTTAAATCTTAGCAAGTTGATGTTGACCACATGCTTAATTGAATTTTTGTATGCCACTTTCTTCATAACTCTCTGATACCACATTCTTCTAAACTTCCTGTTATTTTTCCTTGTTTCCCCTTCCTTTATTATTTTCTTTCTTAAAGTACAATTGCACTATGATTAATAACTGTAATAACAGGAGCGGCTGGGTGGCTCAATTGGTTAAGAGTCTGACTTCAGGTCATGTCTTGTGGTTGATGGAGTCGAGCCCCGCGTTGTGCTCTGTGCTAACAGCTCAGAGCCTGGAGCCTGCTTCAGATTCTGTGTCTCCCTCTTTCCCTGCCACTCCCCACCCATGCTCTTTCTCTCTCTTTCAAAAATAAATAAACATTAAAAAATTAAAAAAAAATAATTGTAATAACGTTATGAAGAATGACAGACATGTAAATAGTAATAATGTACCAGTCATTTTTCAAAATAATTTCAAGAATTTTCTTTTAAGAGTCATACACTTGACCTTTCAGTGGTTACTGTTATTATCAACTATTTACAGATGAGGAAATTGAGACGAAGAACAAGTAAGTACCTTGCTGGTCTCACTGCTAGAAGGTGGTAGAGAATGGATTTTGACCTCATAATCTACCTAAATCAGTATCTTAATAGTTTTTCATCACTCTTTATAAAATTTTCTGACATCTTGGATGGAATTTTCTTCCACTTTTTATGGGTTCACCCCAAAAGATCATCCTTATCATATTTACATTGTTGGTAATATAGTTTAGTCTCAAAGTTTCCTCTGTGCTCCGCCCCTGCCCTCCTTCCCCACCACTGACAGACTTAAATCAATTTATGGAAAATTATAAAATCTCAGAATTAACTAACAATTTCAAATGGACTTGGAAAACAGAAATGTGCAATGCTTGCTTTTTATAATTTTTTGATAACTAGGTCACAACGAGAGCAGGTGATCAAAAATTTATTAAAACCAAGAGCCGTCCCACAGATTTCCTCAACTTGTACAGATTCAATTGGGGATATTTTCTAGAATATGTACCAGCATATAATGTGAACCTCTTAGGTTAAAGTTCATGTAAATTTCAAACAAACAAACAAAAAATGTTTGTTAGTAAAGCCTCTTTGAAACATTTCTTTTAACATCTGTCTTTTTTCCTTCCTGTCCGCCACTGTTTTTATCAAGCATTTCACCAATCAGGAGAAATCATGATCCTTTTTTCCTATGCTTTGCCTGTTAGGGTGCATGTTCCCCTCCGATGTTGTCTTATTTTTAATATACCCAGTAAGAATGTGCTCAATATGGATGCTTATAGTGCTTAGTTCAGTTTATTTACTAAAATTGTAAGCTGGAAGATTTTTGGTTCCAAATCTGAAAATAGGATGATAAATAAAAAATAAAACAAAACACAATTCCATCGCCTATTTCTCAATGGCTATTACCCTTTCCCCCTTCTAACTCCAGCTGAATTTTTAGTTTTCTCAAGATTAACTTCTCTGGAAGATATTCAGTTTTATATTGATATTCTATATATAATTTCAAATAAGGTTCTGTCTCTTTTTCTTCTTCTCTTTTTGCTTTGGCAGGCAAAGCACAGAGTTCCACCAACCAGATGGGACTTCATGAGGGGAAAAAGAAATAATGCTGTGTTTGGAACAATCAAATTGGTATGTGTGGTCTGAATGTGAAATTAAATCTGCCTTCTTGGTTTGATATCCCAGAGAGGAAAGAAGGAGGGAATTGAGGATAAAAAAAGAAAAGTTTCAGATCTGCCATCTTTGCACAAAATAGTCTAAATGCAACCCAAGACAGAGGAATAATGTAAGTGGGAAGACATCTGCGGGTGCTTTCTCACCTAAGGATAAACTAAAGATTAAATGCTACATATACTCAAAGTTTTCCATGATATGCTGTGGAATGTATCTGGTGATTCAGGGTTATTACCTGGTAGCCTGCACAAAGTAATACCTAAAAGTAAAATTGCCAAGGAGAAATATATAATAGACAGTAGAATAAAATACCAACCTCTACTCTAGGTGCCTTGAGCCCTTTATCAATCTTCTGGCTTTACCCCATCACTGTATTTCTGGAAAATAGTCCAGGATGAGCTCTTCCCATTCAATTATGTGTAGCAATGAAGAAAAAAAAAAGAACTATTTTGGAAACTGTATAAAAGCCCTGCACAGCTAAAGGAAAAAAAAAGGAGTGTGATAATGATTTTCACAGAAATAACCCAAACCAGTAAGACGACATTGTTAAAGATGTGGAAACTTTGATGTAAAACTATTGCTCATGAAGTCTAAGAACTTAATGCAATATGGCCTGAGTATTTAAAGGCCTCAGAGAAGATCTGTTCAAGGAAGAGATTATATAAAACCAGCAAGAGATCAGTTTTGAGCTTGCAGAGCTTAAGAAATGAATGAAAAAGAAAGAAAGAAAGAAAGAAAGAAAGAAAGAAAGAAAGAAAGAAAGAAAAAGAAAGAAAGTAATCTGGAAATGAGGGTGATATTGTAATGGAAAGATAAATAAGGAAAGTACTCCATGGACAATCCAATCAGAAATATGTTGCAGTGGCAGAGAAGAGCAGAAAAGAAAAGTGAGGTAAAAAAGAAAGAGAAATGAAAATCATAAAGTGAGCAATAAATAGGAAGGGAGAAATTGATTCTGCATTGGAATAATTACTATCTTGAGGAAGATAAAAGAACCAATTAAACTTTATATATATATATATATATATATATATATATATATATATATACACATATATATATACGTATATATATATATATATACACATATATATACGTGTATATATATGTGTATATATATACGTATATATATGTGTATATATATATATATACACGTATATATATGTGTATATATATATATACACGTATATATATGTGTATATATATATATATACGTATATATATGTGTGTATATATATATATATATAGAGAGAGAGAGAGAGAGAGAGAGAGAGAGAGAGAGGTGTTAAATATATAGATTGAAAGAAGAGAATCTGACTCCTGGGAAACATGATTCCAGCAGATTAATACAAACATAGTTTTAAAAATTTTTCTAGAAATCATCAATAAAGAATTCTCTGAGTATCCAGGCCAGAAAATACACACACACAGGGAAAAACCTAAAAAGGAAAACATCAGGCTAGATTTAGATTTCTCCAGGGCAGCAGTCAGTGATAGAACATAGTAGAGCAAATTTAAATCTCAGGAAAAGAAAAACCACACAGATATTATTTGCAGTTAAAATCCCATCCAAGGTGAAAAGTAACAGAAGATGTGTTCAAATGTGCAAACCTGAATGAATTTGATGTACCCCATAGGTTCTTGAGAAAAATTACGAGGAAAAACAACTAGATAAGAAAAAGAAATAATACAATAAATAAAGGTGCCTGTAGTCACCAGCAGAGAAAGAAAAAAGCAAAAAACAAAACAAAACTCTAAATACATCATTTAGTTTGGAATATACATCAGTTAGTTTGGAATACACTGAGGAATTGGATGCTCTAATATAATTTTTCTATACCTGTATATACATGTGTATATATTATTCTCTATTTCATCTTTATATTCGTGCATAGAGAATATATAAAAGTGTGAGAGAGAAAAATCTGTCCTCATAACTAATGGTAAAGTACATAAGCCTCTCATTGGCATAAAGAACAAGACAAGGTGATGACTATTCTTATCATTTAACATTGTGGAAGTGTCAGCCGATTTTCTGACTCTATACTGTTATAAAAATTGGGAAGAACAAAAAATATTATCACAAAAGATATAATCTGAAATATGCCCATTTGACTTACAAGAATTTGGCATTAGAGGGGATAACTTTCCACAGTTTCTTTTCCTACTGGGAGGCATTTCCTTGCAAGATTGAGCTCATGTGGCTTTCCCATGGCTTGGGAGCAGCTGAGCACAGAGAGGGGAACGGCCAGGCAGTTATCTTCTCAGGTGAGTAGTTGACACCATTGCATTAAGGTCTTCTTTCAGACTACTCTAGCTTTGTCAGTGGAGAGTAGCTGCAATTTCATGCATCGTTTGCTTTGCTAATATTGATTTATTTTGTCTGTTCTTTTGTATTCTTTTTGCATAAGAGTTTCAATCACATAACCTATCACATGATTTTTTTGTTAACTACTGAAGAAATTGTAAACCAATAATGTCACTTATAGTTAATGTTCTAATGATGAAAATTGACCTAGGTTTGCTTTTCCAGAAACAAATTGCCATTTTAAGTAAGGGTTGGCTTAGATGTATATACTTGTGGAAACTAAGATGATAAAATTTTTAAAAAGTAATTTAGTAAAGTGGGAAGTTACATAATTATTAGGCAAAAGTCAACAGTTTTCCTGCACTAAAACATCTTTTAGGAAATACAATGGAAGGAATATTTGTATTAATAATAGTGACAGGAGAATAACATGTCTATAAATAAAGTTAATATTAATGGGAAACATTTAACCTTTGAGAGATTATCATCATGAATAATGTGATGATCTGCCTGGATGCACCCTTCAGGGCCAACACATCAATTTCATTTGCTGCTAAAAATATCAGCAGCTAAATATTCACACCTGTGCCTCTCACTGGGCCTTGTCCCTGGCCAGAGGGAAGTGTCTCCCCAAGGTTACACCTCCTTCCAGAGGTCTGCCCATTGTCATTGACTGTAGAGGAGAACAAAAAAGTTTTCCTCAACCCCCTCAGGGTCCCTGGCTGGGTTTGAACATCACAAGGAAATAGATCAATAAGAAAAGAGCATACAGATTTAATGGAATTTTTACACATACATGGGAGCCTTCACAAAAGAATGAAAACCTGAAGAAGTGATCAGAGCATGAAGGTTTTATACATTTTGGACAAAGAAAGAATCAATTTGTGAAGCATTGACAAGACGGGGCTGGGGGGGGGTTGGGGGGTTGCACTAGTGGTAATAAAGGGTGAGGAAGTAACTGAGAAGGTATGGTTAGTTTAACAAAGTTTGCTTATACAAATTACTCTGCCCCAAATCCCTTGTCTCTAGAGATAAGAATATCTTCCTTTCACTAGGTATCAGGAAGGTACTTTTCACATTGGTGATTTCTCTCCTGCTTTCAGAGAAGGAGGGTAAGTGTGGAGGGACATCAAAGTGGTCTTCCTGCTTTTTCAGTTTTCTCAAACTCATTCAGCTTAAAATATTCTATATACCAAGGTACCATATTTTTGGGTTGCATGTCCTGAGCTCCAACAACTGGCTGATATGAAAATATGAAGGCCTTATCTTCTTGCCTTAATTTGGGGTAATTATGAAGGGCCATCCCAGCTTCATAGCACCTTGCAGAATTAGCCGCGGCCTTATTTACAAATACACTGTAAGTCTAATTTCCTTTGGCCCAAAACTACCTATCTTTCATGCCTTTTCTGTTGCTCTTTTTGGCATACTTGGAATTGGCATTTCCTTGTACACTTAGGTTGAAGCTGTGGGTGTAAATAGAGGAAGTAAGCAGTGGCTTTAATTTTAGTCATTCTTTACAGGTGTTAGGCCTTAGCATCATCTGAGCTTACTAGAAGATACCTACATTCAGAGCTTGCCTAGATCAATAAATCCATTTATTTTTACTCTTTTGCCATTTATACTTCAATAGGCAGACCCACATAAGGGACCTGGGATCTCAAATGCCATCCTGAATTCTGAACATATATTAATGAATTTATATAGACATAGACAAGGATAACTTTGGTATCTTCACATTCTTAAGCATTTCAGAGTCTCTGTTCTTTTAATGTCCAAATAAAATAAGTTCCACATATGTCTGGGAAAATCTGGGAAGTGTTTATGTGGGTTACATTTTCTACAGCAGAATGAAGAATTTTGCTGCTGAAGCAGACACGAGAAAGCAATACCTTCTGCTTTGGGAATAGAGAATCGCAAAAAGAAACACATTAGATCCTTGAAGGAATGTAGAAAAATAAACAAAGTTTCACATTGGCTTTTATACTTCAAAACCTCAATTTACATCTCATGGGCAAACAGAAAACCACACTTTTATTTCAAATTCCAGAAAACTACAGCTTTTTTATAGTATGGGCAAAATAATGCAATTTAATTGTGGAAAAAAAATTAAAACATAACGTTTAAGTTTAATTATATATAAAATTATTAAACTATATGAGTAATATTATTGATGAACTATCCCTAACTTCATTTTTGTTATATGTAAAAGGGGAAATATGCAAACTTTCTACATCTTATATTAAGCAATGGTTCAAAATAAGAAATAGGGAAATGTATGCAAAAGCATTTAAAAAATGTACAGCCTTCAGCGCCTGGGTGGCTCAGTCAGTTAAGCATCCAACTCTGATTTCGGATCAAGTCATGATCTCACCGTTCATGAGTTCAAGCCCTGCATCAGGCTCTGTGCTGACAGTTCAGCCTGCTTGGGATTCTCTCTCTCTCTCTCTCTCTCTCTCTCTCTCTCTCTCCCTCTCTCTCTCTCTCCTCCTCCTCTTTCTCTGCCCCTCCACTGCTAGCACTCTCTCTCTCAAATAAATAGATATATATAAATAAACAAACATTAAAAAAATGCGTAGTCTTATGAAAATTCAAAGTATTATTATTTTTATTGCTTCAAATATTTATTATTATTATTGACACTACTACCATTCCAAATAATTTAAAACCTGCTACAAAAAATTGAAATGTCAGGGGTGCCTGGGTGGCTCAGTCGGTTAAGCGGCCGACTTCAGCTCAGGTCGTGATCTCGCGGTCAGTGAGTTCGAGCCCCGCGTCGGGCTCTGTGCTGACAGCTCAGAGCCTGGAGCCTGTTTCAGATTCTGTGTCTCCCTCTCTCTGACCCTCCCCCGTTCATGCTCTGTCTCTCCCTGTCTCAAAAATAAATAAAACGTTAAAAAAATTAAAAAAAAACAAAAATTGAAATATCAGTTACTTAAAAAAAGAAAAAAAATAAAAGACTTTATCCTTGAGGACAAAGATGGCCTTATTTCTCTTCATGGTCACTATGTATTACACCATGTATACAATACATTAGTTCTTGGCTGGTTATGGTATTCATCAGGGTTTTCCAGAGAAATAAACCAATATAATATATATATATATATGGATGAAGCATTGTTATAAGGAATTGACTCATGTGATTATGGAGGTTGATAAGTACCATAGTCTGCTGTCTGAAAATTTCCTGGAGTCCCAGGAAATTCAGGCCTGTGAACCATGGGAGCTGATGGAGAACAACGGAAGATTAAATGAGGTTCCAGTTCAATAAGTGAGGCAGGAAAATAGGGATGAACCTCTCCTTTATCCTCCTTTTATTCTATTCAGGCCCTAAGTGAATTGGAGGATGTAGAATCACATTGAGGAGAACAATCAACTTTACTGAGTCCATCAACTGAAATGCAAATTTCATGCAGAAACACCTTCACAACCACATTCAGAAACGATGTTTAATGTGGGCATCCATGTCTCAATCAAGTTGACATATAAAATTAACCATCACAGTTATAATACTAACAAGTCAGGTAGATAGACGGATAGATATTTATAGAGAGATATATGAATGATGTGATGTAAACATAAAAATATGATTTTAATATGTAATGCAGTAATATATCTAGTGTATAATGACAAAGAAGTTATATAATTTTATTTTGAAGATTTTATAAATATTAGCAATTCTGAAATATTTTATGTGAATATATTGTTTTAAGGCTAATATGAAAATATGTAATATCTGTTTTTGCTTGCACTGCTACATTTAATGTAGTGCTCTCAAGAGTATTTTAGATCTTTAATGCATGGCATTCTGTCTGACCACAGTGAGCACTGTGATTTATAACACATTTGAAAATGTATTTTAATTAGATAAACAGTGAATGACTGAAAGAACAAGATCAGGCTGCAGTATATTCTTTCATTTCTGTTAATGAAAATATAGGAACCTAAAAATACTAAAGCTTTATAATCAACATTAAATCATATATATTGAATTTACATTGTATGATTAGGCATTAAATAAAATCTGCCTCTGTCTTATGAAGGCAGATTCTCGCAACCAATGCATTTCCAGATGACAGTTAGAAACTTTGGAAATAAGTTTAATACCTTCAAGTCACTGACTCTTTGTATAGTATCCTGGTGTTCTAGTTAATGGAAATTTTAAATGTGTCTCAGGGTAAGATTTGGAAGACTATATGACATCAATTTTTTAGCAGAAATATGTTGAGGGCCCCTGTCATATCTGGTGTTATACTAGACGTTGGGACACACCAACTGGGAACAGTGTAATCATCTAAATAATACAATTTAAATTTATTAGATATTTGTCTATATATAGAGGAATATGCTGATGAATATCAGCATGGGGATAATTTAAATCATAATTGGTTTAGCCTAGTAAAGCATCCTGTGAAACATTTAGGTTGATTTGATGTCTTTGGCCACAGAAAAAAAATTCAGGTAATAGTATTGATCGCTTCCTGAAGAAAACATTCCAAAGAACTTGGCTTTGCATCTGTGAATGACAAATAATTAACCAGGAATATGACACAGTCTTGCTTGTTAACTGTAGATTGACAGCAGTCCAGATATTGCTGTTAAAATGTTCTTATCAGTGTTAACAGTGATTCTTAACTCTACACCAAGCAATTTGCCTAGTTTTCAGTATTTTTTCAACTCTCCCCAGACAAGCCTCCTGGTAACCTTCAGAGACCATTGAGGCAGTGGCCCAACACAAATGTCGGAGTCCCAGGTTCAAACAAGCCCTGTTCTTAGACCCTGACACGCCAGCCCCAGGTAAGGTTATGGCTCATCTTCAGAGGTCTGAACTCCCTTCTGGGTGCCCTTCTCTAAGGTTCTAGGCTCTAATAAACCCCAACCTCTGCCCTTTCTTCACAAAACCCTAGAGACAGTAGCTACTTCCTGCAAATATAATTTCTGTTATGCCTGTTTTCCCTCTCTGCCTTTCTGTCCTTCAATTACTGTTTAATTTCTTATATTAATTTTCCAACTAAAATAATTAGTATGATATCTCTTTTCCTGTCTGGATCCCAACTGATATGGATTAACTAAAATTAGTTATAAAACTGCTTTGAGGTTTTGAAATTAACTGTTGATGCAAAACACGATGGCAAATGTAGTTGTTCCAGACCAGGAGCAAACAAGAGTTTGAGATAAAAGAATATTCAATACCTTAAGGACAAATCTTTAAATAGATGTGCATCTTATTTAGTAGTTATCATTTATCCTTTGTTGGAATTGAATTACAAAGAATATTGAACTCTGCTTATGGCAGTCATTGTGCAGGGTACTACATTTACAAAAGCAAACAATGCATGGGGTGCCTGGTGGCTCAGTCAGTTAAACATCCAACTCTTGATTTTGGCTGAGGTCATGATCTCACAGTTCATGGGATCGACCCCCCCTTCAGGCTCCATGTTGACAAAACCTGCCTGGGATTCTCTCACTCTCCCTCCCCCTTTCATGCTCTTTCTCTCAAAATAAATAAGCCTTAAAAAAAAAAAAAAGGCAAACAATGCAGGATTCTTTACCTCAAAAAGCTAGTCCAAAGAGATACAGTTATGTTCTAGCAGTATGTACACATTTATATGTGGATATAGTATTTAAGCACCATATAATATTCAGAAATATCACAGAGAAGTTGGTGATTAAATGTGCCAGGTCGAGGAAAGGGGTTGGCTGCAGAAAAGGTAAAGCCCCAGACAAAGTAAATGAATCAGTGAAGTTCACTGTCTTTATTGTGATCCTAGAAGCTTCACTGAGTGGAAAGAAATTTGTCAAGTAGAAGAAAAGAAAAGAGCCTACTGGGAAGAGGGAAGTTTTAAACAATGTGCCATGTATGCAAACTGCAAATTAGTTGGGCATGAATGCAGGATGTAGTGCCCCAGGAAGGGAAGAGTTGGGTCTAATTTGGATGTAGACAATTGAAAAAATTTAAAATTATTTTACAGATGATGAGGAAAAATTGAAGAATAAAAGTAGGGGAATAAAATAGTCACAATGTTAACTTTAGGGAAAAGTAATGATAGAGGTGAGAAAAAGAAGTTTAAAAATTAGATCAAGAGTCCAGGTGAGTGGCTCAGTTGTTTGGTCATATGACCTGATTTTGGCCCAGGTCTAGAGTCAGGCTCTGTGCTGAAAGCATGGAGCCTGCTTAGGATTCTCTTTTCCTCTCTCTCTGTCCTTCCCCAGCTTGCACATACACACTCTCTTTCTCTCTCTCTCTCTCAAAATAAATAAATACACATAAAAAAAAAAGTCCAGGTGAAAGATGAAACTGAGGTTAAGAAGGTACCAACATAGATGATGCGTGGAGGAGGGCGATTTAGAGAGGTATTTACTAGTCACTCATGGAAATGACTGTGTAAGTGGAGTGAAAGAGAAATGCCTGGGAGGTGTAGCAGGTCTCTGGTTTCAGTAAATGGTGTCATCAGTCAAAGCAGGAAATTTAGGGGGCCTGGGTGGCTCAGTCATTTAAGCTTCTGGATCCTGATTTCAGACCAGGTCATGATCTCATGGTTCCTGAGCCCCACGTCAGGCTCTACACTGCCAGTGTGGAACCTGGTTCGTATTCTCTCTCTCTCCCTCCTTCTCTCTCTCTCTGACCCTCCCTCACTAGCTCTCTCTCTCTCAATATACAAATAAATAAAAATTTTTAGAAAATTAAAAAGCAGGAAATTTAGTGAGGAATTCTATCTTGGAGGAATGACAGCTAATTTTAGTATTCAGTGTGTTGTGTTAGTAGGTGCTGCATCTCACATGCAGAAACACTCTAGGCAATCACAAGCTGTTATCCATACATGGGTATGAAGTCTTGCAGCCTGGAATACAGACTTGGAAGTTAAATGTATATTCACTTGCACGTTAAACTAAACTACTAAATGAGGATTTCTAAGAGCACATATAGATCAAGAGAGGGTAGAATTAAGGATAGAAATCTGGGCAATCTCAATATTTAGCAAACTGCCAGTGCACTATACTATGCATTTAATTAACTATCTTTATTGGGGCGCCTGGGAGGCTCAGTCGGTTAAGTGTCCGACTTCAGCTCAGATCATGATCTCACGGGGTTCAAGCCCGGCATCAGGCTCTTTGCTGACAGCTCAGAGCCTGGAGCTTGCTTCAGATTCTGTCTCAGGCTCTCTCTGCCCCTCCCCTGCTTGTGCTCTTTCTGTTTCTAAAATAAGTAAACATTAAAAAAATTTTTAATTAACTATTTAATTAACTAATTAATTATTTTTATAAAACTCGGAGTTAAAAGAATACTTGAGTAAATTGTGGCATACATATGTAATGCATTTCTAGATAGAATTGAAAATAGAATTATTTTGTAAATGCCTTAATGTGATGTGTACACTAAAAGAGTGAAAAATTAAGTTGGTCCGAACAGATTCCCAAACCACATATATAGTGTAATTTCAATTAAAATACATAAATAGCTATAGAAAAAAAACGACACTAAGATTTAGCATCATAATGTGATCTCTACATGTTAGGATTCTTGATGACTTTTCTTCTTTGTATATATATAAAATTTAAACCTCAAAAAATGTAGGTTTAAAATTTTATTTCAAATACTGTTGATGAGATTTAATAAAAATGTGACCTCAAATGGCATTATCAGCCAAGGGGTTATGTGTACAGAGAGCTGGTGATATAAGAAAGGGGCTTCTCGAAAAATATATATGTAATGTAATCATCTCCGTGGCCTTCACTTCGATCACCGTAGTCTAAACCACCAGCCTACCTGGTTGGGTGTTTGCCCTTACTGACTAACTAGTCTCCCTTCTTGTATTACTGTCCATGGCCACAGCCTGTTCTCCACATAGCAGGCAGAATGGTATTTGAAAATTACAATTCAGATTATGTTACTCCCTAGCACAAAACTGAAAGGCCTTATTTTGCATTATGACTCCATTCATAATTTGGCCCTCAACCCCATCTCTGAACTTGACCCATAACACCCTACCACATTTGAGTCTCTTTTTAGGAATATTTGTCACTCTGTTGGTCTGTGAGTAGTCCAAGTCCACTCTTATTCATGTCCCTTTGCTCATGATGTTCCTTCTTCCTCAAATTTATTTAGATCTCAGAATAATATTAGTCTCTCACAGATAACCTACCAGAGTACTTTGTCTTGAATGGCAATTTCTTTTACTCGGTGCCCCTTCACCATGCTTCATTTGCCCATATAGACTTTAGCCACTGACATATTAATATATGAAGAAATGTATGTGTTTTTACATATGTCATTTCTCCCTCATCAGAATGGGAACTCTGTGAGAGTTTGTCATGTTTGCTAGTGAATTATCAGTCTTAAAAAAAGCAGGCTTTCCAATAAGTATTTGCTGACCAGTGAATGTGTATTTGTAGAAGTGCCTGAATAAGAACTAGTCCTTTTCGAGAGTATAAGTATTTGCTAAAAAAAAAAAAAAAAATGCTCAGAAATTTACAATATAAAATTACAAATTGTTGGGGCATCTGGGTGGCTCAGTTGGTTATGCGTCTGACTTTTGATTTGGGCTCAGGTCATGATCTCACAGTTCATGAGTTTGGGCCCCAGAAAGTGCTCTGTGCTGACAATGCAGAGCCTGCTTGGGATTATCTCTCTCCCTCTCTCTGCACTTCCCCCACTCCTGTTCACTCTCTCTCAAAATAAATAAATAAACTTAAAAAAATAAAATTACCAATTGCTGTAAATGCCAAGAGATTAAATAATATTTTTCAATAAAAAAGTTACCTGTAGAACTTAAAAAAATTCACTCATGCATTTACCTTCCTTCTCACTGAAGACTTTGATTCATGATATCTTTTTTTTTTTTAATTTTTTTAACTTTTATTTATTCTTGAGACCGAGACAGAGCATGAACGGGGGAGGGTCAGAGAGAGAGACACAGAATCTGAAGCAGGCTCCAGGCTCCAAGCTGTCAGCACAGAGCCCCATGAGGGGCTCGAACTCACAGACCGCGAGATCATGACCTGAGCCGAAGTCAGCTGCTTAACTGACTAAGCCACCCAGGCGCTCTGATTCATGAAATCTAAGCTCGGTAGGAGGGTTTTTTTTTTTTATCATTTTATTTTGTTTTGTTTTGTTTTTTGAAGTTTCATAATTGAAATACTGGTGGTTAACTTAGAAACTATTCATGAAATAATATTTTTTGACAGAAAAGAACACATGTTCAATTTTTTTAACTTAATAATTAATGTTAGCATTCTGGCTAGACTGTGAAAAGATGCACAATTAATTTTTAATTACAACTATCAGTAAAAATATGAAACTTTATAAAGTATTTATAATTGTGGACTCTGTTATCATATTGGAGAAATATTTCTGCGGATTTAGCATTATGGGTTTTGATTCATTTTATATTCATGGAAATTCATGCTATAGCATATTCATGGCACTTAACAATGAATTTTAATGAATAATTAGAAATATGGATTCACAAACATTCATTAAAAATGTGTGTCTATGTTGGAGTGTTATGAAAAGCAGCAACTGTCCAGGCTTAACGGCACATTTTTTTTTTTCAGATTTTAGTTCATTGAATTCTTCTCAAGATATCTTGTTAGCATAACAGAATAATTTTTTTAAGGTTGTGGTCAAGTTGCTTACACATAAATTCAAACATCACCACAGTAAATCCAGAGTCTCTTTTATGTGATAAAATATTAACATACACAAAGTCGATGTCATAATTAAACATTTTTGAGAGGAGAGGAAAATATAAATACTTTTTCTTAACCATATCATGTGACAGAAAGATCTGTTAACCTTGATTAGAAACCAGCGTAGAACTGGTTCAGATACTGGGAAAGTCAAAGTAAGCTCAGAACTGGTTTGTTTTGCTTTTCCTTCTCCTGTGAATGAATAGGGACACTCACACACTATATGGAGTGAAGTGAGGTTTCCACTCCCCAAGTGATGAGATTTATTACAGATAAATCCCTGTGAAGATATAGACACCGGTAGAATTTTACAACACTGAAGAATTAAACTGATAGACAACCACTGCTGAAATTTGATAAGTTCGTAAGTAGAAAGAGGATGGAATTGGATTGGGGTGAGTGAGGATTCAGGGCTTGGTCTAGATAGTCTTTACCTCATGATAGCCTAAAAAGAGAAACAAACCCATGACCTTCCATCCCTTGCTCTTACAATTTCCATATCCAGGAAGAGACTGAAAATTCTATAAAAAAAAATAAATGGGTAAAAATGATCAGAAAACAAGTGAAAGCATATTTTCTATAGTCTCCAAGTCAGGTTAAGAAAAAGAAAACGTCTAGCAGGAATTTAGTCTGGATGGATGCTATGGTTTTTAAGAGACAACATGTATTTCTTTTGTTAAGAAAAATATCCAAACTTGGATATAAGGCAAAAGGATGAACTAAATGTCTTTTCAATATCACACTGGAGCACTGTATTACAGGACCACCCAGGGACTATTTAATTATCTAAGGAAAACACTCTTTTGCTTTTTGACTATCATTGACAGGAGCCTAGACTCTCTGCTGTTACATGTTTACTTGTATATTTTTTCCCAATAAAAGTGAAAATGGCTTCTATTTAGTAGAGAGAATAACTCCAAAGTTTGTTTTTCACTCAGTAGGGTAGTAAATTGTTGTCTATAACTTACCAAACTTAACTGTAGCATGTCTTCCTTGACTGACTTTGTAAATCTCCCTCAAATCCCCTTTCAACCAGCTTTACTCTCCTACTGATGTCCTCACCAGGTAAAACTTTACTCTATATGCAGTCTATACTTGTAAATTTTGAATATTTTGACACTACCCATAGTAGTGAAAGGAAGATAATATTTCAGTAGGGTGAACATTCTCTAGGTTTCTGTTGTAAGTGAAGATCTGAACAGAGAGCTGCATGCTTAATTTTCTTTGTTTGGAGATACACTCTCATCTAGTTTTCCCCACCTGCCTTTATGGTCTGATTTCTCCAAAAAGTAGCTTAAAAATCCCTCAAGTCTCTTGTTCTTTTAATATACATTCTAGAAAAACTAGAATTCTACATGAACCCAAACTTTTGCCCTTTGCATGCGTGTCTGTCTAGATGTAACTGCATGCTGCCATGTAGAAAAATGAGTAGACTAACATCTGTATATATTTGTGGTTACCTAAATCAGTAAAATAGAAATCTTATTATGCTTCCTCTTTCAGTCTGCTCTCCATATTCTTAAAAATTCTCAGCAGGTGCCCTTTTCTCCTACTCAAAGAAAGTAGGAACAATAGTCTAAGTATATTATCTACTTCTTGATATAAATATCTACAAGTATATAAATCTACCTGAATTTACCTGAAACTGCATTCTCCCTTTGATGTTCAGTAGTAGATAAATGATTACTAATGTTAGGTTTCCACTAAACATACAGATTTAGGAATATACAATGAGAAATAGGGACATTTAAAAATAAAACAGGATGCAAGAATAGTAGGAGTATACTTTGTAAAAAGCTATATGGGAGTATTGAAAAGGATATAATATTTGAAAATACAAATTACTCAAAAAGTTTTTCTGTCTGTTGTAAAGTTTTTATTATTTTAATTTTCTTCTTCACATTTTAGGTGCTTCAAGTTGTAGCTCTCTGGATCCTTCAAAAGGTATTTTGTATCTACCCAGTTTGTGATTTTTTTTCTTAGAAAGATGTTACCGTGTTAAATCAGATTCCATGTAAAATATTCTGCTCTTCAGAAATACATTTTTTTCTCAGTTCAAGGTGGGCTTTTTTTTTATTTGTTTGATTGCTGTGTTTCCTATTGTTTTTGTTGTTGTTTTAGTTTCACTGGAGGATAAATAATTTTTGCTAAACTTTTACACAGCAGTCCTAAGCAGCAAAGGAGTCAATCCCTGCTAAGTCACATTTTTCTTTCCCAGGGCCATTAAGCTCACTGTATATGAAATGTTTCCCTCTTATCATGTATCTTAATTCAATGATCTGTGGCACATAGAGTCTATCCAAATTCATATAAGAGATAAGTCAAACCATCAGCTGAGACATTTACTTTTATAACCAAGCCAACTTTCTCCCAGCGAATCATTTTTAGGTGATGACTTCTTAATTTTACATACAATTTGATATTTGGGACGAACATTATACATGTGTACTAATTTGTGAAGCTTCCTCTGTATTCTGTCCTAGGCAGTCAGAGAAATTTTTATAAAGCAAGATAAGCTTGTAGGTAGGGTTTCAAATTATCCACATTCATGATTTAATAGATTTTCATAGCAGCTAATATTTCCAGTGTATCTATCTCAACATGAGTTATATAAACAACATGAACACTTGGCAGGGTTTTTTATTTTAGGGTGTGATGTCTAAATGCGAGCAATAAATATTTTAGTGGTTAACGAATGCTTTAAGAATTAAAACATATATTTCAGTCTGAAATATAGCTACTCTAACTTCATCTAAATAATGTCATGTAAAAATAAATGAAACTAAATAGACTAACAATATTTTAAATCCACCAGTATTAATGGAATGGGAAAAAAATAAAAGAAGAAGAAAATTATTTGGAGAGTCAGCAAAGGAAAAATCTGCAGGCTTCCAGAGATTAAAGTGAATTGGGAAGCTATTGTGGCACCTCTCTTTCACTGAATTTAAATGACATATTTCTTCACATGTACTGAATTTAAAGATGTGTTACAGAGTGTAATATTAAAATAATAACAAATTTTATAAAAATGAGATTCAAGAAATTCTAAGATGCCTGACTTCTATGCGGAGTTATATATACTTTGCAATTCTTTTTTTCTTGTAATACTTATTTATTTATTTATTTATTTATTTATTTATTTATTATTTTTGAGAGAGAGAGAGAGAGACAGAGAGACAGAGACAGTGTGAGTCAGGGAGGAGCAGAGAAAAAGGGAGACAGAATCTGAAGCAGACTTCAGGCTCTGAGTTTTCAGCAAATAGCCTGATGTGAGGCTTGAACTCACAGATGGCGAGGTCATGACCTGAGCTGAAGTCTGATGCTTAACTGACTGAGCCACCCAGGTGCCCCATCTTCTTGTGATTAGAGAAAAGACTGAACTTATTTTGTTAATTGATACAGCCAGCATTTATTAAGCACTCATTCTAAGTTGTTATATATTACAAAAACTGCGTTATGATAATGAAATGTGTAATACATTGAAGATGCAAAACATTTCTAAACACAAATGAAAAATAATTTGACAATTAGAAATAGAAACTTACTAGGACATCTTAATTTTGAGAGTTTAAGGATGTTTAGATGTTTTATTTAGAAACATTTTGCATCTTCAATATATTATTATACATTTCATTCAAAGAAAAAAAGAGACAAATAAAAAGCAGGTTCTTAAATACAGAGAACAAACTGGTGTTTGCCAGAGCAATGGTGGGGATAGGGTGGGTGAATTAGATAAAGGGCATTAAGAGTACACTTTTCATGATGAGCACTAAGCAATGTATAGAACTGTTGAATCATGCTGTAAACCTGAAATGAATATAGAACTAATGTTGATTATAATGCAGTAAAAAAAATATGGAACTAATATAGGTATTATTGCCTGATTAAGCAAAAATCAACTGGTATTAATTTAACAAGTCAGTAGTTGTAAATTCAACATAATAGTTTGTTATATATTGATCAAAATGGTAGAGTGCAGACCTAATCTCAGCACTGCCCTACAACAGAAAACAATGAATTGTCAAATAGAGATTTAATATTTCATTTATAAGCATTATTCAATCCATCTTTAATGTATATAAAACTTATTGTAGATTTTCATGATCACTGTTTATGTGTATATATATATATATATATAGTTATATATAGATATATAGACATATATATACATATATATGTATGTACAAAATACACACATATATATATACATATATATATATATAAATACATATGTATACATACATATTTAATTTGGAATAAACATAGATGTACAGAAAAATTGCAAAGATAGTACAGAGAGTTTTCATATATACTTCATCTAGTTCCCATTAATGTTAACACAACTGTGGCATACTTGTTAAACTAAGAAATTATCATTGGCACATTACTATTAAGTTTTCTATTAAGCAAAGTAAAGTAGAGCTCATTTGGATTTCATTAGTTTTTCTATCAATGTCCTTTTTCTTCTCTGCATCCCATCCTGGATGCCATGTTATGTCTTGACTCTATTTGTCTCCTTAGTTTCCTCTTCTGTGAGCTTCTCCATGTTTGATTTTCATGACTTCGGCAGTTTCAAAGAGTGCACGAAAAATATCCTGTAAAACATTCTATTTTTGGGGTTTGTTTGGTGCTTTTCTCATGACTGGACTAGGATTATGGCTTTTGGAGAAGAATGTCACTTAAGTCAAACACCCTTCTCATCACACCATGTCGAAAGTATGTGATATCTGCCCAACATGATTGATGAAGTTAACTTTGATCACTTAGTTAAGGTTGTCATCCCAGATTACCCCATTGTAAACTTATTATTTTTTCCCTTGTCATACTTTATTTTTAGAAGTTAATCACTAATGCAGTCCACATGTAAGAGGGAGAGAAAATTAAGTTCCACTCCCAGAAGGTGGAGTATCTACAAATATTATTTGGAAATCTGATAGTAAGAAGCCAGGCTCTCACTATCTATCATTCAATACTGATTTTTAAAAAATTCAGATACATGTAAAGTAGTTTCAAAACTGTTAAGCTATAATTCTGTGATAAATAAATTTATTAGACTATCATGTTTCCACACAGTTCTTTTTTGTTGTTAATCTTAATGTTTTCAGTCAAAACAGTTTTCCAACAGTACTTAGGTCAGATTGGGTCTGCTGCATTTTCACTCTACCTGCTGTAAGGTTGTTATAGATTTGTAATACAGTTAGATTCACTTATTAGATGTTGTATTCCATCACTAGACTTCTTGACATCCTGGTTGACTTTTCTTCTCTCTCTTTTTTAGTTTTCATACATTAAGGTTAATGCTTTGTAAAATACATTTCCTTAGTTTGGACAATTACATAGAAAGATGTATCCAGCACCCTAGTATCATATAGAATATTTCTACCACCGTGAAACATTCTGTGCATCCCTTTGTTCTCAAACCACATTCCATACCTCTAGCCCCTACCACTGATTTTTTTCTGTTCCTGTCGATTTGCTCTTCTGAAATGTTATATGAATGGAATATTACAATCAATAGCCTTTTGGACTCTGGATTCTTGCACTGAGCAAAATTCATTTAGATTCAGCCATGCTTTTGTGTTAATCAATATATATTTTTCTTTTTTATTATTAAATTATGGTTGACATACAATGTTATATTAGTTTCAGGTGTACAACATAGTAATTTGGCAATTTATATATTACTCAATGCTTACCGCAATAAGCGTAGTAACCATCTGTCACCATAAAATGTTATTACAATATTATTGGCTATATCCCCTCCTTGAATATTTATTTTACAACTGGAAGTTTGTACCCCTTAATCTCCTTCAACTATTGTGTCCATCTGTCCATCCTCCTATCCTCTGGCAACCACTGGTTTGTTTTCTATTTAAGAGTTTGGTTCTGTTTTTTCTCATTTGTTTGTTTGCTCATTAGTTTTGTTTTCTACATTTCACATGTAAGTGAAACCCTATGGTATTTGTCTTTCTCTGTCTGTATTTCACTTAGCTTAATACCAACTAGGTCCAAGCATGTCACAGCTGGCAGGATTCCATTCTTTCATATGGCTGAATAATATTGTGTATATATACCACATTGTGTACATATACGACCTCTTCCTTATCCATTCATTTATCGATGGACAGTTGGGTAACTTCCATAACTTGGCTGTTGTAAATAATGCCGCTATAAACATAGGAGTACATATATCTTTTCAAGTTAATGTTCAAGTTAATAATCTTTTCAAGTTCATTTGCCTTGCATAAGTAACCCAGAAGTGAAATTGCTGGCTTGTATGGTACATTTATTTTTAGGTTTTGTTTATTTGTTTGTTTGTTTTTCTTAAGGAAACTCCATAATGTGTCCACAGTAGCTGTACCAATTTACAATCCCACTAACAGTGTTCAGGGTTCCCTTTGGTCCATACCCTCACCAACACTTGCTATTTCTTGTCTTTTTGATACTAGCCATTTTGATTGGTGTGAAGTGATATCTCACTGTGGTTTTTATTTGCATTTCCCTGATGATGCATGATTTTGAATATCTTTTTATGTCTCTGTTTGCCATCTGTATATCTTTGGGAAAATGTCTATTCAGGCTCCCTGCCTATGTTGAATCGAATTTTGATTGCATTTTGAGTTGTATAAGATAGGCAGATAGATAGATACATGATAGATAGATAGATAGATAGATAGATAGATAGATAGATAGATAGATAGATGATATTAACCCCTTATTGGATATATCATTTGCAAATATCTTCTGTGATTTAGTAGGTTGACTTTCCTTTTGTTGGTTTCTTTTGCTGTGCAAAAACTTTTTAGTTTGATGCAGTCCTAACTATTTATTTTTGCTTTTGTTCCCTAATATATTTTTCTTTTTATTGTTGAATAGATATTCCATTGTACAGAGGTACAAGTTTATTTATCCATTTTCCTGTTGACAGACATCTTGGTTGCTTGCAATTTTTAGCATGTCTGAATAAAGCTGCTACAAACATTCATATGCAGGTGTTTGTGTGAACATGAGTTTTCAATTTATTTGAATAAACATCTAGGCAAGGGATTTATGGGTCTATTATGAGCTGTATAAAATTTTCCAAACTGTCATCGAAAGTGGCTATCCTATTTGGTATTACCACCAGCTATGGATGAGAGTTCTTTTTGATCTTCATTAATTTGTTGTTATTTAAAAATCATTTTCAACACCAAGATTCTGCCACATTCATCTCTCTCATTCAAGAACTCAGCATAGTGTTAATCATTTCCTAATAATACTAAGGATATTACTAATATTAGTGACAATATGACTAGTTACTATGTAATAACTGACTTGTTCAATACCGAAAACACATAAATTAAAAAAATAATCGTGCAGAGAGCCTGGGTGGCTCAGTTGTTAAGCGTCTGACATCAGCTCAGGTCATGATCTCATAGTCAGTGAGTTCTAGTCCCACATCAGGTCAGCTCAAGCCCTGCTTCGGGTAAGCCCCCTTCTCTCTCTCTCTCTCTCTCTCTCTCTTTCTCTTTCTCTCTCTGCCCCTCCCTCACTTGTATCATCTCTCTCTCAAAAATAAAAATTAAAAAAAATTTTAAAAATAATCGCACATGGTGCCTGGGTGGCTCAGTTGATTAAGTGTCTGACCCTTGATTTCGGTTCTGGTCTGATTTCATAGTTCATGAGATTGAACCCTGCATCAGGCTCTCTGCTGACAGTACAGAGCCTGCTTGGGATTCTCTCTCTCTCCCTCTCTCTCTGCCCCCCTGCCCCATTCTCTCTCTCTCCTTCTCAAAATAAATAAACATTTAAAATATTTAAAAAATAATAAAATTGTTTTTTAAACAATTGTGCAAATTACATCTTTAGTGGGTTGTATGATGTAATATCAAAACAAATATATAAGTGGGTATTGTCATAATTATTTTTATTGTTATTATCCACATTGACAGGGAAAGCATATGAACCACAAACTTCTTAAGTAACTTGCTCACCATCACAAAACTAGTAAATGGTGCCATCAATTTTCAATGAAATCTTCATAAATAATAAACCCATTTGATATTATCAGCTTAGCTCAAAGACTATTTTAAGAATATTACATCCAAAATATCTCCACAAACCGCTAATGAAGTTTGAAGTCCACAGGACTTAGAATAATCAAGGACAGCAGTTAAGCTAGTTAAAATAGTGGTTAAAAAAAAGAGAAATCTGCCTAAGTGTCTTTTCTGGCTGTGGGCTTAGGAACGAGCTTTACAGACTGACACACATGATATAATGTCTCTCTACTTCCATTTTCTCCACTACAAAACAGAATTAATAATTATTACCTCATGAGGTGTATGTAACAATGTCTCAAACTTGGTAGGATATAATAAATTTCATCTCTAACATTAATATTTAATTTTATTTCATATAGAAAGTATGGGTAATACACTGACAGAATTTTTTAAAATATTATTACTAAGTAATAATTTTCAAAATATACTTCTCTCTTGTTCATCACATATTTCAGAAAATAATATTTTCCAGGGATGCCTGAGTGGCTCAGTTGGTTAAGTGTCCAACTTTAGCTCAAGTCCTGATCTCGCAATTCATGAGTTTGATCCCCACGACAGGCTCTGTGCTGACAGCTTAAAGCCTGGAGCCTGCTTAGGATTCTGTGTCTCTCCCTCCCTCTGCTCCTTCCCCACTTATGCTCTTCTTCTCTCTCTCTCAAAACTAAATAAACATTAAAAAAATGTTTAATAATATTTTCCAGTTAAATAGAGGATAAAATTATAAGTTCTCTTTTCAAATATCATCTCTATTCTAAGACACAATTATTTGTGAGGTTCACAATCTGATACCTGCCTTGAAAAAATGAAAGGTAGAAAAGTAAGCACAGTATTCATTTTTATATGGATACTGCTGCAATTCATTAATTACTTTTCATTTATGTACTTTCCACAAGTTTTATCAAAAAAAGTTGGGGAAAAAAGAATGTTAACACAACATGGAATTGCCTTAAAATATTAATCATCCTTTTGAGTTTAACTTCACATTTGCATTTTGCTGCTTGTTTGACACACAGAATCCAAATTAAACTCATAAGGAACTAAAAATTCAAAATACTGACATTTACATAAAAGTGAAAAAATATTTGGGGCACCTGGGTGGCTCAGTCGGTTAAGTGTCCGATTTTGGCTTAGGTCATGATGTCATCATTTGTGGGTTCGAGCCCCACATCGAGCTCTGTGCTGACAGCTCAGAGCCTGGAACCTGCTTCGGATCCTTGTCTCTTTCTCTCTCTGGCCCTCCCCTGCTCATTCTCTGTCTCACTCTGACTCTCAAAAATAAATAATCATTAATTTTTTTTAAGTGAAAAAAAATTTTAGGTTTAGAAATCTATGACAGGAATTCAGGTGACACTTCAATTAATATAGTCCAAATTCCATCAAACCTAGAAATCATACCTTAAAATAACATGACTGTCTCACTATTTGATTTTATAATAGATGTTTTAGTAATTGTCATGTAGTTAACAGAATATCTATAATAAAATAAATATAAAGTTGCAAGTGGTCTTATGAAATCTAAAATATATACTGGAAAATGTAATGTGGTGCCTGGGTGGCTCAGTCAGTGAAGCGTCCGAATTCAGCTAAGGTCATGATCTTAAGGTTTGAGCCCTGCATTGGGCTCTGTGCTGATGGCTCAGAGCCTGGAGCCTGTTTCAGATTCTGTTTCTCACTCTCTCTCTGTCCCTCCCCTGGTCACACTCTCTCTCCCTCTCTCAAAAATAAATAAACATTAAAAAAATTGGGGGGCGCCCTGGTGGCTTAGTTGGTTAAGCTTCTGATTTCAACTCAGGTCACGATCTCGTGGTTTGTGAGTTCGAGTCCTGCCATCAGGCTCTGTGCTGACAGCTAGGAGCCTGGATCCTGCTTTGGATTCTCTGTCTCCCTCTCTTTCTGCCCCTCCTATGCTTATACTCTGTCTCTCTCTGTCAAAAATAAATAAACATTAAAAAATTAAAAATATATAATGATATCCAAGCTAGTAGAAAATTATAATTTGGAAAATGTGTATCTGAAAAAAAATCTTAAAGATAACCTAAAACAAATCGACTGTCATACCCTAGCTACTTTCATCGACATGTCCTCAGACTCTTATAGAGTTTACTGAAAAAAGTTATGCAAAGAAATACAATACTGTGTTAAGTCTGGTTAATCCTCTGTTTTATATATTTATTTAAGGATTATAATTCTGGGAGTAAAATGAGTTAGGAGTTGACCTAGGCATAAGTATTTTGTGCCCCTTTTAGCCTGTGCTATCTCTCAGAAAAAGAGATTCAATAGGCAATTTCATTCTAATTTATTTCTTGGCCTCCAGTTGTACCCTGATATATTTTCCAATATTTCACATTAATTCAAATGTGTTTTTTCCAAGATAATAAATTTGAAGAAAAAAAAAGCCAAACAACTAGGTAGTAACAGTCCAGGTTACAATTAAAATAATTTCCAGTTAACCATGAATAAGATTACCATGAAGTCATTATAGAATATCTGACAGTGTCCGTAATTAAGCCTATGGGCACATATAAATCTTTTGCTCATATACTGTTTGAATTTAAGAAGCTGATTTAAAAAATAAATAGCTTCTAAAATTTATAATTCCTAACCACTTTTTGTCATTAGTATAGACTGATGGCTATAAACCTTAGGCTCAATAAATTACAATAGAGTGCTAAGCTCTATTTTCTATAAATGTTTCCATGACTGTTTGCTTTTAGCAAGTTCAGCTACTGCTAAACTTTGAGTTAGTGCTTTTT
Organism: Panthera leo; assembly: GCF_018350215.1. Classification (NCBI taxonomy): domain Eukaryota; kingdom Metazoa; phylum Chordata; class Mammalia; order Carnivora; family Felidae; genus Panthera; species Panthera leo. The sequence goes on from NC_056679.1 coordinate 44,811,414, forward strand.
TCCCTTTTGTTCTTATTAGTGCAAACAGTCTTGCAATGAACATAGAATATGTTATGTATTTAATAAACTTTGACGGGGAGCATATAATCAGGAAGCAGTGTGAACAAACTGTACAACTTTAGTTCCAAATGCAGAAAGTTTAAGTAAAATATACACAATTCTCAATCTGAAATAAATAAATGCAATCTGAAATAAATAAATAATTAACCTTACATAAATTTAGTATTAATCATGGATCCCCGATTGACAAACAAGTTGGATTTCTAAAGGTTTCTTTTAAAGTGTCTTTTTGGGAAGATATTAGTGTTTCCCTTAAATGCAGTATTATACTGGTTGGTTCCCTAAGCTGTAGGTTAAACTGTGTCATGATAAATTAATAGGGACAACATTCTACCATTTGATCATTATAGCTCTATTTCGGTGATAAGGTTTTAAATATACACAGCTCCCTCTCTTGTCTTCTTTCGTCTGCCTAATATTTTGTGCCCCATTGGTCCAACCCCTGACCATTACTTAAAACCAGAATTTTGTAATTCTTATAAAATAGAACAGTAATTAAAGAATGTACTGGTTGTTCTTGATTGGCTATTGGGGATTTTAAGATTAGATGACTTTAAACTTCATTTCAACACTAATAGTGAAAATCCTAATTTATTCTTTTAAATAAATTTTACCCTGAAGGTAACAATAGCCTGCATAATAAAGTAGGGATTGACAAATGCTTTCAAAAAAGACAATAATTTTGCTATGCAATACTGCTATAATAATGGTTAACAATCCCTACTGCAATAAAGATACCATCATTGGTATGGATAACTAGATAAAGAAATAGATGTTGATGTAAATATATGTGTTAATTTGCAGTGATAACATACTACAAATACTTTTGACCATTCTATGTCTATAATAAAATGTTGTCAATTGGCTGAACAGAGTTAATCCTAACTAACCATAGGAAGCTTATTAAATGTTAAATTTTAGTGATAATATGATCATTTTGAAGAACAAGGTAACAGTGTTAACAGGAGATAAAGAGAACTAAATATAAAGTGGTGGCACAGCATGCTAAAATTCTGTGTTCTCAGGGGTGCTATTCTCAATTAAAATTTTGATTTGATTTTTAATGTAATAATCTGACTAGATATAGATATAGAATTTCCTCTGTAACTCTCATATTTTCAAGATCTTATTAATGAAAACTTTAAAAATGCATATCTTTTACAATTTAACCTCAAGAAAATGAGATCTGGACATTAACATCTAGATATAGTATCAGTGAAGGTATTTGAATTACATATTTACATATGAATTAAGATATACTATACAATTTAAAACAAAAGATTTACTTTAAGATGAATATAGGTCGGTCCAGGCAAAATTGAGAATAAAACATTTTAATATTTATTTTTAATCCCCCTTTTCTATTCCTTTTCCTTTTTTACCCCTGGTTTCAGGCATTTACCAGTACATTCATGCTCTCTCTCCTCCACTACAAATCATTTTCTGAGAAAAGCTTCTTGGATTATGGGATGCCTAAGCAAAATCAAGAACCGTGAACTGGAAGTTAGCCAGGTACAGATGGTGAGAAGGCATTTAAACCTAAGAAGCAGCATGTGCAAAGGCACAGAGGTGTGAGAAAGCATGACCTAATCAGGAAAATGCCATTAGTCAACCTGTCACAACCTTCAACAAAAGGAATAGGCTTTATTTTCATGAAAGAGTTCATGACTGCGTAACTTATAACAAAAAATGTAACTGTAGAGAATGTGCTGAGAGTTGAAATTGTACTAGTGCTGCTGTTGTTATTGTTATTTTGGGGGAACTTAAAAGCAGGGAGTGGTTTAATATGTGCATCACCTTGCTGTTATTGTTCTGGGAAGGTGATCTGAGTGGCCTTAGGTATATTCACAAGTCTGTAGTGGACATGTTTCTAAACACAACCCACATTCCAAGGTAGCCATGAAATACTGAATTTCTTTGGTTTCTTGAAACACATCAAATTCCTGATAGGATATTCATCCTGTCATTCTAAAGTGCTCTCCCTTACCTCCAGTCAATTTATGCAAAAATCTGGAGAACCAATCAGTCATTCATTAATTTATTGACTAAGGAAACATTTATCTGGTCTTTACTAGAGCAGTTCTGGGAACTGTTTTTCTGCCAAGCCTATAGCACTCACTCAACAAGTCAAGGGCCTCGTCTCATGGGAGTTATATTTTAATGGTGTAAATTCTAGCACTTATGACTGAGGTGTCCTTTGTTCCAGTCCCTTCAGATCTGAAAACTGGACTTCTTCTTCCATATTGTGCATGGGAGCCAAGAATCCTTGCCAAAATGGAACATACCACCTGCTTGGGATACTGTTTTAGAACAGAGTTGTGTATTCCTAGTGCTCAGAGAAGCAGCCAATATTTCTGTCTCTCATTTCATGACACCATTCCCCCCATTAGGAAGTTCATCAGAGATTTTCTTCATCTTTTCTTAAACACCACTTCCCTACATATCAAGTCAGTCAGTTTAGGTTTTAACAGATGGGGGGAAGAGTTTTTAACCTAAGGTTGTTTCTTCTTACCTTACTGATACCACCAAAGTAGGAAATGACAAAGCTTCTCTACCTGGGAAAAGGAAATAAAGGAAAAGTATATAAGTTGTTAGAAAAATGAATATCCTCCAAATTTCCCTGCCAAAAATGTAAGACACATATATATGTCTTACTTTTAGAGTAGTCCTGTGCTGTTGTAATGTTATAATCTAAGTTCCTTATATAGTGGATCAACACCTTAGTCAGTAAAAGGAAAAGTATAGGGATTAGGGAGGAACCAGGGTTAAGGAGATGGCTGAGGGCAGGCAAGTGGTAAATCTGAATGAAGAGAGCCACCAGCAGAGGTCAGTGAACAGATGGCTCTGGAGGGTAACTTGAGGGCTTTGAAGCATCTGGGACCGGGTACACAAACAACTGGTAGATACAATGCTGATAGAACAAAGGATTTCACCATGATATAAGCATTTCTTTAGGAGCTACGTGGGGTGGAAAACCAATGAAAAAATACTAGGTGACATTTTCACAGCATTACTGTGTGCTAAACATGGTTCTAACCACTTCTTATGCACTAATTTAACCTTCATGGTAACTCTGTGAGGTATTATGTCTGATTTTCAGATGAAGTGGATAAAGAACAGGTAAGTCAAGTAAGTATTCTAACAATGTTGATAGTAAATGACAGATGCAGTAGTCAATCAAACCTGGCAGTGTGGTTCAAAAGTGCATGCTTTTAACCACTAGAATGTCTAGAAGAACGGACTGCCTGAGACTCACAGCTCAGTGATGATGAGTAAAATGTCACCAGAAATCCAGGAGCTAGTCTGGTACTCTTAGCTAAACTACAGTGTTTTTCTGTCAAAAATAATCAATTTCACAAAATAGCAACGTCAGATAATGTCACTCTGTGACTATGATGATTTCAAATAAAACAAGACCACTTTGTAACCTTCTCTGAACAGACAAAACATGAACAATGTCTGAGCCAGAAAAATGACCAAACATATCGCTATCCTGACCAATAGAAATGACTGCTGCTTCTTTCACAGTTTTGATTCTACCCAGTTTTTCTTTGTTCTAGAAAAGAGTGATTAAGAACCAATTAACCATGCTTCCTGAAGGCATCCAATCCAAATCAAAAGTCCACTGCCTTAAACTCACCCTAAATTGCTATAGCATAAGCCCCAAAGTTGTAATAGTTTTTTTTTCTAACACCCTTACACTGAGACACCCCATGGTGTGTGTTTTTTTTTTTTACTTGCAATAATCATTAAACCCACTTGTTTAACTACACATATCTCTGGTAGGTTTTGTCTGGAAGGAATTGATAGTGACTTTAAATTGTTATTTGGCTATTGAAATTGAGGCATTTGATACTAACTGATGAAATGGAATAGGTGGTTACCTAGAAACATAAAAAACAAAGGAATGAATTTAAAAAAAATTTTAAATGAAAGATAAAAAGAAGAGAAGGGCATATACAAAGAGGAGGAGAGTAAGTAATAGAGATAGAGATGGGAAGATGGAAATAGAGATAGAGATAGAGATAGAGATAGAGATAGAGATAGAGATAGAGATAAATAGAGATAGATAGAGACAGAACAATTCCTTAGGCTCCATCTAGGGCTAGGGACTGGAGAAATGTTATTTTGTTGATGATAATAGACTTAACAAACCATTGCTTCCCCAACCTTAATATTGATAATTTTATTTTGTATAGCCTGACTTTAAAGCATTATCCCTTCGGTGGTAATACTTTAGCATTTTTCCCTAATTATAGAGTGAAAGACATTGAAGAAGGAGTTTGAAGGGGGGCATATTTGGGTGCAGGAGGTATTTTCTCGAGCCACCCAAATGTCACACAAGCACAGTCAACTCAGCAAACTTATGAAGCAATCCTTAAGCAGTAAAATTTAAATACTAAATAAACAATTTTAAATAGATAGCTAGATAGATAGAAATGTATTTTTTCTGGGTTACAAGTTGTGTAAGAAAACACTATTTCAGAGGTGGCTTAAATGATACAAGAGTTTAGAACCTCACTTTCAAATTGTAATACATATGCCCATTTCTCAACAAACTTATGTTGGAAATGTCTTAGTTAAAGCATGAATAAGGGTAATCATTATTAACACATGCATAAGTTATATTTATATTATTACTTCCACAGTGTCTTATTGTGATGCTAGAAAGTATATGCCAAAAAAGTTCACAGTTGCTCATCCTTCTTCTTCACAAAAGAGTGTTAGCACATAGATTTACTTGAGAGAAATGACCTTGGGGTGGTCTCCTAGCCTAGCTTTCTCCAGCAATGAGATCTTCAGGTCAGCTCAATGTCACCTTAGATAAAAGTCAAACTAAAACCCTGATGGAATTAAATCTACTGCAATTCGCATTAAGAATAGTCTTTAGTAAATCTCTCTTCATCCTTGTACATATTTTTTTATTTATTTTAAGAGGTGAAATGTACAATGTATTGCCCTTTGTTCTTCCAGTTCAATACATAGGAGAAAGTAAACTGAACTTATCTTGAAATGCATGTGTTGATTACTGATATTACTGAAATTACTGATATTATCTACTTTAACACAAAGCATTCCAATTATATCTTACCCTTTGAATGTGAAGTCTGCTAAAATTAGTCCACCTTAATTGGAAAATAAAACAAAATAAACACCAGAGACCAACTCCTTCTTCCCTCTGTAACATTTGAGGGAAACAAATTCTAGGGAAAAGTAATCAGACCCTTTTCTACCCATGCCATGCAGAGATTTAGAGGCAGAATGAGAAATAGAATTTTGTTTTTCTAAATCTTGATTCAGTGCTTCTGTCATCTGTGTATGTCTGGGCATGTCTGTGTGCACACATGCATGTATTTTGGTTGGATTTTTAAACAAAGCAGTTTGCTATGGCTGAAGCACATACAGTTCCTATGGAATATGATACGTACTAAAATACTAACTGGCCAATGATGGTTATAAATTATATTTATTTAAATGATTAGGGATATACACGTAGATCTAGAAACATAGATTCAATTATAAAACCATAAGTAAAACAGGAAACAGGGAATATACTAAAAGAATTTATCTTTTGAGCAATGGTATATTCTGGACAAATAAAAAGAGGGGCTGACCAAATTAGGAACACCAAACATTTATAATACATTTTCATTTTAACTAAAGTAGATCTCTTGTTTTATAATAAGCTTAATGCCAAAAAGAAATGCATTGTCATACAACAACATTTAAATGTTTTTGGCATTCTAATTAGCTATTAGGAAATTCAAATGTAATACAAAAAAATGGATTTTACAGAAAACTATGGAAAAGTCAGTTGGCAATTTCTTTGGTTGCTCTTTTAAGAGTAATGTATTATTTTTCTCCACTTTAAGAGTTTTTTCCATATGTCTCTCATTTGGTTAGTTTTTTCTAAACTTCATAAAGTCAGTATGAACTTCATATTTAATTTTTTATATGGTATTTTCCCCTATGTATCATGTTGGAAATCAACAGAGTATCTTCAATTCTGTGGGTCAGTGTCTTTCATCAGCTTTGGGAAATTCTCAACAGCTATCTTTTCAAAGATTTTTCTGACCCATTCTTTGTATACTCTCGCTCTGGAAATACATTTTCTGGAATCCCATATATTTTAGATCTTTTCATTGTTTCTCTTATGTCACTTATTCTCTTGTTTAGTTTGATTGTGTCTGTATTCTTCAGTTTTGATATTTCCTATAAACCTGTTCTTCAGAGTCACTAATAATATCTTCTGCTTTTTCAACAAACTAATCAGTTCTTAATTTTGCATACTGAGTTTTCCAAGTCTACCATTTGCATTTGTTTTTTAAATAGATTCAGTTTTTTGATCAAACTCTTCATACTGTCATCTGTCTTCACACCACTGAATATTTTTCTCATATGTTTTCTATAGTTATTCTATAGTCCAACTCTGACAACTGAATCACTTGCTCTTGTGTTTCTTTTCTCTCTCTCTTCCTTCTATTTTGGCCATGTTATTTTATTTATTTATTTATTTATTTATTTATTTATTTATTTATTTATTTATTTTTGGTGTGCCTCATATGTCTATATATTTATTATTCAGTCTTTTGTTATTTTTCTCTGACTGCTTTCCTCATTATCTCTGTTATTCCAGTTAGTTAACATACAGTGTAATATTAGTTTCAGGTTATAATATAATGATTCAACACTTCCATACCACACCCAGTGCTCATCACAAGTCCACCCCTTAATCCCAATCACCTATTTAACCCATTCTGCACCCGCTTTCCCTCTGGTAACCATCATTTTGTTCCCTATAGTTAAGAGCCTGTTTCTTGGTTTGCCTTTCTGTCTCTCTTTTTCTTTCTTTTTTTTCCCTTTGCTTGCTTATTTTGTTTCTTAAATTTCACATATGAGTGAAATCATGCCATTATCTCTGATTTTCAGTGACCCCTGATTCTATTAGCTTTCTCCAATGAGACTCCAGCTTTCCCCCCTGCTAGTCATAAAATGTAGTAGCTATCCACTGTTATTCACTCAATGGAGGGATGTAGCCTTGGTAAGTTTCAGCCTACTCTGGTAGCTCATGAACCTCCATGGCTCTCAAATGAGAATACCATTACAAGTATAGGATTGTGTGTGCATTTTGTATCTGTTGCAAAGAGAAGAAAGGGTTAGAATACAAAAGTAAGAAAACAAAAGAGTAAAATAACAGTGACTGAGTATAAGCAAATAATATTTTAAAATTTCAGTTTTATTCTACAGAGAGGTAATTGATTTTCTTCCTTTAGTCTTGCCTGACAGGATGTTTCTTAGTTTTACTGTAGGGTCAGTAAACATACCATGAAATACTAACCATTTTGGATAAAATCTGAACAATAAATATAATTTTTTTAAAAGTTTGGAAAGAATTAGATTAATATTTTTACATTAATAATTGGCATTCTTTCCCAAACTTATGAGAAAATGTTGTTAATTTGTTACTTTAAAATTTTTAAAACATTTAGATTTAAAGGATTATAATTTATATAGGTGGTTACTAAAGTAGATTCTTTTGGAATACAAGTGTTCTGAAATCTCAGTCAAACCTACTTACTATTAATAATAAAATACTAATAAATTTTTCAAGCTTAATGAAAAGAGTATATTGTTTCTAAATTCCAAATTTTTCTAAAATATATGTATTCTTAAAATTGTATTACCTGATACATGCTAGAATCCTAGAAACTTTATATATAACACTCCATTGACTTATATATTTAATTATTTTAACTTTGGTGGAACAATATTTCATGGTGTTAATATAAGATGAGATCCAAATACTTTTTTACTGAGACATTTTAGACTGACCAATATATATAAACACTGACAAATTTTCCTGTTTCACTCTCTTTAGGTAAGTCCTTATGAACAAGCTCAATTTTGTTTATTCAAATGTTATCAAGGAAATTTGCATGCTTTATACATATGTTATCCATTAATCTTGTAATAAGTCCACTCCTTCAAGGTTTTGTCTTAACCTTAACTTTCTTCCTCCTATTTTAGTTCTCTTTCATTTTGTTTATTTTCCTCATTTCTGTAGTTTTGAGGACTTTTTAGAATGTCAGTATGTTGGGGAGCCTAGGTGGCTCAGTTGGTTAAGCATCTGACTTCGGCTCAGGTCATGATCTCACGGTCTGTGGGTTAGAGCTGCACTGGGCTCTGTGCTGAAAGCTCAGAGACTGGAGCCTGGTTACAGATTCTGTGTCTCCCTCTCTCTCTGCCCCTCCCCCACTCATGCGAGCTCTCTCTCTCTCTCTCTCTCTCTCAAAAATAAACATAAAAAAAATTAGAATGTCAGTATGTTCTAGGAAGTTCAAATCCTTTTTTAAATGAAAACGTTTCCTGAAGATTCTATAGTTAAAAAGAAAAATAAGAACAATTCTTAGGAGGAATTTTAAGATAATTGCTTTAGTTTAATAATTTGCAGTCTAACAGGGTTTTTACAACTTACATTTTATTCTACTCAGCTCAACAAAGTATATCAATGCTACCTTTATTTGTTACTTGTATTTTTATTTAATCACCAATGAATGTTAATTTGTAAAGCCAGTGGCAAATATATGTTAAATATTTATGACACTTGAAAATAAGTCAGTCCTTATTTGTGCTTCTAGGAGCTCTGGTTCAAATTATAATTCTACTGTAAAATGAATCATCAACTGCTAGAGACCATTTGACAAAATTAGCATCTACCAAATAAGAACATACATATTCACAAAGAGTGCAATATTTAGCATGATATTTTCTAGATGTTTTAACTTTGTGGTAATGGTTTCTTTCCTTATTTCATACATTTTTAAATGCCAAGCATCATCTTTTTCTCATTTTTCATTATTTATTTAAAAATTTCAGCTTATGTGTTGCAAACTTTTAAAAATCACTTGTATCACTTCTCCATGTATCATTCTGAATAGCTGCCATGTTCCCAGCACTGTTAAATAGCAGTTCCTATAAAATATGTTCAACATTGATTTCAAAACTTAAATAAATAAGGGTGCCTGGCTGACTTATTCAGTAGAGCATGGGATTCTTGACCTTGGGGTTGTGAGTTCGAGCCCTGTACTATGTGTAGAGAGTACTAAAAAAATTAAAATCATTAAAAAAAAAACTTAAATAAATTAAAACTGTACTTTTAACTATGATAAAAGTCATTTTCAAATGGATATTTGTCAAAATAAGTAGAACGAGTTGTTAGTATTAGAAGTTATTCTTATTTAAGTAAAAGCTTAAAGGTTACCTATTTTTTAGGAAGGAAGGGTGAAGAAAACTAGACATCTAAATTTGGAGGAGGCTAGTGTTAATGCTCCCTTTTTAAACATAACTTTCCACACTCAGTTATTTACTTACTATTTTATTACGGGTTGGATTTTCTAGATACATTTCCAAAAGTTCATATTATTTTCCATTGAAATATGGAAAATGTTATATTCCAAAAAAATTTTATAATTTTTGAAGCCCAGATGGTTTGCTAAACTATCTGTAAATCGTTAAATTCTATTCAGGAATGCATCATACTGCTTAAAATAAACATAATAAGGTGGGTAATATAGAAAAAGTGTTTTTTCATTAGTTTTTATGAACACATGAAAGTTTCATATTAATTTAATAGCAAACACTCTTCCTGTAACATAGACATATAAAAAGTAATTAGTGCATGCAGTAAATGTAGGTGAAGCTAATATTCATGAGAATTTTGTACAAGTATTCACTGTTAACAATTTCATTTCTCTTATTTCTCTTTTACCACAACAGGGACTTCCTTGGACTTTTGTTTTCCACGTGTGACATGCTGAGAACAGAATGGAAAAGAAATACTGATTTAATTATTTTAACTATTAGACATTCCTTAAAATGTCTTAATTTATGACTGTCTGCCAACATTGTTAGTAACAGCTAAATCGGTTTATCATCATCTGCTCTATACATTTGTTATGTTTTAATCTCATGAGAATAACTGTGCGTATGGTAATCCTGACCTTGTTTGTTTATATCTTATTTCCTTGGATATACTACCTCAAGTAAGAAAAAGAAGGTCTATTTATTTTAGGCTGCTAAAAATAGACTGCATTTAATCAGTTTTAGAATTTTGTTCAAATCACAATTTTATAAAAATATATTTTACATCTGGAAAATAATTTGCAAGTTTGAATGTTAACTGGTGATTCAGGGCTGAGTTAGCTATCATTTGTTGAATATTTTAGCAGAAGTCAGATGCTGTGCTCTATATTTTACTATATATTATATATAATACCTTCTATAAGATGAGTAGTAGTATTTATGTTTTGCATTTGGTATACCAGGATTTTATTTTCTTATGTTATCAAAGTAATTAGTTATAGAGCCCAAATTTAAACTCAAAGTCTTCAAAAGCTCTGCTATATTGAGGCCTGTGTTTGTGTAGATTTGGGTTAAGCTGAATTTCTCAACCATGTTGCAGGTATGCATTATACTTGAACTTAACTATGTAGCTGAATTCTTTTCTTTAAATGAAATTCCAGTTGTGAGTGTTTAGGATTTTGTTTGGGTCCTGATCACTTAATTTTCACACAGACCAAATGACCAAAAATTATTTTTACCGTTTTATTTTATAATGTATGGTTATTTGGAAACTATGAATTTCAATCGTCACTCATATAATACCAACTTTTACATGTGTTTTTATAATAGTTGAGATGCAATAATTAGCAATTACTGTATCATGTCACAATTTACATAATTTGTAAAACTATTCTCTCATATCCAATATTTCACACTAAAATGAAACCTAGAATGAGTCCTATCATGACGGGCATTTAATCTACTGAATACTGCCAAGCCAGATAGTCACAAATTCTAGCAAATAAACAAGGCATCAAGAGTGTCAACTAGAACGTCTGTTTTCTTTCTACATAAAACAAGAGACTGGCACAGCATGGGACATTCTTGGGGCAGGTATTATAATCACATATCTTGCAAAGAGTTTGCCTTACACATATCCCTAGTCCAAGACAGAAAGATAAATAGAAACGTGTATGAGTGGACCAAATCCTCCTTGAGCCTCAAAATCCAAAACAACTGACATGAATCCTCCCCAAACTGAGATGAGAAGAAATTTAGGAGATTAGTAAGTAAAGAGACCTTCCTGACAGGGGCGCCTGGGTGGCTCAGTCAGGTAAGCATCCACCTTTGGCTCAGGTCGTGATCTTGCAATCTGTGGGTTTGAGCTGTGTGTTAGGCTCTGTGCTGACAGCTCAGAGCCTGAGGCCTGCTTCAGATTCTGTGTCTCCTTCTCTCTGTGCCCCTTCCCCACTCACGCTCGCTTGCTCACGCACACTCTCTCTCTCTCTAAAAAATAAACATTAAGGAGGAGCCAAGATAGCGGAAGAGCATGGAAGTTTTTTGTGTGTCTCGCGTCCATGAAATAGAGCCAGACCAACACTAAACCATCCTGCATACCTAGAAAACTGATCTGAGGATTAACACGACAATCTGCACAACCCGAACCACAGAACTCAGCAGGTACGCGGCGCTGAGAGATGAACTGGAGGAAAGAGAAGCAGAGGGCAGAGAGGCATTTTTGCATGCTGAGAGAGGACAGAGACGGGAGGAGGGCAGAATATGGGAAAAGCACTCCCCCCGAAAGCAGCTGGAGAGAAAGTGGAAAAGTGGAAATAGCCACAGAGACTGAACTAAACTGGGAAAAAGGAGAAAGGAGGGGGTTAAATTCCATTAAGACTCTATAAACAGGGGGGGCGCAGAGTCTGAAACTCCACAGCTCGCAGCTTGATACCTGGTGGTGCTCTGGTGAGAAGGGCAAATTCCCAGGAGCAGAGTGAAGTGTGGGGGTCTTCGGGCCACATGGGAAAGGGCACCTGGTAGACGCTGTGTGACACCCCAAAGGCAAAGGCCCCAGTGGACCTGGGAGAACAACCACATTCACTGGTGCTGGAACAAGGTCGTTGAAGCCTGGTGCCAGGTGTGTGTTGTGATTTTCCATAATCCCTGAAGTGCTGCTGCTACATGATCGCGTGAACTTTTTCTGGGGTGGGCTGCACCTGACTGCAGTCTCTAGGCGTCAGCAGAAGCATGGTCCGACGAACATTCCTGGGTGCGGCCGGCACCCGGCCATTGCTTGGTGAGACCCTCCCGCAAAGGGGCAGAACAAGTGAAAGCCACAGTTCCTCAGAAATAAGGGGTCGGAAAAAACTGCCGCATCTGAGATAAAACTCAGGAAGGAGGTTCTACCTGGGGCTTAGTCATGGACTGTGTATTGGCGGGGAGTGGACAGAAGCCGAAGACAAAGGGTGGGTGTGCAATTGTTGATCAGTGAGAACAGAGTTCCAATACTAGAGACTGGATACGTGGGTAACGCCATCAGCACCCTTCTCGCGCATGCGCATACACACCTACAAGTGCCACAATAATCCAGCCTATTAAGCTAAGCAGCACCATCTGGTGGAGAAAGCAGCCATTACACTAAGCCCCGCCCAGCTGCAGCAACCTTCCTCTTCACAAACATGAGTCTCTCCGCCTGCCTAGATTATGGACTATAAAGTGCTTCACAGTTTGACTTCTAGGAGAAAATGAAGTAATTTTAGTCATATTTCAGTCTGTTTGCTGGTCCATCTATTCAATTTTCTTTTATTTTCTCTTTTTTGTTTCTTTTTCTTGAATACAGAAATAGAAAAAAATTTTTATTTTCAATTTTTATTAAAATATTTCCTTTAATTTTTTCTACTATATTTTTTATTTTGTGTAATTTTTTTAAAATTCTGTTTTGCTTCCATCATTTCATTTTATTCTACTTCAGTGTATTCATTTTTTCAAATTTTTAAACAATTTCCTTTTTTTTAATTTCCCCTATTTTCTCTAATTTATCAAGCCCCTTTCAACACCCAGACCAAAACACACCTAGGATCTTGCATCATTTGTGTGTGTGTGTGTGTGTGTGTGTGTGTGTGCTTGTTTTTAATTTTTTAATTTTAATATTTTTTTAATTTTAATTTTTTTTAATTTTTTACTTCATTAATTCATTTTATCCCTTCAAAATGATGAAATGAAGAAATTCACCCCAAAAGAAAGAGCAGGAATAAAAGACAGCCAGGGATTTAACCAACACAGATACAAGCAAGATGTCTCAACCAGAATTTAGAATCATGATAGTAAGAATACTGGCTGGAGTCGAAAATAGATTAGAATCCCTTTCTGTGGAGATAAAACAAGTAAAAACTAGTCAGAATGAAATACAAAATGCTATAACTGAGCTGCAATCACAGATGGATGCCACGGGGGCAAGGATGGATGAGGCAGAACAGAGAATCAGCAATACTGAGGACAAACTTATGGAGAATAATGAAGCAGAAAAAAAGAGGGAGATTAAGGCAAAAGAGCACGATTTAAGATTAAGAGAAATCAGTGACTCATTAAAAAGGAAAAACATCAGAATCAATGGGGCTCCAGAAGAAGAAGAGAAAGAAATAGGGGTAGAAGGGTTATGTGAGAAAATCATAGCAGAAAACTTTTCCTAACCTGGGGAAAGACACAGACATCAAAATCCAGGAAGTACAGAGGACTCCCATTAGATTCAACAAAAACCAACCATCAACAAGGCATATCACAGTCAAATTCACAAAATACTCAGGCAAGGAAAGAATCATGAAAGCAGCAAGGGAAAAAAAAGTCCTTAACCTACAGGGGAAGACATATGAGGTTTGCAGAAGACCTATCCATAGAATTTGGCAGGCCAAAAAGGAGTGGCAGGATATATTCAATGTGCTGAATCAGAAAAAATATTCAGCCAAGAATTCTTTATCCAACAAGGCTGTCCTTCAAAATAGAAGGACAGATAAAAAGTTTTCCAGACAAACAAAAATTAAAGGAGTTTGTGATGACTAAACCAGCCCTGCAAGAAATTTTAAGGGGGACTCTATGAGGGGAGAAAAGATGAAAAAAAAAACAAAACAAATGAATAAAGACCAAAAGCAACAGAGACTAGAAAGGACTAGAGAACACCACCAGAAACTCCAACTCTACAAGCAACATAATGGCAATTAATTCATATCTTTCAGTACTCACTAAACGTCAATGGACTTAATGATCCAATCAAGAGACATAGGGTAACAGAATGGGTAAGAAAACAAGATACATCTATATGCTGTTTACAACACACCCACTTTAGATCTAATACACCTTCAGACTGAAAGTAAGGGAATAGAGAACCATCTATCATGCTAATGGTCAACAAAAGAAAGCCAGAGTAGCCATACTTATATCAGACAATCTAGACTTTAAAATAAAGACTGTATCCAGAGATGAAGAAGAACATTATATCATAATTAAGGGTTCTATCCACCAAGAAGACCTAACAATTGTAAACATTTTTGTGTCAAATGTGGGGAAAACCAAATATATAAATCAATTAATCACAAACATAAAGAAACACATTGATAATAATACCTTCATAGTAGGGGACTTCAACATCCCACTGACAGCAATGGACAGATTAATCAAAAAATCAACAACGAAACAATGGCTTTGAGAGACACCCTAGACCAGATGGACTTAACAGATATATTCAGAACATTTCATCCTAAAGCAGAGGAATATACATTCTTCTCCAGTGCACATGGAACGTTCTCCAGAATAGACCACATACTGGGACACAAATCAACCCTCAACAAGTACAAAAAGATCGAGATCATACCATGCATGTTTTCAGGACACAACACTATGAAACTCGAAATCAACCACAAGAAAAAATTTGGAAATGAACAAATACTTGGAGACTAAAGAACATCCTACTAAAGAATGAATGAGATAACCAAGAAGTTAAAGAGGAAATTAAAAAGTATATGGAAGCCAATGAAAATGATAACACCACAACCCAAAACCTCTGGGATGCAGCAAAGGCAGTCATAAGAGGAAAGTATACAGCAATCCAGGCCTTCCTAAAGAAGGAAGAAAGATATCACAACCTAACCTTATGCCTTAAGGAGCTGGAAAAAGAACAGCAAATAAAACCAGCAGAAGACAGGAAATAATAAAAATTAGAGCAGAAATTAATGCAATTGAAACAAACAAACAAACAAACAAAAAAACAGTACAACAGATCAATGAAACCAGAAGCTGGTTCTGTGAAAGAATTAACAAAATTGATAAACTCCTAGCCAGTTTGATCAAAAAGAAAAAGAACTCAAATAAATAAAATCAGGAATGAAAGAGGAGAGATCACAACCAACAGAGCAGAAATAAAAACATTAATAAGAGAATATTATGAGTAATTATATGCCGATTAAATGGGCAGTCTGGAAGAAATGGACAAATTCATAGAAACATATACACTACCAAAACTGAAACAGGAAGAAATAGAAAATTTGAGCAGACCCATAACCAGTAAAGAAATCAAATCAGTAAATCAAAAATCTCCTAAAAAACAAGACTCCAGGGCCAGATGGCTTTCCAGGGGAATTCTACCAACATTTAAGGAAGAGTTAATACCTATTCTCTTGAAGCTGTTCCAAAAAATAGAAATGGAAGGAAAACTTCCAAACTCTTTCTATGAACCCAGAATTACCTTGATTCCAAAACCAGACAGAGACCCCACTATAAAAGAGAACTATAGACCAATTTCCCTGATGAACATGGATGCAAAAATCCTCAACAAGATATTGGCCAACCAGATCCAATAATACATTAAAAAAATTATTCACCATGACCAAGTGGGATTTATACCTGAGATGCAGGGCTGGTTCAATATCCACAAAATAATCAATGTGATTCATCACATCAATAAAAGAAAGGACAAGAACCATATGATCTTCTCTATAGATGCAGAGAAAGCATTTGACAAAATACAGCATCCTTTCTTGACAAAAAACCACAAGAAAGTAGGGATAGAAGGATCATACCTCAAGATCATAAAAGCCATATATGAAAGACCAACGCTAGTATTATCCTCAATGGGGAAAAATTGAGAGATTTCCCCATAAGGTCAGGATCAAGACAGGGATGTCCTCTCTCGCCACTCTTATTCAACATAGTATTGGAAATCTTAACCTTTGCAGTCAGACAACACAATAAAATAAAAGGCATCCAAATCGGCAAGGAGGAGGTCAAACTTTCACTCTTCACAGATGAAATGATACTTTATATGGAAAACCCAAAAGATTCCACCACCAAAAAAATTCTAGAACTGATTCATGAATTCAGCAAAGTTGCAGGATATAAAATCAATGCACAGAAATTGGTTGCATTCCTATTCACCAACAATGAAGCTACAGAAAGAGAAATCAAGGAATTGATCGCATTTACAATTGCACCAAAAACCATAAAATACCTAGGAATAAATCTAACCAAAGACATGAAAAATCTATACACTGAAAACTATAGAAGGCTTATGAAAGAATTGAAGAAGACACAAAAAAATGGAAAAATAATCCATGCACCTGGATAGGAAGAAAAAATATTGTTAAAATGTTGATACTACCCAAAGCAATCTACATATTGAATGCAATCCCTAACAAAATGACACCAGCATTCTTCACAGAGCTATTATGAACAATCCTAAACTAAAATTTGTATGGAACCAGAGAAGATCCCAAATAGTCAAGGCAATCTTGAAAAAGAAAACCAAAGCAGGAGACATCACAATCCCGGACTTCAAGCTGTACTACAAAGCTGTAATCATCAAGACAGTATGGTACTGGCACAAGAACAGACACTCAGATCAATGGAACAGAATAGAGAACCCAGAAATGGACCCACAAACGTACGGCCAACTAATCTTTGGCAAAGCAGGAAAGAATATCCAATGGAATAAAGACAGTCTCTTCAGCAAGTAGTGCTGGGAAAACTGGACATCGGCATGCAGAAAAATGAACCTGGACCACTTTCTTACACCATACATGAAAATAAATTCAAAATGGATGAAAGACCTAAATGTAAGACAGGAAGCCATCAAAATCCTCAAGGAGAAAGCAGGCAAAAACCTCTTTGATCTTGGCCATAGCAACTTCTTACTCAACACATCTGCAGAGGCAAGGGAAACAAAAGCAAAAATGAGCTAATGGGACCTCATCAAAATAAAAACCTTCTGCACAGAGAAGGAAACAATCAACAAAACTAAAAGGCAACCAACAGAATGGGAGAAGATATTTGCAAATGACATCAGATAAAGGGTTAGTATCCAAAATCTATAAAGAACTTACCAAACTCAACACCCAAAAAACAAATAATCCAGTGAAGAAATAGGCAAAAGACATGAATAGACACTTCTCCAAAGAAGACATTCAGATGGCCAACTGACACATGAAAAATGCTCAACATCACTCATCATCAGAGAAATACAAATTAAAACCACAATGAGATACCACCTCACACTTGTCAGAATGGCTAACATTAACAACTCAGGCAACAACAGATGTTGGTGAGGATGTGGAGAAAGAGGATCTCTTTGCATTGCTAGTGGGAATGCAAACTGGTGCAGCCACTCTGGAAAACAATATGGAGGTTCCTCAAAAAAGTAAAAACAGAACTACGCTACGACCCAGCAATTGCACTACTAGTCATTTATCCAAGGGATACAGGTATGCTGTTTCAAAGGGGTGCATGCACCCCAATGTTTATGGCAGCACTATCAGCAATAGCCAAAGTATGGAAAGAGCCCAAATGTCCATCGATGGATGAATGGATAAAGAAGATGTGGTGTGTGTGTGTGTGCAAGTGTGTATATCATATGAATTCACTCATATGAGGACTTTAAGACACAGAACAGATGAACATAAGGGAAGGGAAGCAAAAATAATGTAAAAACATGGAGAGGGACAAAGCATAAGAGACTCTTAAATATGGAGAACAAACAGAGGGTTACCGGAGGGGTTGTGGGAGGAGGGATGGGCTAAATAGGTAAGGGGTATTAAGGAGTCTTCTCCTGAAACCACTGTTGCACTATATGCTAACTAATTTGGATGTAAATTTTAACAAAAATTAAAAAATAATTTAAAAATGAAAAAAAAAAAAACTAAACATGAAAAATTTTAAAAAAGGACCGACAATTTTCCTGCTGCAGTATATGACAAGTAGCACATAGAATGTGTCCAGACTTTTCTGGGGTCTCCTAGAAGGTGATCCTGAACTCCTATGAATTCACATTGACAAGTAATAGCCTCCTGATTCTGCTAATATGGAGAATTCAAAAATGAAAAACAAAATCCTCACTAAAATTCACATAATAAAGATATGATAAACATTATTTTAAATAAATAAGTGAAATTGGTTAAAAAAAAAGTGTGACTATCAGGGTTTGACAGCAAAAATGGAAATGATAAGAACATTATCTGAAATAAGACTGGCCCTGACTTCACTTAGAGAACCTAAAGTTGTAAGTATGAATAATTAAGGAGTGATATCAAATTACTCACAAACGATAGGCTAAAAATTGTCAGATTATATAAACAACTGTTTATAAAGGACACATCTCAAGTATAATACAAAATAGGGTTCCTGGGTGACTCAGTCGAGCATCTGACACTAGATTTCAACTCAGGTCATGTGTCCAGGGTTTTGGTATCAAGCCCCATGTCTGGCTCTGTGCTGAGCATGGAGACTGCTTAAGATTCTCTCTCTCCCCATTCCCCCCCCCCCCCACTTGTGTTCACTCTCTCTCTCTAATATAACATTTTTTTAAACTATAAGACAAAAATATTGTAAAGGTTTAAAAATGCTAACCAATGAAAGCTAATAAAGGTAGAGTAATATAGGTAAACTTTACAAACTGAAAGACACACACATGTATATTGAATTGCATTTACAGAGGATAAAACTAAGACTAAATAAATGACCATATATCATAGGAAAATATGATCAAGCTCACTAGTAATCAGGAAAATCCAAATTGAAATTGATATGCAATAACATTTTACAAATATCAGACTTGCAAACTTTAGTCTGGAAAGCACAATTGCTGGCAGTGAGGTGAAACAGTAGGCATTCTCACAACCTGCTGCTCAGAGTTTAATTTGGTATAACTACTTTACAGTGCAATTTGGCTGGCAATATTTAGTAAACTTGAAAACGTGCATATTTTGTAATCTAGCCATTGCCCTTTTAGGTATATTTGCCTGGAGAATCACTTGTAGATGCACCTAAGGAAACATGTAGAAAATGTTCATCGAAAATGTATTTGTATTAGCAAAACAATTTATTTAGCAGTCTAAATTCATAAGATTATGGTGATGATTGATGAAAAGGCTGAAATCACTGAAGGTATAATCCTATGCATCAACATGTATAAACCCCAACTTCTAGGAATAAATTACAATGATATATACACAGTCTGGTAATACACAGACTCATGTATGAAAACACAAGCACACACGTATGTATAATAAGAGCCCAGTTAGATCCATACTGTTTGCGAACCAGTAGTTATTTAGTAAAATTATAACACAACATATAAAAATGGTAAATATTAAAATCAGAAGTGTTTTTACCATGCTTTAGGACACAAGATGAGGTTGAGACTTGGAACAAGTCTCATATATATATATATATATATATATATATATATATATATATACACACACACACACACACACACACATACACATATGTGTATATATATACATATATATACACATATATATGGTGTGTGTATATATATATATGGTGTGTGTGTATATATATATTTTTTTATTTTTATTTATTTTATTTTATTATTTTTTTAATGTTTATTTATTTTTGAGACAGAGAGAGACAGAGCATGAACGGGGGAGGGTCAGAGAGAGAGGGAGACACAGAATCAGGCTCCAGGCTCTGAGCTGTCAGCACAGAGCCCGACGCGGGGCTCGAACTCACGGACCGTGAGATCATGACCTGAGCCGAAGTCGGATGCTTAACCGACTGAGCCACCCAGGAGCCCCTATATATGTTTTTTTAATGTTTATTTATTTTTGAGAGAGAGAAAGTGAACATGAGCAGGGGAGGAGCAGAGAAAGAGAGAAAAAGAGAGGGTGAGAGAGAATTCCAAGCAGGCTGCAAGCCATCAGCACATAGCCCAACAAAGGGCTTAATCTCATGAACTGTGGGATAGATCATGACCTGAGCTGAAACCAAGAGTTGGCCACTCAACCAATCAAGCCATTCAGGCTCCCCCATATGTTTGGTTTTTTTTTAAAGAAAACTCAAGATCTGAAACAAACTTGACAAATATTCAAAAATGTGTAATGTTGGCACAGAGTTGGTCACTCCATTATCCTTTATAATTTTCAATATAATTATTTTTCATACAGTAAATGATAACAACACCATAGAATCTTATATCCAGAGCAGTAAGAAGAATGAGAATAATTAGAACAGATATCTAGGAAAATAGACTCACTTAATCTCCCCCAAGGCATAACTTGAGCAAACTAAGAAAAAGTACTCATAATATTTAAGTTCAGCAAATTAAAAAGTTCTCTAGAGCTAAAAACAGAGAAACAAACAAAGAAACAAACAAAAAAACCAGAACTGTGTCCACATTTTGTAAAGAAGTTAGTAACTAGCAGAACTTTTATTAGTGGGCTAGAGGAACAATGGTAAAAATATTTGAAGTCACAGAAAAAAATATGAAAGCCAGCAGGTTTGAAAAGGTAAGTGATAAACCCAAAGGTTTATCATACATATGATAGCAATTCCATCAGAAGACAAGGAGATAGGTGAAGGAGAGACAAATACTCAGCAAATAATAGAAGTTGTCCTGGAACTGAAGAAAAGACCTGAGGCTGCAGGTGAAAGTGCTCATCTAATTCCTGAAGGGATTGATGAGTAAGAGACACAAATCATGGCAGATTTTAGAAATATTCCTGACCTAGAAAACTTTTAAAGTGCAAAAATGTGCCGTTGGTGTTGGAGAGTCATAGTAAAGCAAGCTCTCACAAATTGCTGATGGATAGGCAATTTGTCATGGCGTTTCTGGAAAGCAACCTGCCAACATCTCTTAAAAATAAGATGCATATACCCATTCTTCTACCCAACGGTCTTACATCTGGGGACCTATTATAAAGAATTTTAGAAAATACAAATAAGTAAGGATATAAGTAGATACACTTACTGAAACACTGTTTTTGTAGCATCCCAGTAAATCCATCAATAGAAAAATGATTGAAAAAAATATGGTACCTCTACCTGATGCAATGTTATTCAACTTATAGAAAGAATTAGTAAAAAATAAACCAATTGACTTCAAGGGACTTCCATAATGTATAATTAAGTTAGAAGAAGTAAGGTAAGAAATGATTTTGTATCATGTATAATATTCCATTATTAGAAGGCAATTAATGACAACATTCTGTACTAGTGTATATACATATGAATGTTTATATCTATGCACATTTAAAGGTATTAAAACATTAACACATATAAAATGCCTACATAAAAGCATAATTAAAAAGTGGATGGAAGTTACACTTAATGCTAATACAGGTCGTGGGTTGTAATGCAATTTGAGAACAGGAAAAGTCAAATGAATAGCCATGACAGAGCCTTTGGAAAGTAAACATGTATGATATGATACTTTGGATATAATTGTATATATATATGAATAAATCAGGAAATATTATGTAGGTTACTATAAATAATAATTAATATTTATATAACTATCAGTCTAAATGAAGGAGTCTGAAAAAATAAACTTAAACTGAAAAAGATTGCCTCTAAGGGTACCAATATTAGGTGAACAGAACAGCTTTATGTATTATGGTTTTATTTCAACAAAATAAGAAACAAACAACAATACTCAGTCTATGAGTATCATGGTTGTATATATTTGCATTAGCAAGGATTCATCCAGGCCCTAAACATGTTACCTGTAGGTTAAGTTGGATCAGAGATGATTGGTTAGCTTTGTCTTAATTCATCTTGCTATTAGGTTGTCAAATATTGAAACAATGTATCTCTTTAATTAAAAAAACATAAAATAATTAAAATTACTCAACAAATTTTTCGAAGAGCTTTAAACTTATCAAATTACATTGCAAAAAATGAGTTTGTATTTAATTCAATAAAATGTAGATGTTGCAGGTACAAAATTCTGTGAGGCACAATGACCTAATGATTTACGTGCAAGTCTTACAATCAGAGAAACTGGAATCATATCCTGCCTCTAACATGCGCTTTCTATGTAATCTTGGGAAGTTACCTAATGGTTTCATGTACCAGTTCCCTTGAATGTAAAACACAAATAACAATAGGAAAAATAAGGATAATAATAGATGATTAATAGTACTTCTAAGAATAAGACACAAGAAATTTTCAAACTTCCTGACACACATTAAATGCCAGATATAGGTTAGTTACAATCATTAAGAAGAAAAAAGTCTTCAGTGAGAATAAGAGGTAACAAACACCAGCTCAGTAAATACGACATGTGTGCTACAAAATTCAGATTTACAAATGTCCACTGGAGGATTTTCATAACAGCATAGGAGGTTTGCCACTTCAAACATATGTGCCATTTATTTATATCATTTCATAAGAAAAAAATTCAGAAAGGCTAAGTGATTTAGCCATTGTCACTCAGATTGTCTACCTCAAAATTTAGAACTTCCATTTCTTGGTCATACACTTGGGACATTTGAAAAGCCCTAAATTACATCACTGCTATATCTCTGAATATGTATTATGAAGTGTCTTCTGCACATTTGAATAAGGCAGTTTGAACATGAATCTTAATTTTGAAAACCGGTAGCATGAATAGTTATGCATCCATTATATGTTTACAATTAATCTATCCTTTGTTCATGGTAGATAGATATCAGTTTTATACCTTTCGATATTTTTTTTTTAGAATTTGTTTAAGTTTACTTATTTATTTATTTATTTTGAGAGAGAGTGAGAGTGCGGGTCACTGAGAGGGGCAGAGAGAGAGAGGGAAACAGAGAATCCTAAGCAGGCTCTGTGCTGACAGCACAGAGACTCGAACTCACCAACCATGAGATCGTGACCTGAGTTGAAGTCAGATGCTTAGTGGACTGAGCCACCCTGGTGCTCCTATACCTTTAAATTTTTGAGTGGTTATATTGATTTTGATACTTGCAGTCTTCACAGATATGGATTATTTTCAAACACTGGTTGTAATAGCAACTTGCTAATGCAGTTCAGTGAGAACCGGGCAAAGTACATATTTGGCTTGCTCATGGCTTCATCTTACCTATGTTCAGACAAACACAAGCTCATTTAATGTTTAATCTTGTGCACATGTATTCTGGTTCCACAGAAGAGATGGATGTCATGTCCTATAGCTCCAACTAGCACTTCTGTGGGTGCTCTGGCTTTCTTGTGTCTTAATGCCCATAGCCCTTCACCCTGTGATATAGCAGGTTAGAATCTAATTATAAACTGGCTCTTGAGTTTTTATAATTATATACAAAGTATTTTATACTCTCAATTACATAGTAAAATCATTAAAACAGGCATGATTTCCTTCCATTTTCTCCATAACTCTCCAGCTTGGAACACGTAATATGATCAAAGTTTTTATTTTATGACTTAAAGGTGAAAAAAAAATCGCTTCTTTGGAAGCGAGCATTCTAATTAAATGAAAAGCTGGTGCTGGTGTTATGACTGTGTCTAGATGTTTTCCTTTTTGTTTGCTTGTCTTTTTGTATTTAGGAAAAAATATTGAGAAAATGCTTTTAGAATTTCTTAAAATGGGGTTAATATAAAGATACTGGAAGAACTAGACTTCACAGCATGCCCCAGTTTCAGAATACTAGGGGAAAAAAAAAGGCTTATTCTTAGAATTACAATTAAATACTTACGGACTTTGGGGAAATGTTACAATTTTCTATTTAGTTCACAGTAACTAGAAATAAGAATTTTATCTAAGTCTAAGGGAAAATTCTGCACTTTGACTTCTCTCCACCCTTCCCTCATGCCAGCAAGCCTAGCTTAATTAGAGAAGCAAGTTTGAAGTGAACAACTAGCCATTTGAAACTACTTTTATCATGAGTGCCTGGCATTATGGTAGCATAGTTTACAGATCTTGTATGCACAAGAGCTCTTAAATTACTTATAGATTGATTTTTTTAATGTTATTTTTTGAGAGAGAGCAAGAACAAGTATGAGCAGGGGAGGAGCAAAGAGACGGGGAGAGAGGATCCAAAGTGGGCTCTGTGCTGACAGCAGAGAGCCTCATGCGAGACTCCAACTCATGAACTGGGAAATCATGACCTGAGCCAAAGTTGGAAGCTTAACGGACTGAGCTACCCAGGTGCTGTGACTTTTAGATCGATTTTTAAAAATATTCCTGCCATAAACGCATCTGAACATACATGGGGATCAGTGTACTCTATTATAGAGTCCTACTGATGATGTTGAATAGCACTTTATGGCCCGTTATTTGTCTCTTTCTAAAAATGGGGACCATTTCTCCATTCACTCTTAGTCCTGAAAGTAAATAAATATAAGAATAGCAACTGACATTTTTTCTTTTTTACTGTTTACCTTTTTTTTTTTTCTTAGTTTACTTATTTAATTTGAGACAGAGACAGAGACAGCGCAAGTGGGGGAGGGTCAGAGAGAGAGAGGGAGACAAGAGAATCCCAACCAGACTGCACTCACACAGATGCAGAGCTTGAACTCGCAAAACTGTGAGATCATGACCTGAGCTAAAACCAAGAAGTCGAATGCTTAAGCGACTGAGCCATCCAAGCCCCTCTACTGTTTGCCACTTTTAAAATGCTTTATAAGTGTTAAATGAAATATCCATGTTTCTAGCCCTTTACCTGTATACTAGATCTCATCATTTAGAATGTGTCTCAAGTAATATTCTGTCTCTACATATCAATCTTTCTCTACTTAATACATCATCATATGAGACTATGAACATGTTACTTCTCTGTTTAAAAGCATTGTTCACTTGATTCTATTATCCCCTATATCTGTTGGCACATTTCTCTGCAACCCTCTACAACAAAATGCCTTAACAGATATATAGATTTTCATACCTATATTTAACTATATTTATATATACATTTAACTACACTTCTCTCCTTTTTTCTCACAGGAAAACTATCTGTTGTCAAGATCACCAATAATCTAGGGGCGCCTGGGTGGCTCAGTCGGTTGACCAACTTCAGCTCAGGTCATGAGCTCATGGTTCATGAGTTCCAGCCCCGCCCCGCCCCATGTCGCGTTGGACTCTGCGCTGACAGCTTGGAGCCTGCTTCAGATTCTGTGTCTCCCTCGCTCTCTGCCCCTCCCCCTCTCATACTTGTTCTCTCTCACTCTCTCTCTCTCTCTCTCTCTCAAAAATAAACATTAAAAAATATTTTTAAAAAAGATCACCAATAACCTTTATTTTCTCTTTAAAAATAATGGACAATTAACTTTTCTTGACTAAACTCTCATTTGCATCTCATATATTTATGCATAAACTTATCCTTGATGCACATGTTTCACTTCCCTTCTGGGACACCACCCTGTCCTGGTTTGCCTCTAGTCCACCTGTTTGCTTCTTCTCAGGGCTTTTGTCAGTTCCTCTTCATCTTCTGGACCGATCAATGTTAGAGAATCCAAAGACTCTTCTCATTTTACATTCATTCTTTCACAATTTTTTTAAATCTCTTTCAGCCTCATGGCTTTAAATAGCACATATAAGCTCTCAGTGCTATCTCCAGATCAGCTGTCCTTCTTAAAATCTCAACTGGCTTTATATGAATCTGATGGCTATCAAGATAAAGATGGAATTGAAGATAAGATAGTGAAAGCCTGATACAAATTTGCAGCATCAGACCTTGGCTTATCTCTACTAGAGCTCCATCTCACCAATATGCTCCTGGTGTACCACTTTCCAGAGTATCTAAGAATACAGTTCAGGACTTTGCAAAAGCTACTCCTTCCCATGGCACGCCCTCAGCCCTCCACTGCAGTTAACCCATATCTGGATCTTTCAGCTCAGTTTCATGAGCCCATTCATAAATAAATAAATAAATAAATAAATAAATAAATAAATGGTTGTATGTATTTACCTGTGTTTCCACATATGCATGCATATATTCACATATATAATATATACATACATATATATGTGATCATTTAAATAAATTATTATTCTCTCATTACTATATCATCCCCATTATTGTATCACAATTTGTATTTATGTACTTATTTAATTTCTGATTTTTGCTTTTTTTTCATTTATTTTTTACTTTGAGAGAGAGAGAGAGAAAGCTGGGGAGGAACAGAGATAGGGATAGAGAAAGAGAATCAGAGATAGGGATAGAGAAAGAGAATCCCAATCAAGCTCCACACTGCCAGTGCAGAGCCCAATGCAGGGCTTGAACTCATAAACCATGAGATCATGACCTGAGCTGAAATCTAGAGTGGGATGCTTAACTGAATGAGCCACCCAGGTATCCCATGATTTTTGTTTTTCTACTTTAGAAGGGTATAAGCTCCATGAGGGCAGAACCCATGACCGCTTTATTTACCAAGTACTTCCAGTTCTTAGACTACAGTCAACAGTCAAAATAAGATTTGTTTAGTATCTAACTGAACATGAACATGGACGGATAGATAAAATAGTTTATTTAAAATAAAAAAAAAATAAAACAAGAGAGGCTAATGAGGTAATAGGAAAACCAAGAGAAAGGGGTATTATGGAAACTAAAAGGAAATAGTTTTAGGAGGAATTAAGTTGTCAAAATGACACATGTTGCCTGAGGTAAAGTAACACAAAGACTGAAAAGTGTGCAAAGGCTAAGATGGTAATGAGTTCAAAGTGCCACCTTCAAGACAGAACTTTTAGTTTTCATAGAGTGTTGAGAAGTTAATGAAAGATAATGAAGTAATGAAAGCAACCGAACACAGGCAACATTTCAATATATTTTTTTCTACATGAAGATGAGCAAATTAGAGCAGATAGAGCAATAGTTGGAAAAGGATGTGGTGACCACAAGAGATTTTGTCTTGTTTAAATTGTTTCAGCGTGATATATATTGACGCCACCATTATTCTGAGCTTGATATACTCCCAGCTAAATAGAATTGTAGCCAGACAGGTAGAAACACTTTCATAGTAACTATTATTTAATTATATTACGCAGCCATATTTCAATCCATAGCAAGATTATAAAATATCCTAGGTAAAATACCACATTTAAAATACATACATTTTTCCAGAAAATTACATACAGAATTTCATTTAAGCCTTTAGTTTATAACACGGCTCTAGAAAATGTTTTCCCAGTTATTATAGCTATTACTACTACTTGATTTCAATACAAATTAGGAAATTTTAAAATATGAATTCTGCTTATCTTTAAACAATGCCTAATAGGAATATTCTGATTTCTTCTCCTAGAATATGTGACAGGAGAAGTAGGATTTGCCAAATCTCAAACCCAGAATCACAAACTAAAATATAGAAAGAGCTTTAGGGCTGAGAGAAAATAGCTTAACAGAAGGAACATTTGCATGTTTGAATTTTTTTTTCTTATCCTGTTGCACCAATTACATTCTCTACCACAATGGTAAGTGGAAAAGATCATAGTAAACATCACTTCTTGAGCTGAAGAATATATTGTTCAGTATTTCACAATGTATGATGTTTGCTCTTGGTATTAAGTAGACATCCTTTGTCAATTTCTTTCTGTTTCTGGTTTGTAAAATTACTTTTGATAAACCACTTTGTGTTATATTTTATTAATCTTTTGTATTTTTTCATTTTTTAAAAAGTTTATTTATTTTGAGAGACAGAGAGCATGAGTGGGGGAGGGACAGAGAGGGAGAGCGAGAGATCCTAAGCAGACTCCATGCTGTTAGCACAGAGCCTCATGCGGAGCTTGAACCCACAAACTGGTGAGATGGTGACATGAGCTGAAAGCAAGAGTTAGACGCTTGATCAGCTGAGCCACCCAAGCGCCCCAATTTATCTTTTTTATTTAAAGAAAATAGTGCATGCTTTACTTTCTCCCCAAATTTTAGTGAAGCAATGAATTACATTGATTTTCAAATATTAATCCAAACTTACATTCAAGGAATGAAAACAAGTTCGTTGTGAGATATCATAGTTCTATATTGCTGGATTTGTTGATATTTTGTTAGTACATTTGCATCTGTGTTCATGAGAATGACTAGCCAGACATTTTCTTTTTTTAAATAATGTTTTGTCAGGTTTTGATATCACAGTTATGTTATATTCACAAAAGAACTTGAAAAATATCCCTATTCTCTTGAAAATGTGTGCAGAGAAGGTGATGTTTCTTCCTTAAACTATTAGAATAATTCAATATTCAAGATATCCAGGTGATATCTTAAAATGAACTTTATTAATCATGAGTTCAATTTTCAATAAAGTAAAAGGCAGTTTTAAAAAATACTAATGTGTATTTTGAAATTTGTGTATTTTAAGGAATATAAATTTTATAAAGTTATTAGGTGTATTAGCACAAAGTTTTTATACTATTCTATTATTTTCTTTTTAGTTGTTAAAGTTTTTAGTGGTGTTCCCTTTTCACTCCTAATGTTGGTTGTTGGTTATTTTCACACCTTCCTTTTTTATCCTTGAAAGTATTTTTGAGTTTATCAATATTATCAGCTACTTTCTAACAACGAATTTTTGTTTTCTAGAGTCTATTTTATGTTTGTAATATGTTATTTAATTTCTGTGTTTATTACCATTATTTTTGCTTTTATTTTTCTTTCCTTGGGTTTAACTCCTTATTTGTGTGTTAAAATGAGATGCATACTTCGGTCATTGCTTTTTCAACTTTTCTGATTTCTAATGTTTTTAGGGCTATACTTTTCCCCCCAAATACTGCTTTGTCAGCATCCCATGGATTTTGATATGCCATATTTTAACTATCACTTAATCCAAAAATATTTTCTGATTTCCATTGTAGTCACTTATTATATTTGATAACATTTTAAGGGGATTAATTTTCAACATTTCTAGTAAGTCTTATTATCTATTTTTACTTTAATTGCATCCTGATTAGAGAATATTCTGGGGCTGATTTGAAGGCTGGCTTTTATTCCTTATGAGAGTCATTGTACCTGCCCTTATCTATTTGATAGCACTTCCAAGTGCCCCCTGAACAGCTGGGATCTATCCCCAAATCCTTCCAGCCCAGTAGGCACTGGGCCACAACTTTTGTATCTCTAGCCCCATGAGACCGTGGAATTCTCTACTCAGCCTCTTCATAGCTTTCAAATTGACAAATGAGTCAGTGGACAAGCAGTGCTAAATGTCAAGCTCGTTTTCTGAGTTTCTTTTCTCCCTGAGATTTTGGAACACAAGTCCTCACTGCCTTCTAATAACTTATTGTTGTTGTTGTTGTTGTTAATGTCATCCAGAAATAAGGCCAATTTAAAGCACTGTTAACATTTTGATCAATAAAATCTTAATTTTTAAACACTGTCCTCTATTTCATGTGTTTCCTTTTGTTATTTTGAACAAAAATTGGAACTGTTTATAAGCAATAAACATGGGATTGATTCTAAAATTTTGTGCCTTAGTATCCAAAATTCATAGTATATTATCTGTTACATTTTCACTTATTTTAATGAGATTACAAAAGCAAAATAATTCATTAATTCATTAAAAAAAGTATTAATAGACAAAGATATATACATTGCTGGAGTGGACCCCGTTGCAATAACTTGAATCTTATTTATCAGCTTACACAGGACAAAATAAATGTTCCCAGAGAGAAAGCCATTATAAAACCAACATAAAACCAA
This sequence comes from Panthera leo, assembly GCF_018350215.1. Classification (NCBI taxonomy): domain Eukaryota; kingdom Metazoa; phylum Chordata; class Mammalia; order Carnivora; family Felidae; genus Panthera; species Panthera leo. The sequence continues at coordinate 44,841,200 of NC_056679.1, forward strand.
CATAAAACCTCAGGATATATGAAGGTCAAAACTTTCAAGGTCTTAAATTCTCTCAAGTTTTCATACTGAATTACCATGTATATGATATTTCCTGTAATTCTTCCATCATTTTGTATTAAAACAAAACAAAACAAAACAAAACAAAACAAAACAAAATAAAGACCTAGTGTGGAGCATACATGCTATAGGGAAGAGATTTTAGGACTTTTTCTTTTTAATAAACCTATGCACAAGTTTTTAAACAGGGAGTTAAATTATACCAAGTCAAATTAGTGATAGCAGGCATATTAATTTTTTAAAATCTCAGCTAGATTTAATCTTAGCTACAAAAAAGAGAATGTGCCTTAAACTACAATTTCAGTGTGGTATGTATTTGAAGTCTCTCAGGCACAATTTTATGAAGGAAATCAGAACTTCCTTACCTTTAAAACTCGGGGAATATTTTATGAAAAGATGCTCAATATCATTCATCATCAGGGAAGTACAAATCAAAACTACAATAAGATGTCATCTCATGCCTGTCAGAACAGCTAAAATTAACAACATAGGAAACAACAGATGTTGGCCAGGATGCAGAGAAAGGGGAATCTTCTGAATGCAAACTGGTATAGCCACTCTGGAAAATAGTATGGAAGTTCCCCAGAAATTTAAAAATAGAGCTACCCTATGATCCAGCAATGGCACTTCTAGGTATCTACCCAAAGGATAGAAAAATACTGATTCAAGGCATATATGCACCCCAATGTTTATAGTAGCATTATCAACAATAGCCAAATTATGGAAAGAACCCAAATGTCCATTGACTGATGAATGGATAAAGAAGAGGTGGTGTTGTATATACAATGAAATATTACTCAACCATAAAAAAAAAAGAATGAAATCTTGCCATTTGCAACAATGAGGAAGGGGCTAGAGAATATTATGCTAAGCAAAATAAGTAAGTTAGAGAAAAATACATTATGATTTCACTCATCTGTGGAGTTTAAGAATAAACAGATGAACATAGGTAAAAAAAAAAGTAAGAAAAGAAAACCAGAAAACAGACTCTTAACTATAAACAACAAACTGAGAGTTACTGGAAGGGAGGTGGGTAGGGGTAACTGAGAGTTACTAGAAAAGGATTAAATGGGGATATGGATTAAGAAGGGCGTTTGTTATGATGAGCATTGAGTGTTACATGTAAGTGATGAATCACTAAATTCTACATCTGTAATGAATATTACACTGTTTATTAACTAACTGGAACTTAAAAACTTAAAAAAGGAAAAAAAAAAACAAAAAAACCTTACATGGAAACTATTAGATTTCCAGTACTATCATATCAAGCCTGGAAGTTCTACCTGTCCTTAAGTTCATGTATTCATTTAATAAATTATTGTGGTTTTTATCCCCTACACTAATGGAAAAACAAAACAAAACTCAGGGATTATTTCCACATGATCTTTTAAATCTTATGGGGCGCCTGGGTGGCTCAGTCAGTTGAGCGTCCGACTTCGGCTCAGGTCATGATCTCACGGTCCGTGAGTTCGAGCCCCGTGTCAGGCTCTGTGCTGACAGCTCAGAGCCTGGAGTCTGCTTCTGATTCTGTGTCTCCCTCTCTCTCTGACCCTCCCCACTCATGCTCTGTCTCTCTCTGCCTCAGAAATAAATAAACATTAAAAAAAAATTTTTTAAAATAATAAATAAATAAATCTTAGAATTTAACTGGCTATATCTAAAATAAACTGTATTGATCCCTAGAACCATTAGAAACAAGTATATTAATTATAACATTCTTAAAATTTAGAAATAAATCTTATGTCTAACATATAATGGAGTTGGGGTACTTAATTATTTTATGCAATAAGTAAGTGGATAAATAAATATAACATGTATTGGGCACCTAGTATATGCTGGACAATGCTCTACGTACTTTTAATTTTAACATCATTGATTTATGTTACCTTGACTTTATTCTCCTAGAACTCAGAATAATAATTAAACAGAGCTTTACCTGCCATATCAGGTGTAATTCCTGGCTCATTCCTATAAAGGAAAATATTCACAAAGGACGGGAGAAATAAGGGTATTAGATCATTAGTTATTTTTCCTACCTGTGTTTATTAGACTTCTTTTTTTTATGTTTTTTAAAAAAAATTATTATTAACCAGATAATAGCAAGAAAAAGGAAAAATGTAATAATATCCTGGGATCTTTTTGTAAGATGAAGAATACATACCTGTTGTGCTAAAATACAGTGCAGATGCTGCTTATTGCAAAGAGCATAACTATCTGGTACCTTATCAGGAAGAGATTATGGTCTGCCAGATAAGGCAGGATTTAAATAAATGACTATACACAGAACTATAGATAATGTAAACATGGGCAAAAATGTCTTAGTCTCTATGAGTCTGTTCTGATGTAGCTAAGAACACAGGCAGTTTCAAAATAGGCAAAAGCTGTTTCACTTTAAACTCTGATGGAGTGAGATACAAAATCATCCTGGAAATGCACTATGCCAAACTAGAGCATTCTTTAGTCTGCTAGGAAATTCTTTATGATTTCTTTCGAGCCTTATCTGTAGGTTTTACCTCTCACTACTACCATAATTTTCACAACTCAAAAGAAATTGTGTGTGTTTGTGTGTGTGTGTGTGTGTGTGTGTGTGTGTGTACTAACAGGGAAGAAGTAAAATAAACACATCCTGTTCAATAGCCCAAATTACTATGGTTAGTAGAAAATTCAGGGAAACTTTTATAACTAAAGCATTGCAATCAATGGTGGCACAAAGAACCAAGGTCTATTTTGAGGGCTTCACATTTCTACCACTCAAGCTTCCACTAAGACACATTTTCCTATTTGAAATAGTTGATGCTACTGTCCTCAGGTTGTAGTCACTCTGGGTGTAACACACCAAAAGGAAGTAAGATTCGTTCAGAAAATGTTTACTAAACACAAACTCTATATACTGGGCATTGTTCAAGGCCATTTTCTGTATTGGAAATACTCTGTCCAGTGATTAGGTACTAACCACATCTGGCTATTGAGCACTTGAAATGAGATGGATATGACTAAGGAATTGACTTTGTATTTAAATTTATGTTTAATTATCATTTTTCTAATGTTTATTTATTTTTGAGAGAGAGTCAGAGCAGGAGAGGGGGAGGGGCCAAGAGAGAAGCGAGACACAGAATCCAAAGCAGCCTCCAGGTTCTGAGCTGTCAGCACAAAGCCCAATGAGGGGCTCCAACCCACGAGCTGTGAGATCATGATCTGAGCCAAAGTCGGTCGCTGAACCAACTGAGCCACCCAGACGCCCCAGTTTTTTTAATTATTTTAATTTTAAGAGTCCCATATATCTAAAGGCTATCATATTGGAGAGTGCAGTTTAGGCACTGAGATTACAATAGCAAACAAAAGAGACAAGGTTCTAGCTCACAGGTGGCCTCAATTCTAGTAGGATCAATCAGGCAATAAGTACATAAACAAATGTATGTATTCTGGTAATAAGTGCTATCTAAAATGGGGACTGAGAAGGGGCGTCTGGATGGCTCAGTCGGTTGAGCATCCTACTCTTCATTTTGGCTTAGGTCATGGCATCAAACTCTTCATGGGTTCCAGCGCCCTGTCAGGCTACACACTGAGCGTGGAGACTGCTTAAATTTCAGTCCTCTCCCTTTGTCCCTCTCCCCCACTTGCATTCTGTCTCTTTAAAATTAAAAAAATAAATTAAAAATAAAATACACAAAATAAAATGGGAATAGAGAAGTTAGGAATTGAAATGAAAGTCTGTTTTGGAGAGGATAAACAGGTAGAGTGAAATCTGAGCCAAACCTGAAGCATATAAGCAATTCATGCTTATATATTTGGGAAGAACATTTAAAGCAGAGGGAACAGAATGTTCAAAAGCCTCAGAATGGGAGTATGCCTCACATATTCAAATAGAGCAAGAAGACCACAGTGCTTCAATAAGGGACAGGTAGAGAGTCAACAAAGATGAGGTGGGCCACATCATTCAGAGCCTTAAAAGCCCTATGGAGAACTCTGATTTTTCTAGTAGATGAGAAGGAAGCCATTGAGTTACATACTAAAAAAAAAAAAATTACAAAATTCATAATACATAATTAGAGAAATAACAGCATTAAAAAATCCTATGCCGAACATATTGTAAAGTAGTTTCTAGATACAAGAGCAAGTCTCTTCATACAAGACACAGTAAATTCCCTTTTGTCCTCAATTAACAGAACAGAGGTCTCCCGCTTTTGCTACCCCAATATCTCACGCACTTAGCAGTATTTTTAAACTTACATGATATTTTATGCTTACTTTTTGCAGGGAATTTGGAATATAGAAATAGCAGAGTAATTTGGAATTCCCAAACTTCTTGAGAAAATTATCTATACTTTCTTTTTCTTTTTCCTATTTCTCATCATCCCTCAAGCCTTGGCAGAGTGAGTTCTCAGAAACTGTTCCATCCGAGTCACTAATGGCTTTCTAGCTAAATCTAGCACATGTTTCTTTATGCTACTTGATTTCTTGGCATTCTCTAGCTCTGTTAGCCCTGGCGTTCCTCTTTTAATGCACTTTGATTTTGGCTTCTGAGATAAAACTCCAACCTGAATTCTTCCAAAAGGCTCTGACTGTTCACTTGTAATGTCTTTAGTGGTGTCCTATTCTTGTGCTCATGGCATTAAAACAAAAGTTCTTTGGGTTCTTGCACTGTGACTTCTACCCTCTTCAGATGCACAATTTTCCTGGGTTATTTCATTCCATAACTTCATTTGATACTTCTGTGCCAAAGACTTCTAAATTAGAAATTTCACATCCACTCATTTGCCTCAGTGTTGCCTCAAATACATATCCCCCCCATCCACTTTTATCCTCCTCACTCTTTTCTAACTGAATAGCTCCAACATACATATGGGTGTTGAATCCAAAACCTAAGGCTCCTAAGCCAAAACAATCATCCTAATTACTAATTATGACTTTGTTAAATGTTGTATATATCATACATTGGAGTCATTACTACATGTCAAGTAAAAATGAAATACAGACCTCAAAAGCAGGTGTCAAAGTCCAATACTTGACTCTAAAATATTTAGCAAGCTGAATTACATTCTGAATTCAGTTCCTTTTAGACAGGAGGGTAGAAAAAGTTCTTGCCTTTGTTTCCCACCTTCCACTTAAGCTAAGTCCATTTCGCTAAGAGGGCCAACCTCTATTCTACCATGGAATTTGCAGAGTGCATCAGATTTTCACAAAAATAACTCATGTCCAACATCCCACTGGGCAATGGTCATGGTATGTGGTTATTCTTTTTTTCTTCTATGCCTCACTTGAGAATAGAAACCCTCGATAATAACTGTCCATGGACCGAGCTACCCAGATACATTTTTACATTCACTTTTTCTCACGGTTCTTGACATCTTTCAGGTAGTACTGGCAGGCAGTCTAAAAAAGTCTCATTTCTTTTTCTTTTCTCTTCTTTCTACTCAGGATAGTGACTTTCTGGAAATGAAGTGACTGGTATCACATCCACACATTGTTTCTGCCAGACTTGTGTCATATGCCCTGAATCATCTTTCTGTAACCTATTCCACAAAACATTGCAGTTCTCTAAGGCTTTAGACATTTAAAATGAAAATCCAGAAATATACAAAGGCTATTTCTGTTTTATTTCTTTTCACTTTTTCCTTCCCAAACCAAAGAAAGCTGATGATGATTAAACAGGAAGAGAGGAAATATTAAGTATTTTTTAAAGTCTTCAACAAGCATCTCAAAATATTACACCATGCCATATATTTTAATTTCCTATATATTGTCTGCATTTCTTTCTACCTGAAAACTCAGTACAAGCTGGAAATATATGTAACTCCTTTGCCTTTATATCCCTATTGGTGTTAATGTCAGAGATATGGAAAATGAACATACATTTATGGATAATATAAATGGATATTTATTATAGAAAACCCTTATCTGTCTTCTTCTTCATATGTAGACACAATCTCCATGAGTTGTGGCAAAATTGCTTATCCCTGTGGCCAAATAGAGAATAGAATTATGATCAAAGATAAGGAAGGGCATTGCTCTCATTCAAAACTCTATCAAGATTGTCAAATTCCTCAGAGTAACATTTACAAAAAATTATTCAGAGTTCAGATTTAGATCCAAATGAGAATTTTTAGGAAACTAACAATCTAAAGCAGAGTAGGCAGCTATCTTAATATCCTTAGGAGGCCTTTGGTTTGTTTTATTGCAGATTTAATCTTTTAGATGTGTTATTGGGCATGAACCAAAGCCAAATATGTTTAACTAGCAAAGCTTTGCAGTTATTTCAGAATTGCTCAGTGGAATGTGTTATTACAGATAGAAAATGATGTTTTAAATCTGTTAGAGTGAGTGCATTTTTCTTAGAAACCGCATATGTGCTTAGAAACAACAATATTTATTTGAATAAGAAAATTGGGTTGCTAGATCTTGTATTTAGAACATCAGTTCACAGGTTTTTATATTTTAATTTTTTTCATGGATCAGTTCACGGTTATAATACAGTTGAAAACTAAACTCTTTTATTTATATTTTTTAGTGGATAATATTCTGAAATCCTTCTATTGAAAATTTACTAATTTGTTTCTAATTTTAAATACAAACTATGTACCTCTAAGACTGAAGTGAGGTCTTTAGTGGTATGTGATGGTCTTTTACATCATTTATTTAATAAATAGCCATTCAATGCTCCACCTGTTTTATGGACATTTTGGATAGAAACCTTTACTGCACCTGCTTGCAACATCTACATTGTTATTATCTAGCCTGTCTCCCATTTTCTTACCTGTTAAAGGCTAAACTGGTTAAAATAGGCAGATACTCGCTGAGACTTTTTTTTTTTCTTGGCTTGTTCCTTCTTTGCAGTAAACTGCACAGGAATATTATACAGGTGGAGCAACTAAGGGCCAAGTAAGTATAGGCTGAATCTGTTTTTGTTTGTTTATATTTCATACATTTTAATTTTTGCTGTATTTTTGAGATAAACTGTTACATAAAATTGTGTAAGACTGAGGTGTACAAAGTGTTTAATGCATTTTTATATTTGCAATATAAAACTTTATAAATATAAATATATATTTGCAATATAAGTATTGCAATATAAATATATATATAAATATAAATTGCAAATACATAAATTTGCAATATAAAACACAAAAGCGTTAGCAAACCCCTTTATCATATCATGTAATCTATTTCTTTTTTTTGCGTGTGTTGAGAACAATTAAGATCTAGTCTCTTATTAACTTTGAAGTGTATAATACAGTATTATTATAATCACTATGTTGTGCACAAACTGTACAGAACTTCTTTATTTACTAGCTGAAAGTTTGTACCCTTAATTAACATCTCCCCAGTTCCCCACCCTTCAGCCCTTGTCAACCACCATTTTGTTCTCTGTTTTCAAAACTTCAATAGTTTTTATTTTTTTTCAAGTTTAATATTTGTAGGTTTTATATATAAGTGATATCATACAGTATTTGCCTTTCTCTGTCTGAACTATCTCACTTGGCACAATTTCCTCAAGGACCATCCATGTGTATCAAATGGTAGGATATCTCAATCACATTTTCTTTATCCATTTATCTGTTGATGGACACAGGCTGTTTCCATATCTTGGCTGCTGTGAATATTGCTTCAATGAACATAGGTGTGCAAATATCTCTTTGAGATATTGATTTCAATTCCTTCGGTGTATACCTGAGAGTGGGATGCCTAGATCATATGGTAGTTCAATTTTCAATTATTACTCCAAGAAAGGCATGCCTCCTTATTTGTGTGCTCTCTATGGCAGCTTTTGTGTTACAATCGTAGACCTAAGTAATTGTGACACAGATAATATGGCCATGAGTCTAAAATATTCAGTAATTGGCCAACAAATTCAGTGAGTTTGCTAACTCACTAAGTTTGCCAACCCTTGCTTTATTAGAATAATATAAAAATGCAAATTCATATGTTCTTTCATTAACAATTTTTCTTGTTGTAAGTAGACTAATAAACATTTATTGCCACACATTTTCTACTACAGGGCATGTAAAGCCCACAGATATGAAAATAAGATAAGGGTGGGAAAAGGGGCTACTGGCAAGATATAATTTTAGGAGGAGGAATGTTGAAGAGAAAAATAACAGCTGGTACAAATATAGGCAAGAGTTGCTCAGGGGAAGCATGCAAGAGGGAGGTTTTATTTGTAGAGGTTTGGGAGGAACAGTTCTACCAAAAGTAAATTGAAAATTAGGCCTATGTTTGTTTTGTGGCCATATTATAAAGGTGAGCTATATCACTCCTCCCCCACCCCCACAAATATGGCTGAACATAAGGACTGATTACGCCCACTCATATACCAAGATGGTATGGAAAGGTTTATTGCTGACATAATGAGGTTTGCGCACTAAGGGTGAAAGCAGAACAGTCTCTAAAGCTTGTCTGAAAATGGCTTGAGGGAGAGAAAGAAAAGGAGACTGGCTTGGGTTTTTCTCATGAAAGTTTATTTACATATTATTTAGTAATCTCTATACCCGAGGTAGGGCTCAAACAGCATGACCCTGAGATCAATAGTCACATACTCTTCTGACTGAGCCAGCCAGGCACCCCTGTCTTGGGTTGTATAGTGATAAGAGGTAAGGGCTTAGATGAGCTATGATTTGAATGTCCTTCCACCAACACCAAAGGAGAGAGCACCGGGGATTTCTTATTAGTTTGCCTATACTTGATCAGAGAGGGAAGGAGTAGTGAGGCTTGAAAGCTATCCCCAGGCAAACATAAAAAATGTAGTTATCTGAATATTCAGCATTTTTTCTTTTGGAAATCTCACTAGAATATAAATATGGGACTTGAGTTTCAGGGTTTTTTAATTTTTTTGTAATGTTTTTATTTATTTTTGAGACAGAGACAGAGCATGAGCAGAGGAGGGACAGAGAGAGAGGGAGACACAGAATCTGAAACAGGTTCCAGGCTCTGAGCTGTCAGCACAGAGCCCCACGCGGGCTCGAACCCAGGAGCCGTGAGCTCATGACTCAAGCGGAAGTTGGACGCTTAACCGACTGAGCCACCCAGGCACCCAAGTTTCAGTTTTGTTTAAATAACTGGCATTTGGTCAACTCTTTTAACCTCAAGTTCATACTTGAGCAAAATGGTAATAATAATACTAGGACTCCGTACCTCACAAAAGTACTGTGATATCCACGAGAAATATTTGTGGAATAAAACTGAGAACTAAATAGTAAGGGGCGCGGGGGGGGGTGGTGGAAGTGTGCTATTATATGTTAGTGTTTTATATTCTGGGAGCCACTGGTTTTAAGTACAGGCTATTTGAGTACAAAAATAGACTGGTTATTTGTGCGAAGTTTTGTAGATGGCTCAAAGTATTTTTGAAGGTAATTGCAAGACTGCTTTTGTTTCCTTTAAGCAACAATTTTTCTGTCAGAAAAAAAATGTTATTTTGAAATTATCTGGGTTATCACTTCAATAGAGAGAAAGAAAGGATAGTGTCATGACCTTCTGGTTACATTTTGACACGGTTGTATTATAAAACAAGATAAAAATCTTAACCAACAACAACAAATTATTAGGCACTTATCAGTTGCACAATATAAATAGATGCTGTAAAAAATTGTCTTCACAGGAGTGCCCCACTGGTTCCAGGTGGAAACAGGATAAATATCTTCTAATTGAAACACTTTATAACCACTCCTATATTTTAATTTATGGCTGAAAATATGCATTCCAACAGCAACCCATCTGACATTTACAAGCTGAGAAAGAATATGCCTTCCTTGCTGCTACTGGCTATAAAAAATGATAATAATAAGAATGACAAGGAACTCCTACAACCAAATGTTGACCTCCAGGCTCACAAAAATGAAACTAAAGAGATTCGCAATAGTAAATCACCACAGTGAATTTTCTAGTACATATTTTTAAAAAAGACCCCATAGCTGATTCTAAACGCAAGTTACACTAAAATCTGAGGTGCTTTAAAAATTCTAAAAATTCTCAATAGTTGTCTATTTCCAGATATCCGTTATGCCTCATAGTTTTGTTTTTTAAGTTGCCATACAATTGACTAATAGCAATGTCATATCAGGGGACATGTTTTATGCTTACTATCCCTTTTTAAATGCTTCAGGAGAAGGCATGAACAAATCAGTTATGCATTGTATGCATTTTTTTATTCTTAATGAAATCAATACTACTAGATTATATCATCCTGGTAATAAAAATAAATTTTGTGTCTCCTAAATTCTCTGATTAAACTCACATTTTTATTTCACTCCTTTTTGGCAACTGAGAATTATTTTGTTGTATATTATTTTTTATTTAAGTTTATTTATTTCTTTTGAGAGAAAGAGAGAGCGAACAAGGGAGGGGCAGAGAGAGAGGGAGAGAGAGAATCCCAATCCCAATGTGTACCTTCAGCACAGAGCCTGACAGAGAGATTGAGCTCACAAACTGTTAGATAATGACCCAAGCCTAAATCATGAGTTGGATGCTCAACTGACTGAGTTACTCAGGTGCCCCTGAATATTCTTGATAAATATATTTTATTATCAATATCTACCTTATCTGGGCACTGAAATATTTTATACCACCTTAAAAAACTTAAATACAGTAAATCTTAAAAAAATTTAAAAAAAAGAATACTTTAGAGGTATTATATTTTCCCCAAATTCATCTAATTTTTAGCTTAACCATAATTCTCAACATTCTTTTGTTGTTGTTGTTGTTGATTTATTTTTGAGAGAGAGAAAGTGTGAGCGCAAGCAACAGAGGGGCAGAGAAAGAGGGAGATAGAGAATCCCAAGCAGGCTGTACTGTCAGTTCAGAGCCTGATGTGGGCTTACAATCCATGAAATCATGATCTGAGTGGAAGTCAAGAGTCAGAAACACAACTGACTGAGCCACCCAGGCATGCCCCAACATTTTTATGTCTTAATGGAATATAAATTGTAAAGCCACTGATAGGAAATATATTCTAAGGTACAAAATTCTTTTGTTCATTCTCAAAAATAGTGAATAACTTTGTTTTTTAGTATTGTATCAGAAAAAATAAATATATTCAAACAATTTCTGATGGTCCTATTGTGACAAAACAAAAATTATGATGTTATCTCAAGTTTCTGCATAAATAAATAAATTCATCCATTCATCCTAATCTTAATAATATAACATATAGAAAAAAAATCCAAATACCACTGGTTGTGGTTTTATGTGTAGATTTTAGGCACAGAAATGCAATCTATATTTTCTCTTCCACCAGTTACTTTGTATGATCAATGGCTGCATTTGGGTGTGATGAAAGTTGTTTCTGTGGTCTCTCACAAGGAGGGATATACACAAAAAATAAGGTAAGAGTCCACAATCAACATAGAACATTCTGTAAGAATATTTTGTAACCATACCTCATACCTGCTAAGGTTACAGCATTCATCACCATGCTTGTGCATTTAAGAATAAACTAATATAAGGTGAAATACCTATTCCAGAGAGATCAGTACATGACAAGAATGCATTAGAAAAGAGGTAGAGTTCTAGAAGCATTTCCATTACAATCTGTGCAACATGAATATTCATTATATCATATACTTTACAAGCCATTGACTTTATAAGGTTGCAGTAATAATGAGGTTATATAGGACTGTTGCTACAGCTGATATTAAAAAATTAGATATTGGAAACTTACCCTGTCATTTTGCTTCTCGATATAAATAATTATTAGGATGCTAGTGCTTCACAGATGACCTCTGAGAACATTTTATTAAGTCTCAATGATTTTAACTTGGCTATATGTATTATTTGCATAGTAAGCTGCTGCCTAGTCACAAGTGGTTTCAAAGTGAGCCATACATTTTACTTACCCAAATTTCACAATTTGTAATTCGGGTATGTAGTATGCATTATACTATTCACTCTGGATGCAAAAACATGAACGAGATGGACATAACTACTTTTTCATAACATTCACAGTTTGGTAAAGCAGATAAGAGAGTTAAAAAAATAGTTCAGTGTACCAAATTCTATGTTGTGGGAATTACATGATTAACTGAAAGCAGGGAATACAGAAAATAGGCTATAATAGAGTTACTAAATATAGCATACTACCAGTTGCCCCTCAGGCATCCTGTGCAGGCATTGTTAATTGATCACAGTATTCTGCCAAGATCACAGTCATGACCTTGTCACTTTTGGCACTGTAAGCCATGTAGTATCTGTCAATCAAAAGGAGTCTGCCAGCAAGCAAGGCTCCTCACACTCTGGTCAAATGCTATCACCCAAAGTCCAGAAACAATATTATGTTTTGCCAAAAAAAAAAAAAAAAAAGTCAATTCTTCCCTTTGTCTTTCAGGCAAATAAGTGTGCCCCTCAGCAATTTGCCTCCAACTTGCAAGCATACTACTTTTAAGTTGCAAGTTATTACTTTACATTATAACTGCAAGTTAATCTTTGCAACCTCAGCGATCTTTGTCTGTGATATGGGGATAAACATAGCATCCACCTGACAGGGTTGCTGTGAGGAATAATGTAAATAAAGTATGTATTAAAAGCCGAAAGTCTGGCTCATACTAAGTGCATTCTATCAGATGCACTTTTTAAAAAATATAACTCATTTAACTTAATATACATATAGTTGGATAGATACAGAAATAACGTAGCTATAGAAATATAAATGTGTTAGTAGATAACAATATTACCCAGCTGCATCCTCTGGGAGGCCTAGAAGCAATGACATCTCAAGTGCTTTGAGCACACTAAGTGGCCAGACTTAGTTTCTAAATATAATTTTCTGATAAAAGGAATGAGAGTATTACGGAAATGGCTAATTGTCAGCCTTAAGCATGAAAAATGCAAGGTGAGCCTGGAATATCTTTTAGTGCCAGAAAGTAAGTTCTAGGTGTTCAGAAAAAAAAATAAATCCCACTTTAGGTATAGAATTTTAGAGCAAGAGAAAGTAAGATGGGCCACTATGTGCACAGAAGCAGAAAATTATTAATGAATAGCCAAAATAACAGAATGCAAAAAATGACTAGATACAACAAACATATTTCTCTGAATAATGAGCATTACATAAGGTAAAACTAGAAAATGATACTGAAAAAAAAGTGCTTTCTCTTCCTATTACTACTATTATTTTAAATTAGATGTGTGTTACTTCTTTAGAATATGCAATATGATTTGTGACTACAATTTTATACAAAACTTGCAAAAATCTTTAATAAAATGAACTATTTATTTTAGAAAAACATACACAAGAATGAATAGATAAATTGGGCACAAACATATAATTTGTAAAAATTTTAGGTCCTAATCAGGCTCAAGTCTTCAGTCTCATGATTTCCATCAACAGAAAACTTGATAAAGTGAGGGTCTGAAAAAGATCTGAACACCAGATTTCTTCATTTTGATTTTATTCTGTGAGAAGTAAGAATCCATTGTTTTAGAGCTATTTGTCTAGATTGTATGGATATATTTGGAGGGAAATATGAAGTATGGAGTTAAAAGTCATTCAGTAGGCAATTCAAGCTCTTCTGAATTCATTAAAGAGAGTCTCAACAGTAAACTCTAAATCAGAATAGTTTGGAGAAAAGAAAAGGGAGAGGTGTTAGAATATTGGATATAATTAATTATCAGGAAAGAATTTTGATTGAAAAAAAGGATCAAGGGTGATACAAAACTTGGATGGCATGGAGAATTGTGACATTAACAGAAATAGATCTGTCAAGAGGAGGAAATGTCTTACAGATATCTAGCCATATTTTTGGAGGTTTTCATGAGAACAGCAGATGGTTCTCGTAGTCACAATTATTTTCTATAGGGCATATTAGTACATGTTGGGGATGAGTCTAGATACAGAAAGCCACTTAAACAAAATTCCTAATAGACCATGATGAACCTAATTTTAGAAAGTTAAATATATTTGGCAAAGCAGCAGTTGCATGGTAAACTACGGTAAACAAATAAATAAAAGGCAGACTAGACAGAAAGGAGTGCATTGAGGATACACCAAAGCAAAATTTCAGACATGAAGTATCATCATTGACACTTGGGCACTGGGTTTTTAAGAAGTGGACCACCTGCTGTGCTGCAGAGGAAGATGCCATTACTGGTGCTTTCTTCCTCACCCTCAAATCCAATTCCATCCATCTCCAGGTTATTGTTTCACCAAAATAAGGTTGACATCTCAGCAAAAGATAGCCTATCTAGACACTTCTGTATTACTTTTATTATCATATGATTAGCACTGAGAAATGAGTGCACAGATATGGAGTTTTTAAAATATTTAAAATGACCTGAAAATACATTTTCAAGCACTTTTTAAAAATATCAAACTTGGGGCGCCTGGGTGGCTCAGTCGGTTAAGTGTCCGACTTCGGCTCAGCTCATGATCTCATGGTCCGTGAGTTCAAGCCCCACGTCGGGCACTGTGCTAACTGCTCAGAGCACGGAGCCTGCTTTGGATTCTGTGTCTCGCTCTCTCTGATCCTTCCCCAGTCAGGCTCTGTCTCTCTCTGTCTCAAAAATAAATCAACACTAAAAAATTTTTTTAAAAATAGCAAACTTATATTAGAATTATTTCTGTAGCATGAAATAGATTTTTCCACTTGCTTATGCAGGAAATAGTGAACATATATGAATTTTTTTTGATGACTCAGTGTGATCGATATATTATTGTCCTAATAAATATGGCGAGATGTAACTCCTACCTCCTTCATCAATGTCACCGTGTCAACTATAAATGGTTCCTTTCCCTGCTGTCAGTGGGTTTGCTCCAAAACCTCCCCCACATTCTAATTTATTATTTGTTTTTCCTCTATGAAAATGGAAGACAATAGTGACAAAACCATGACTTTCAATATTTAACAGAATGAGGGAGTTAGAAGTAAGTTGCAAGAGTCTATTTTAGTGTGCAGTTTGTTGTTTTATGGTCAGAAGACAAAACCTTATGTATGCAATGAAAAAATTTCTCCAAGAAGATCGAGCTTAAAACTGATATATCTTCAAAATCAAATCCCCCCCCCCCCGAATTTAGATTAAACAGCCTTAAAGATCAAACATGAAGTAAATAAAACATGTTTTCGTTTATGGACTTAATCTTCCTCCTAGCATTCATTACATATTCTTAGACATAGAGATAGATATAGAAAGAACCTACTTTGAATTCCACTTTGAACCTGAGAGTTAATCTTTAATCTAATACATATCTTAGTTGTTTTAAAACAGAGTGCATTTGTCATGCAGAATTATTAATCAAGTTAGGAGACATGCTAATCTTTGTTTTAATCATCTACATTCTAACAAAGTGAGCCATTTTTAACACAAAATCACGATACCATTATCTATCTAGTGGCCGTTTATTAAAGATACAGGCAGGAGAAAACATCTAGCAGCCTCTAGAGCTCTGATATTACACACCCACACCTACTAATAGAAAACTCAATTGTAACAACAAATTTTATCATTATTATTGATGAGTCTGAATTTATCTTTAAACATAAGAAGAAGCTAGGCATTGGGATTCAATTATATGTAGGAAACAATGTACCTACTATGAAAATAGTATTTATACAATATCGTGTAACAAAAATGCATTAAGCAAAGTTCCTCACACAAAACAGGAGAGACTATTAATGCACAACTAACTAAAATGTGACACGAATGTGATACATGCCAAGAGAGAAGCACAAATAAAGTGCCATCAGTGTTGAAGGACAGAGAAATTCTCTGCTAGAGCAGCTATTCCCAGCCAGGGGCAACTTTATACACAAACACCCTTCCTACATAATGAACATCTGGCAATATCTGAAGAGATTTTTGGTTTCCACAACCATGGGGGAGAGGGGAGTGCTAGGGCATAAAGAGGGGAGTAGACAGGGATGCTGGGAAGTATCCTCATTACTCAAGACAGCATTCTGACAACAAAGAATTACTTGGCTCAAAATAAAAAATAGTTCCAGGTGTACCTGGGGAGCTCAGTCGGTTAAGCATCCGACTTAGGCTCAGGCCATGATATCACAGTTTGTGGGGTTTGAGTCCCACATCAGGCTCTGTCCTGACAGCTCAGAACCTGGAGCCTGCTTCAGATTCTGTGTCTCCCTCTCTCTTGGTCCCTCCCCTGCTTGCGCTCTCTCTCTCTCTTTCCCTCTCAGAAATAAATAAGCATTAAGAAAAAATTTTAAAAATAGCAATAATAAATATTTCCAAGGTGGAAAAACCTTGTTGCAGGAATTCTGAAAAGCTTCCTCAAAGAGGCCACATGTTAGTTTTCCACTGAAAAATATGAAGGGTTTCAAAAGGCAGAGTTGGGGTGGAAATATAATGAAACTGAGCAGTTAAGGTGGGCAAAATCCATTTCTTTTAAATAAAGGTCATATTCGAGAAATGAAGAATAAGAATTCCGTTAATGGCTGGAATGCAATGCACATCCCAGATAAGAGAGGAGTTTGAAAAATTGAGTTGAGGAACATGCCAAGACTTTGCATGTATGTATTACATATTGATGCATAAAACAATGTGTTTCATTTTATAACAACCTGGATGCTACTATAATTCTATCTTGCAATGAGCTCTTGTTCTTATTATTTTGTTTGGTTTTGTTTTACTTAGCTGGTATTTCCATGTTAGTCTGCCAGTTTTTCTCCCAATGAGTGATTTTATTTCACAGTATAAATGGATCAGAATGTACACAACCAGTCCACCACCAATGGGAACTCAGACTGCTTTACAGTGTTTCTACAAACAATAGTGCAGTTAATATATCTGTACATATTTGCAAATGTTTTCCAGTGAAATATTTTCTAAAGTGCTTTAGTAGAATTGAAGTTTCTTATGAAAAAATCTTTTAAACACAGATGTTTTTGCAAAGCTGTAGCAGGGCATTACAGGGACTATAAATAGGGAATAAACAGTAGGAATGCAAATAAGTAGGCCTGTTCAATAATTATTGTAGAGGTTGATATGATACATTTGATGTCAATTAGAGAAGTGTGAAATTTGAAGAAGAATCCAAATTCTCTATGATGAGTTCTTGAGGTTGATGCAGTAGTGTGATGGTTAATTTTAAGTGTCAGCTTGACTGGGCCACGGGGTGTTCAGACATTTCGTCAAACATTATTCTGGGTGTGTCTGTGGGAATGTTTCCATATGCAAATAAGATATGAATTGATAGACTGAGTAAAGCAAATGTGGGTGGTCCTCATCCTATCAGTTGAAGACCTGAGTAAAATAAAAAGGCTGTGAGCAAAAGGGAATGTGTCCTCTGTCTTCTGTCTGGGACATTGTTTCTTCCTGTCTCGGGACTTGAACTGAAACAGTACTACCTGAGTTTCAAGCCAGTTGGCCTTCAGACTAGAACTACACTGTGGACTTTCTTGTTCTTTGACTGGAACTACACCATCAGCTCTCTTGGATCTCTACTTTGTCAGCAGATCTTGGAACTATTCGACCTGTATAATCACGTGAGATAATTACTTATTATCAATCTTTTCAAATATATATATACATACATATGCATATAAAATTAATATTAACAATAAAATTTACTATTGACTGTGTTAATATTACCATATCATAATTTATATTTATGCTATTGGTTCTATTTCTCTGGAGAACCCTAACTAATGCAAGTAGACATTGTGGCGATTGATTCTTAACATATTGCTTTTGCCTTGTTTTATTTGATGCTGCTTGTTATGAAAATGAATTTGGGGGGTGCCTGGGTCGCTCAGACAGTGAGCATCCAACTCTTGATTTTGGTTCAGGCCAGGATCCCAGTGTGGAGCCCAGGCTCCATGCTGGGCATGGAATCTGCTTAAGATTCTCTCTCCTCCCTCTGCCCCTCTCCTACTCACTCACTCTTTCTCTCTCTCTCAAAAAAAAGAAAAAAAAAAGTGTTTGGACACTGACCGAATTCATGTGCTTAAAAGCCAGCTTATTTTTTCTTTATTATTACCATAGCATATATAGCTAACTGTTGATTTATTAATGACTTTGATTTATTAATGGCCCTGGGACAATGGTAGTTGCCATCTTTATCCTGCCATTGAATCCTCTTGAGAAGTAATAAATCTTTATTTTCTGGTGAATTCTCAACTCCTGTTGTCCCTGTTGGTGCTATCCTCTGTTCTCTCTGTGGACTGTACGGTCATCAGCGCTAGAGTTGCTGGCATCACCATTCTACTTCTACCGATTTGTCCTGTTTTTAAATATTTTTCTCTGTATGTTATTAAACTATGCAGAACCTGAATTCTTTTTGTAGAGATAGCATTTATTGTTTTATTTATATTAAAATTCATGTTTACCGATTCACAACCGGAAAATCTATATTCTCACAAGAGATATCAAATGTTTGTTGAAAGGACAAATATCAATGAGACTACCACCAATGCTTTTTGGCTATTAAAATACTGGTATTACCACAGAAATTTTGAGAGAAATTAATAGATTTCTAATTTTATCTCTAACAATTATAATAATGCTTGGAAAATGTATATACTTATTTACATAGTTTATGGATTTAAGACCAAGTTTCTAAAATCCAAAAGACAGGTATGAGTTGAGCAAGGATAGATGTTTCTATCTAATGGAAGCCTTGTTGCTTTGTGTCTGGTGTTCCTGTTACTGTGGATACATTCATGAGAGATGTCAGAGTCTAGTGCCCTTGACTCAAGTACCAAAGGCATCCATTTGGTCTGTTAAGGAGAGGCCAGTGTTCATTCCTTTGTGTGATTCAATCTCATCTCTACATGAACCCTAAATATCAAAAAATCTCTTTGATATAAGAAAAATCAGAGTATAAACTATTTCCATAATCTTCTACCTTTTTTCTTGGAATGACACTTAAACTCTATAAAACTCAGTTTCTTCATTTAAAACATGTATAGGTATACAAAATAGGTATACCAAAACAATATATAGGTAAAGCACTTGGAAAAAACTGTTAGTTATAGTTATTGGTACAGTTTCAATAAAATGTTAATCAATGTATAACACTTAAGTTATATAAATGCTTTAACAACATTTCATGGCAAGTTAGGATCTAGGTTTTATTTATTATGTTTTTAGTAACAACATACATACCATTCTGATCCACAACCTTAGAAGTGTATATGTGGCCTACATCTTGTTCATTGGGAATATCGGTTTTATGGATCTTACATGAGACTTCTTTTCTGTACTTTGCAAAGTAATTGACAACCATACTCTTCTTACTATCAGCATATATTCAGCAGATAGTAGTGAATTTATTCCAGAGTATGCATGATATCTTACTCTTTCCTCTCTGTGATAAGAGGAATAAAAATTTTAATTTAATGGCTAGTATTAGAAATATAGTCAGGGCACTTGGGTAGCTGAGTTGGTTAAGCCTCCAACTTTAGCTCAGGTCATGATCTCACAGTTCATGAGGTTAGCCCTGTGTCAGGCTCTGTGCTTATAGCTCAGAGCCCAGAGTCTGCTTTGCATTCTGTGTCTCCCTCTCTCTCTCTGCTTCTCCCCCACTTGTGCTCTTTGTCTCAAAAATAAAATTAAATAAATAAATTTAAAAAAATAAATTAAATATAGTCTAAAAAGAAAAATAAAAGAAATGTAGTAATATAGTATAAGACTGGAGAAGAGAGGATTTTCTCCAACATTGGAAACAAATATATAACACAGACAGTGCATTCTTGTCTGAACTTCAAGGATCAGGGAAATAGACATGTTACTTAAATATTAAATATAAATAATGAGTTAAAATGGTAACAACTATGCAATAAAAAAAACAAGCCCCTTAATTAATGTGCTTAATTGTCTACACTGATAAAAAAAGTTTCTCACTTTCTTCAACAAATACCAAATTCATACATGTCTTAGACTAGGATACTGCCATTCCATACATTCAAAATAAATGGGAAGTGAACAAAATAATACTTGTAGTCAGAAGGTTGATATCAAAGTAATATTTAAAACATAAACACAAATTAAAATCATCAATATACATAATTCATTTGATATACTAATACCTATAAATGAAACTTAAGTCATAAACAAAATAAATTCTTTTTTTTTCAAGTTTACTTATTTATTTTGAGAGAGAGAGAAAGAGCTTAAGCAGAGGAGGGGCAGAGAGAGAGGGAGAAAGAGAATCTCAAACAGCCTCTATGCTATCAGCACCAAGCCCAGTGTGGGGCTTGAATTCATGAACGATGAGATCATGGACTGAGCTTAAATCAAGAGTTGGACACTCAATCAACTGAGTCACCCAGACATCCCCAAAATAAATTTTTAGGGGGAAGAAAAGAAAACTAATCACATTCATAAACAACACATTTTATCACTAAATAGTGAAATTATATATGTGTGTGTGTGTGGTGTATGTATAATATATATTACAAATATTATGTATGTAATTTCACTTTGAAATTTAAAAATTCATTTTCAAATATAAAATATATACAGTATCTCTCTTTCTCTCTCCCTGGAATTAGAGTGTAGTGAAATTTTAGATAACTGTAATACAGACAGTAGAAACCCAGAAGACAGATATTTCCATTTGAACACAGGTTGATCTATATAACACATAATTTGTGAGAGTTGCTTGATTCTCTTTGCTTGCTTCAGTACTCACTCTCTCTTAAACATAGATGGAAAAGTATAAATATCCAACCAGGTTATTTCAACAGTACTTTTTGGTTTTCTCAACCAGGAGGAAAGAGAAGATGAATCTGCAGGGCACTTTTGGGAAGCCCTTTGGTATTTATGATCCCACCAGCCTCCCTCCCTCCTCAGAGTCCCAGGGATGGATGGATGTTCATTGAGCAGACAATTGCATGCTCTTTAATTCCTCCTTCAGCTTCTGGAGAACTTTTACTGTTAGTCTCACCTGTAAACTCTGAGACAATTTTTTTTCAAATCTATTTCTACTAAAATCACGTCGTATAATGAAATGTTGATTTAAAATGCGGATGATCTAGTTTTCTTAAAGAATTTAAAGCATGCTATGGGTAATTTCATTTCAAGTCTCACCCCCATCATTAACGTCATTTACACATGATTCAGAGTTCTTGAGAAATTCTCTCTATGGTATAGTACTTTCTTCTCTTTGCCAAGTGGACAACAGCAACACTGTTAAGTTTAGTCGACTGCTATGTTTGTTCCACCTGGTATTTACACTTGGCATTGCCCAACATGTAACCAAATATAGAGATGTGTCTTCCCTGCCTACAATTGGCTTTCCTGAGCAGAATTACATAGCATCTTTGAAGGTACTTTTAATGTATTAATCCAGTGTTGTCAACAATAAAGTTGATCATGAAGTGCATAAATTACCTTTCATGCCTCTCTTCCCCTTTTTGTATACTATCATATGCACCTCCTGGAACAGACCACTCTTATTCCCGGAGCTTCTGTATTTTTTTTTTTCACCAGCGACCAAAGGTTTAAAAAGGCTACAATAATTAAATTACAGTGTTGAGGATTGGCCACCCAACACACCAAAAGGAGCATATTATGATTATAGTATTACAGTAGATTTCTCAATATAAAACCTGGTGTTGATTTCAATGATTGATATTTGTTGAAAGTCATCTTCCTTTTTTGTTTATCAGTCACTATGACAAATTCTTAAGAATGCCCTTCCATGACATTTTACTGGATAGACTAGAGGAAAAAATTTTAGAACAACAATGTTCTAAAGCACTGTTGCACATTTAGAAATGACTCAGGATTTTCTTTCCAAGGGCTCTTACAGCCACCTTTGTTGGATGTTTCACAGAGAAGACAGGCAGATCACAGTCTTAAGACTTTTGTTTGTTTTGTTTTCTTTTTAGAATTTGCTCACCAGGAGAGCACTTGATAGAAAGTGCAGTTAACACTGGTGGATAGTGATAAAAAGCCTTGGATTCAATGACTTATTGTGGTTCAGAAGCTCTTTCCATCCTCAAGATATATTCTGTATTCCATTCAAAGATTATAGTTGGAAGTTCATGTGGTGAAATGAATATTTCAAAGGCCTCTATCCTGGCATGCCAGATGTGATCTTTGAGATTGCTTAAGATAGCTACTTGTAAAAGAAATACAAAAACAAAACAAAACAAAAACAGACAAAAAATGATTTCATTGGCCTAATCATATTTACAAATTAGGAATAAACCCCTGAGTTTTGAGCTCCTGTTCTACCTAACGACTGCAGCAAACATATAAAATCTTCAGCTTTATTTTCCCCACCTGTCACACTGGAATTATTTTCTTTGTACTTTCAGTGATATGATGAAGACTCAGAATAGTGGCAACATGGGAAACATTAATGAGGAGAGAAAAGTGTCATGTCTCCGCTCCCATTGCTGTCGTGAAAGCTAATTATGGAGGAGGAAAGTGATAAACATTTGGATTTCAGGCCTAGATAAAGTAGAAATTAATAAGAAGAAAAAATCCTAAAAGAAGTTACTTATGTTTCGATTACTAAAAAAGTGTTGTCTACCAAGGAGAGCTAGTTGTTGCAAAATGCCCTAGGTTGCACCTCATTTCCTTTGGGTGACTCAAGTACTGGGGAGGACTGTGGAAAAGGCCCTAAAATGTCACCATCATTGATACAAAAAACAACATTTCTTAAAGCCAGAGACACATTCTTTTGTTGTCCTCCTTTTCTGTTGAATAGTTCCTTAACCACATACACTCAACATGAATGCTAAGAATAGTCAACAAAACCATTCAAACCATAAAAGAAGTTCTGATGACAAATAGAGATCTACTGGAAATGACCTTCTGTTCTTATAAGGTGTTAATTACATATTATCTAAATTATACATATTTTCTAAATAATTTATCTAGTTTATAAGTCATTATGGTTCTTAGAACTAGGTTACATTGACTGAATAATTGATTTTAGAAAAATTGATTTTTCAACTTAAATATTGTCTTTTAAGAATATAGAATGTATCCAAATTCAAGTAGTGCTGATAAAGTAAATTACTTACAATTTATTGTATTGTTGAATGAGAATTGTAGGTTAAATACCAAGATAATAAAAGCAGCCACGACAATGAGACACCCAAATTCTCTCTCCTGATTTTGACAGACAATTCTTAGTTTTTAAGTTATAAATTTCTATGGCTCTTAAGTATAGGCTAAATATCTTATTTTTCTTTGTCTCCTATTGTCATGCACGGGGCTTAGCATATAATTTCTCACAAGAATGGTGATTTAAAATCAACTAATGCACCACTCAAGTTAGAAATGGCCATTATAGGGGCACCTGAGTGGCTCTGTTGGTTAAGCATCTGACTTTAGCTCAGGTCATGATCTTGCAGTCTCTGGGTTCAATTCCCGCATTGGGCTCTGTGCTGACAGCTCAGAGCCTGGAACCTGCTTCAGATTCTGTGTCTTCCTCTCTCTCTGCCCCTCCCCTACCCTCTCTCTCTCTTTCAAGAAATAAATAAACATTAAAAAAAATTTTTTAATGACCATTGTTGGGGGGCAATTTTGGCTAAGGTTAAATGTACAAATAATCCCTCCATTCTACCCTCATCTATTGCTTTTTGTCATTAATTTGGAAAAAATAAAAGTGAGTAAAAAAGTCTAAAACATAACCCTAGGAGAGATAATGTTATGTGCCATGATACATCAATGAGATATATGTGAGATTTTCTTGTTAGATAAGAAAATTAGAGGACAGAGGAAAATAAAGGGTGTACTGGCATAAGGCAACCAATAAATCACTGTACAGTCTCAACTACTACAAACATTCTATAAGTGGACATATCTCAGAAAGATAATCAAAAGCACCCTTGAAAGATAACAAGAAGGCAATACATCATATTTTAGGGAAAGCCTTTTGGCATGCTGTAAGTGTTTCATGAGAGCACATACTGGGATGGCTATTTGCTTATCAGTCTCCTCTCCATGACACAGTGCAGTTTTCTTTTGTCATTGTTTTTGTTTGTTGGTTTTGTTTTGTTGGTTTTGTTTTCTTGCTTTTTTATTTTGTTTTTAAATAATTTTTTAACGTTTATTTATTGTTGAGAGAGAGACACAGTGTGAGCGGGGGAGGGGCACAGAGAAAGGGAGACACAGAATCCGAAGGAGGTTCCAGGCTCAGAGCTGTAAGCACAGAGCCCAACGCGGGATCGAACTCACAAACCCTGAGATTATGACCTGAGCCGAAGTCCGATGTTTAACCAACTGAGCCACCCAGGCACCCCTGTTTTGTTTTTGAATGAGTTGGCTCCCTTGTAGTCAATTTATCTGAATAGCTTTCAAGTAAAAGTAGCTTGGAAAATCCCCATCTACTAAGAATTAGTATGTTGCTACACAGTGAAGTCATGATACTTACATTTTGGTATTTACAAAGTTTATATTTTTAACAAGCTTCCAAGTCATTTCCAATACACCTCAAAGTATAAAAATCACAGCTCTTAGAGAAACTCCAATTACATTTCCTAACTCTAAACATCTACATGGTAAGAGACAAATATGGAGTAATGTTCCTTTTTACTTTAATGAGAATTATAGATTCATCATTCATTTCCTAAATTTTCTGAGAATAAAACCCTAGCTCTTTCCTCTTAATGTATACAAATTGTTTAAAATCATTCTGAACTTAGGGGTGCCTGGGTGGCTCAGTCAGTTAAGCATCTGACTTTAGCTCGGGTCACGATCTCACAGTTTGTGACTTTGAGCCCCACATCAGGCTCTGTGCCAGCAGCTCAGAGCCTGGATCCTGTTTTGGACTCTGTGTCTCCCTCTCTCTCTGCCGCTCCTAGCTTGTGCTCTGTGTCTCTCTCTCTCTCAAAAATAAATAAACATTTAAAATAAAATAAAATAAAATCAGTCTGAACCTGTGCCTGACATTTTCCTTCATCATTCAAGCTTCTTAAATAAATTATCCTCCATTTATTACTAGTTATTATTTGGTTGGCTTCAAAAGCATTGGATTATTCAATCTTGATTATTCTCTAATACTGCTCTGGCAAAAGTCATCAAGCCTGTCTTAGTTATGAAACCCAAAGGATCCCTTCCAGACAAAATAAAGTTTCATTATTTACTCAAAATTTCCATGTTTTTTCTCACTGTCAGGTTTTAGTCAGATTATTCCCCATACCGGAAACTTATGCTAAATCTCCCCATTGCTTCCTCTCCTTCAATTCCCTTACCCTTTTCCTTCCTCTGAACTATAAAAAAAACATTTATTGTTTACTGATCTGCGTAAATATTACTTTCTCTAAAAAGTCTTCCCTGCCCTTGAAGACTGGGTTAGTTGATTCTACAGCACATGTAATTATCTTGGCAGTGTATTTATCCCTTGTGGAAAATTCTTTGTTTAGTTGTTATCTTTCCCACCAGATTGCCAGCTCCTGTAGAATAGAATCCAGGTCTTTCTTGCTAGGAGGCATTCAACTGAATGTTTGAAAGAATGAAATGCTTCTCCCAATGTTTGCCTTTGATGGCAAGCTCCTTCTTATTATATGTCCAAACTTTTTGTTCCCGCTATCTTCATTCTTCCTTCTAGGGGTTTCTAAACACTGTTTGAGTGTCTGTCCTGTATCCTGCCATTTCCCCACCTATAAAGCCTACATTTCCAGTGTAGAAGCTAAAGAGATCTCACTTTCCTGTCTTCCTTGCACATGGATGCAGACTTGTGACCTGGGTCCACCAATTAGATAGAAAGATTTAGATTTAATAGCAATTTGAGGAAATGGGACTGCATGGAATCCATTCTTCATGTAAGGCTTGCTAGACCAACAATGCAGAGGTTCTAGTATCCAGTTCTAAATGTAAGCAGTGTCCACTGGACTGTTTGTGCCCAGTTGTGACAGGGGGATTTGCAGAGAAAACCATTATGGTGTGTTGTATCATTCATGACCTGACTCTAAGACTAACTTTCTGGCTTTCCCAGAGATACATTAAGCTACCAGATATCATTAAATAATTCCTGTCCTCTTAAGCAAGTTAAAGTAGGTGTTGTTCCATTCCACTCTGAGCTGATAGGTACATCCCATTATTTTGAGTTGTTCCTTTGCATTCAATTTTGTAGATTCTTATCTCTGTGTCTGGACTTCAATTTTATTTATTCACTTAGCTATTCAGGAAATATCACTTGTGTGGCCGTGGATGTCAGAAAATGCTGTAGTTACCACTGATTCTGCAGAGGACAGAACAGAAATTTTTCCTGCCATGTTGCTCATATTCTAGGCTGAGACAGAAATTATCATTTCATGACTGATAATTATGTTGAAAACTTAAGTAGGGTAAGTGGTATATGAATGCTGTTTGAGGTATGATACACAGGGAAGGCTTCTCTGATCTGGGACATTTAATGAGAAATCCAAGTCTCTGAACCAGTCTTTCACTTTCTGGAGGAAGCATGTTGCAGGGAGAGCAAAGAGTAAGTGCAAAGGTCCTGACGTGGAAATATAAATCATGTGCTTGAAAGAACCAAGGGTTCATACGGCTACAAAGTGTGGATGAGGGGGAGATAAAGAAAATGAGACCAGAAAGGCAGATCATGCAGAGCTTCATTGGGCATTGTAAGAATTCTATTTCATTACAAGTGAGATTGGAAGCCATTTGAGATTTTGAGCAAAGGATGGTATCATCTGGCTTCACATGTAAAATGTCACCCTGACTGCTCTGTGGTAAACAGAGTGCATGGATCATGGTAGAAGTAAAGACAAAACAGCTTTAACTACAGAAGAGCTCAGAGCACCAAGCATTGAGCTTTTTCAGCCGCAGGAAGAGGAAGGAGGTCTAGCAAAATAGACTGAAAATATGAGAGGAAGAAAAAGGAAAGAATGTGTTCCAGATCCACTTAAAGAAAAAAAAATGTCAAGAAATAGGATGTCAATGATATTAACCGGTATCAGTTGACAAGGTGAAGACTGAGAGTTGGTAACATGGAGGTTAGTGATAGTATGAACCTAGAGTTAGTTCCCTCATTTTGTGTATTCAAACCTATTATTTTCTACTGCTCAATGACATCTACTTCACTTGTCTTGTTTCTGCTACCTATATTTGATAACTACATGCTTCCATTCAGTTACTATTTTTTTCTTATTTCACACAATACCAAAATGATTGGTGACACAGATTGCAAGTTGCTTAATGCAGTATCTATGCTTTCTGTTTTCCTTAGTAATAGCTCATTTATGTTTCAGGTCAACAACAGCCCCAGCTAAAAGGCAAAATAGCACAGTCTCCTTGCAGCTAGGTTGGACCATTTAACTAAAATCTGCAGAATGAGATTATGTCAGTTTTATAGTTCTTTCAAGAATCCTTCTTAAGGGCAGGAGTGTTTTTTCTTTTTTCCCTCTTTCTACTATCTGCTTGCTGTGCTATGCATGCAATCACATGGAAAAGTGACAAGATCAAGGAATCTGCAAACTTGCTAATTGTATAGATGTAAACAAGACCCAGATGCTGAAAAATAGCTGGAAACATTGCTGTCTCGACCTCGCTTTTGCAGTGGCAAAGCCTTTCCGGTAAAGTATTACACACTGTGCTGTGGAAGGGGACTAAAGGCTGGCCAAGGTAGTAGAGTCAAGTGGAATTGCAGAGGGCTTTACAAGATTCCCTTGTGATGCCAACTTGCTGCTTTCAGTAACATCCTACAAAAGGATTACGGACTCAAGCTAATGGAAGCACATCTCCAAGCACAGGTGGTTATCCCTTATTTTATGGACCTGCTGTTTAAAAACACAACACCTTTGTGCTAGAAGATGCAATGTGTTTGTGTGTGTGTAGATCAATTTGGAGAAAGGAAGAGAGAATACATTTCCTAGGGCTGCTATAACAAATTACTACAGACCTGGTGACTTAAAACAACAGAAATTTAGTCTCTCGTGGTTAGGGAGACTAGAAATCTGAAGTCAAGGTGTCAGCAAGGTTGATTCTTTCTGGTGGCTCTACAGGGAGTTTCCCATAATCTCTCTGCTAGCTTCTGATACTGCTGGCGATTTGTGACATTCCTTTGTTCATAACTGCATCAGCCTTCTCTGTTTTCACACAGCCTTCTTCCCTTTCTGTGTCTTCACATAGCCTTTTTATAAGGATGCCAGTCATTACATTTAGGGCCCAAACTAATCTAATGTTATCTCAACTATTTACATATGCAAAATCCCTATTTACAAATAAGTTTACATTCTGAAGTTCTGCATAGACATGAATTTTTGTGAGTACTATTTGTCCCAGTATACACAGATAGATGATAGATAGATAGATAGATGATAGACAGTCAGATAATGCTTTAGCTTTAGCAGTACCAGAGCATGAAATATGACTCTGCTGGCAAAGATGATATTAAGAGGTTTCCTTTTCTATCTAAGGCCATTATTTCAGATGGCCTCAATTTTCAACGAAGTGCAGATGGGAAATAAACAGAGATAAAGAAGTTTAAAAATCCTTAATCTCAAACAGTTTGTCTATTTAAATTCTTTGGCTATGGTTGCTTGCATTTGGGATTGGAAACAAATAACTCAAAAGTCTACTATATATCTGGAGAAATGTATCACCTGTCCATATGTATCCTGCAAAAAAAGCCTGCAGCAGTTATACACCTAAAGAAATTCTGTGTCCCTAAAACTACACTGCTGGAAAATGGTCTAAGAAATTAAAGCAATCACCAAGGACACAGTTGTCATTACTCATCTCACTAATGGCAGTGGAGAATTGAGGGAAAGGAAGAACCTTGAAGATACTGTTAGTGTTGTGGACAGCAACAGTTCTCTAACACTGGCTTCATACTTATGTGCAAACTTTCTGAGAAACAGGGCTGTAGACATTTATTCCATTCAGTGTTTCCAGATCTTTGCACTCTGGAACAAAGGTGTATACCTGCAGAGAACAGTCCGGCTGTAATTTCAGAGATGACTTCAGTTCCTCTACCACTCCAGCAAAACAATCAAAATCTAAAAAAGGTAACAAGAAATGTCCTTCACAGTTGATGGATGCATTGCATAGTTTTCTTGGATTGGATTGGATTGGATTGGATTGGATTGGATTGGATTGGATTGGATTGGATTGGATCCGGTAAACATTCATGGTATTCAAGTGTCCTCCCAAACATGAAACAATTTCTATCTTATAAAATAGCTACTAGTTGGGGTGCCTGGGTGACTAAGTCGGGTAACCGTCCGACCTCGGCTCCGGTCATGATCTCACAGTTTGTGGGTTCAGGCCCTTCATCAGGCTCTGTGTTGACAGCTCAGAGCCTGGAGCTGTCAACACAGAGCCCTACACAAGGGCTGGAATCCACGGACTGTGAGATCATGACCGGAGCTGAAGTCAGATGCTTAACTGACTGAGCCACCCAGGTACCCCAAGCAAGGTTATTTCCTATGTTAACAATGATGTCTTTGGCATGCATGTTTACTCAATAAATGTAAATATGAAACAACTGACTGACAAAATAGCTGTTAAACACAAAGATTGTTATTTTCCATGTGAATAATGATATCCCTGATATTTTATATATATATGTGTGTATATATACACATATATATACACATGTGTATACATGTGTATATGTGTATATATATATGTGTGTATATATGTGTGTATATATATATATATGTATATATACACACACATATATATACATATATATATATATATATATATATATATATATATATATCCCATGATTTATGATAATTTTACAGTCTAATGGTTATAATTAAACTGTGTCGGATGGTTTGGGGCCAGAATATTACACCACAGACAAAATGAGATGTGAGTCCTTCTAAACTATTGTAAGATATTCTGGTGTCATGAATGATTAATGCTTCTCCTAAAAAAATAATTACCTGAGTGTTAATATTATCCATCAATATTAAGTGTTTTATTTTATTGAATCTTATAATAACTATAAGCAATTATGATAATATTAATCATATTTATCATAATTCCTAACAAGATTTTAAAATTATAAAATGTAAGGATTTACAGAAAGAAGAATTTAGAAAAAAAAGAATTTATAAATAACTCCAAAAATCTTACTGTTATATGATTAATACATAATACTTGAACTGTACACTTATTATCCTGCAGTGTATAACTGCATTCAGAGTTGCTCACATATGATTTATCTCCAAATGTAACTTGCACATCACTTAGAAGCAGAATACATACAGTAGCTTGGCGACATACTGAGAAAAAAAAGAAGCTAGAATACATAATGTTGATAAAGCCTAAATATTGTAATTTCTTCACTTAAATATTGGCTATTACATCAATGTCAAATTTCTGCCTTTAATAAAATAACTAGCACGTGGATTACCTATTCCTTGAGCATCAGGCAAGATTAGATTTGGTGGCTTCATAGACTCTCATTGTAACAACCAAAAATGAAATAGATATTCACCACCAAAGAGTACTGAAGATCAGGAGTGCAGGATATAGGAGAAATGTACAAATATATAACAAGTTCCACACTGGGAAAAGTACCCCAATGTTTATAGCAGCACTATAAACAATAGCTAAATCATGGAAAGAGCCCAAATGTCCATCAACTGACGAATGGATAAAGAAGATGTGGTTTATATATACAATGGAATACTAGTTGGCAATGAGAAAGAATGAAATCTTGCCATTTGCAACAATGTGGATGGAACTGGAGGGTATTATGCTAAGTGAAATAAGTCATTCAGAGAAAGACAGATACCATATGTTTTCACTCATATGTAGAACTTGAGAAAATTATCAGAAGACCATGGGGAAAGGGAAGGGGAAAAAACAGTTTCAAACAGAGGGAGGCAAACCATAAGAGACTCTTAAATACAGAGAACAAACTGAGGGTTGAAGGGGGGTGAGTTGTGGGGGAGAGGAGAAAATGGGTGATGGGCATTAAGGAGGGCACTTGCTGGGATGAGCATGAGACTCTCCTCTCTAAGTATGTTAGTTAACTTGGCAATGAATTGTATTTTAAAAAAAGAATGTATTGAAAAACTAGACAACAAAAAAGAGATTTTTCAGGGTTGTGTGTGGTCACCTTTCAGTTCCAACTTGTGGAAACAGATAGTAAATACTGGTTATACATAATCTATTAATCATATCTTCAATTTTACTATGATAGATCTATTAGAACTCTGCAGAGAATTCATATAAATTTAAGTATTGGAACGAAATGATTGTTTTTAATCAGAATATAATACCTTTTCTCATTTTGTCTCTTACAATTTGATTGAAGGAAACACAAATTGATAAGCTAATAAAGTGTGTATGTCGATCTGTTTGTGATCATAAAATTTGAAGTTACAGAAACTTTTGAGGAAAAGGACATTATTTATGAGGTAAAGATCAAAGTACATTTACATGCTTGTTTAAAAATGAGTCTACTTCAAATGCACTAAGTTCATTCATCTGGAAGTTACTTATAATTGCAAAAAAAATTACTAAGTGACATCATTTAATGAATTTCCTCACATTTCATATCCAAAAATTATTTCAGTTGACACAAATATAAATGAGATTTTTTTCTTAATAATAAATAGTTCACTTCTCCTTTTTTTTGTTTGTCTCAAGATGCTGAAATAAGGAAAACAAAACCAAATCTTGGCTGTGTCAGGAAATGCAAAATAAAGTACCTAACTTTGAAAAATAACAAGAGATAGTGACAGTACAGAAAATAATTATTCAGGGATTACTAAAAAAAGTTTTCTATCTGTTGGAAACAAAAATAACCTTGATGAAAATGCTTTCCTTCATGAGTGAAAATGGTAAACATAATTCTAGAGTGTATCTTCAGTTTCTGAGTGAAAATCTATAAATACAAATTAGGTAATGTCATTCTACTATAATAAGTTATGTGATATCAGTATGAAACACACAATGTAAATTCCTAAGGTGTAAGCAGATTTCATTAGTCTCTACCCTTTCATTAATTACATGATCTCATGGGTAGCAATTATAAGGTACAATTTTTTATGTACCAAATATGTTCATAGCATAGTTTTTTAATTAAATATTATTTTAACTAGTGGTTACCTTATTTATATACTTAAAGATAATCAAAATAATATAAAAACCCACTTGAAAATAATGGCATTTTTAAATATATATTGATATATATTTTCTGGTTTTTTTTTTTTTTAAATAGGCTTCACGCACAGTGTGGAGGCCATTACGGGGCTTGAATTCATGACCATGAGATCAAGACTCAGTTGCTCAAACGACTCAGCTGAACAGGCACCACTCAATAGGTATTCTTGATCCTATAGTAGCTTAAATTTATTTTTATAAAATAATATATTTCACTGTATAAGATTTCTAAAGTTCTATGGTATTCCAATGAAAAATTATTCAAGGTAAAAACTTTGTCTGAGTGCACTTATGAACATATCAATCTCATTCAAATGTGTAAAATGATCCCATGTAAACACATCAATAATAGCATTTGAAAGTTACATACAGATGAAAAGCTATTACCTGTGTGTATATATATTTAATATATTGTATAGATAATTTATATGTATATATAGTTATATATACACATATCTATATCTATCTATCTATCTATATATATATATATATATATATATGTATTTGAAGAGCATGTGTGCAAGATACACGTGCATACACAAGACAGTATATTTCAGAAATTCACATATTTAAAACTTTGTTTTTATGGTTCTGGACAATAGGGAAATAAAATTTGGTTTTTATTAATTAATTAATTTTTAAACTGATTAAGTTCATTTAATTTTGTTCTCTTGAGAATTCTAACCTCTAATTATTTTGAACTGTTCTGAATAAATTTTAAATTCAAAATGGACAATAAATGTAAGTACATATGTTTATACATAGGAATAACGCTGATTTACTGTGTTCCATTTATTTATTTATTTGTTTATTTATTTATTTATTTTTACATTTTTATTTAAATTCCATTTAGTTAACATACAGTGTAGTATTAGTTTCAGGTATAGAACTTAGTGATTCATTATTTACATACAATACCCAGTGCTCATCACAACAAGTGCCCTCCTTAATACCATTACCCATTTAGCCCAGCCCCCCAACTCCCCTCCATCAACCCTCAGTTTGTTCTGTTTTATGGTATACCTCTCTCTTTTTTTCTTTTTTCCCCTATGCTCCTGTTTTGTTTCTTAAATTCAACATATGAATGAAATAATATGGTATTTGTCTTTCTCTGCCTGACTTATTTTGCTTAGCATAATACTCTCCAGCTCCATCCACATTGTTGAAAATGGCAAGATTTCATTCTTTTTGATGGCTGAGTTCTATATCTATCTATCTATATATATCATATCTTCTTTATTATTCATCAGTTGATGGACATTTGGGCTATTTTCTCAATTTGACTATTGTTGATAATACTGCTATAAATATCTGGTTGCACATATCCCTTCGAATCAGTATTTTTGTATTCTTTGGATAAATACCTAGTAGTGCAATTGCTGGGTCGTAGGGTAGTTCTATTTTTAGTTTTTTGAGAAACCTCCATACTGTGTTCCAGAGTGGCTGTACCAGTTTGCACTCCTACCAACAGTGTAAGAGGGTTCCCCTTTCTCTGCATGCTACCACAATGCTATGAAACTTGAAATCATCCAGAAGAAAAAAATTTGGAAAGACCACAAATACATGGAGGTTAAGGAACATCTTACTAAAGAATGAATGGGTCAAACAGGAAATTAAAGGTGAAATTAAAAAAAAAAAAAGACATGGAAAAAAATGAAAATGATAACACCACGGTCCAAAAGCTTTGGGATATAGCAAAAATAGTCACAAGAGGAAAGTATATAGTAATATCAGCCTATCTCAAGAAGCAAGAAAAACCTAACCTTACAACTAAAGGAGCCAGAAAAAGAGCAAATGAAGCCTAAAGCCATAGAAGAAAGGAAATAATAAAGATTAGCACATAGATAAATGGTATAGAAACAACAACAACAGAACAGATCCATGAAACCAGGAACTGGTTCTTTGAAAAAATTAATAAATTGATAAACCCCTAGTCAGACTTACTAAATCAGATGAAAACCAATAAAATCACAAGTGAGAGAGGATAAATAGCAACCACCACAGAAATACAAACAATTATAAGATAATGCTATGAAAAATTATATGCCAATGGATAAATTCCTATAAACATACAAACCACCAAAACTGAAATAGGAAGAAATAGATAACTTGAACAGACCAGCAATCATCAAAGAAATTGAATTGGTAATCAAAAATCTCCCATCAAAAAAAGTCCAGGGCCAGATGGCTTCACAGGGGAATTCTACCAAACATTTAAAGAAGAGTTAATATCTATTCCTCTCAAACTATTCCAAAAAACTTAAATGGAAGGAAAAATTCCAAACTCATTCTATGAGGCCAACATTGCCTTGATTCCAAAACCAAAGACTCCACTAAAAAAGAGAACTACAGGCCAATATCCCTGATGAATGTGGATGCAAAAATTCTCAACAAAATACTAGCAAATCGAATCCAACAGTACATTAAAACAATCATTCACCACAATCAAGTGGGATTTATTCCTGGGTTTCAAGGGTGGTTCTATATTTTCAAATCAATCAATGTGATACATCATGTTAATAAAAGAAAGGATAAGAACCATATGCTCCTCTGAATAGATGTGTTCCTTTTAAAATTCCCTTTGCCTCTTTTTTCTTTTCTTTTCTATATTTTTGTAGAATTCTATAACAAATAGCACACTTTATGTAAGCTATAGGCATAATGAACTCCTATGCACACATCACCCAACTTAAGAACTATAACAGCAAGAATACTTTGTACCTACTCACATGTTCCTTGGATGTCATTCCTCTACCTCCCTACCCCTAGGAAGTAAGCAATATTGTAAAATCTATCACATTACTCAGTTTTCCTTTCAAGAAATCACTGCAAAATTTGAGTGGAAAACATTAATTGTTTATTTCTAACACATAGTTCTGTGGGGGGAATGGGGTGTTTCTGCTCTAAACTGTAGTATAGTTCAGGTCCTTCCCATATTTGTCATTTTGAGGGCTCTTGAAGAAGTCCAGAAACAAAAATGTAAGATGGCACATTGCCAATTCCACTCACAATCGCACTCATCAAATAAGTCCCATCGTCAAAACCAACATCATAGGTATGTGCAATTGAAACAACGTTTTTGGGGGCTGGGGGGGGGGGTATATTTGTTAAAGAATAATTGGTCTATTACATCGGCTTTTATCATTTATTTGATTTTCCCCCCAAATTATGAGCATTTGCATATGGCACTAAATTCTGAAGGGAAGGAAGGGAGGTTTTTGCTACATAACCCAACAGGGTCAATAATACCCTTCTATCCATCAATTTGTATATCATCTCTTTAGGAAATGTGTACTATGTTTTAGGTTCTTCTCACATTCTACATTTTCTCCCACCCAATCAGTTTTATCACTTAAGAATCCATTTTTTTTGCATTGTTTCACTCAGGATATAAAATATATATTTTTTTAAATTATAACTTCTATGTGGCATAGTTAGATGGTGCTGTTAGAGTTGTTTTCACTGATTCACTGTGGGATATGTTCCATGACCCCCAGTGGATGCCTGAAACCCCAGATAGCATTGAACTATATATATGTATATATATGCAGATAGATAGATAACTATATCTATCTATCTATACACACACACACACACACACACACACACACACACACATATATATATTTACTATGATTTTTCCTATACATACATGCCTATGAAAAGGTTTAATTTATAAATTAGGTACACTAAGAAATAAACAAAAATAACTGATATAATAGAACAATTATTATAACAATATACTATAATAAGAGTTATGTGACTGTGGACTCCCTCTAAATTTCTTACTGTTCTGTACTAACCCTTCTTGTGGTGATGTGAGAGAATAAAATGCCTACCTGTGAGATGAAGTTAGGTGAATGACACAGGTGATGTATTGCTGGGCTACTATTGACCTCCTGACAATACATCAGAAGGAAGATCATCAACCTTCGGATCACTTGAGTATGGGTAACTGAAACCTTGGAAAACAAGACTGTGGATAAGGGCAGACTACTGCATATTTATTTGATAGTAATAGTGAACAACATGCTAAAATATACAAACAGTGATGATGAGTGATATCTAGTGAATTGTAGTATAATTAAATTACTTCAGTGAAGCTAAGATTACAACAATGACACTAATTTTACCATTTAAATAAACAACATAATAAAACTATTTACTTCATTGTCTGTTATTCGGTGATCCCCTTATGGATAATGCTTTGTAAAAAAAAAATGGTCTATTAATACAATGATTGAATTAATAAAATAATTTATCAGTAGAAAGTTTGTTTCTTCAAAAGAGCTTTGAAACAAATCAACAGTTAAATGTTTGTTACTAATTTATTTTGTAAGGTAAAATGGAAAGTTCATAGTTTCTTGCTTTGTTCTATTTCAAGGGGAATAAGTTTTCTCTGGAAAAATAATGAGAGTAGGGGCTCCTGGGTGGCTCAGTCTGTTGGGTGTCCTACTTTGGCTCACATCATGTTCTCAAGGTTTATGTTTCAAGCCCCGCGTTGGGCTCTGTGCTGACGGCTCAGAGCCTGGAGCCTGCTTCAGATTCTGTGTCTCCCTCTCTCTGGCCCTCCCCCGCTCACACTCTGTCTCACTCTCTCTCTCTCAAAAATAAATAAACATTAAAAAAAATAATGAGAGTAAGTAGCTTGGGTTCTTTTGCACAAAACTTTTAAGTTTTTGGAATATGTCTATAAAAGTAGATTTATTATGGTATTATTAGATACCTTAACAATGAGTATTCAAATTTAGGCATTTTAATTAATTATATAATGAGATCTGAGAAATTTAACGTTAGTGGCACATTATCTTTGCCAAATTATTTCACACAAATAAAGAATACTCAATAAGATTTGTAAAGAATCACCCATGTATTATTGCATATCAATCAGTTGATGCATATACTATATTAATAGTATAGGATTCTTAAAGTCCACATTGAAATGCTGTCACAACTTTGAACATATTCCTTTTATCAACCTGTACCTTACAATGATCTAAATAATCCACATGCAGAACATATACAAACCAGTCCCTTATAGAACGGTCATCATAAAAATCCACAATGAAAATGAAGGTAAAAACTTTCAGTTTTTACAAAGCAATAAAGTAACTAAACTTAGACCCATTTATTTATCACCATCTGAGAAAATAAAATGTAGTGTTAAGAAGCATCATGTACATCAAGATAAGTGTATTCTTAACCCCATTCATCTATTGTTTTTTTATTTTTTTTAATGTTTATGTATTGAGAGACAGAGAGACACAGAGCATGAGCAGGGGATGGGCAGAGAGAGGGGGGGAGACAGAATCTGAAGCAGGCTCCGGGCTTTGAGCTGTCAGCACAGGGCCCGACCATGGGCTCAAAACCATGAACTGTGAGATCGTGACCTGAGCCGAGGTCGGTCACCAACCCACTGAGCTACCCAGGTGCCCCCCGCCCTTCATCTATTTTGATGAGCACAGAGTAATATATGGAATTGTTGAATCATTATATTGTACACTTGAAACTAATATAGTACCATATGTAACTACATTGGAAATAATACAGTAAAATAAAATAAAAAATCAAACAAAAAAGAAATATAATGTAAATATCCTTTGTCAATGCAATTTTCAAAGGTCCTTTGGTGATTTGGGGCTACACTATTTATTTGAAAAGTTTTCAACATAAAAACAGACCCAAGAAACCTACTTTAAGAACTTCCATAATGTTTAAGCTATATCACTAATTCTATGTAGCAATAAATTTTTGTATTGGTCAATATTTTAAATTGAGCATTTAGCTATTTAGGAGTCTTTTAAATCTTCTCTTTCACTCCCTGACTACTGGACCAAGAGAAGAACATTAACACAATAAGCAAGTCATAGAAGGAAAAATACTGCATGATTCCATTTATATAAGGTATCTAAAGTAGTCGATTGATAGAAACATAGAGTAGAATGGTGGTTGCCAGGGTGTGGAGGGAAGGGGAAATGGAGAATTGCTGATCAATGGGAATAAAGTTATACAGGATAAAAAAGCTTTAGAGATCTCCTGTACAACACTGTGCTTATAGTTAGCAATGTTGTACTGAATGTTTAAAAATTTTTAAGAAGATAGTTTTCATGTTATGTGCTTTTTTTTTTCACCACAATAAGATGGAGGGAAGAAAGAAAGGAAGGGAAGGGAGGGAAAGAGAGGAGAAGGAAAGGTGAGGGAAGGGGAATGGAGGGGAAGGGAAGGGAACAGAAGGAGGGAGGGAGGGAGGGAGGGAGGGAGGGAGGAAGGAAGGAAGGAAGGAAAAGAAAAAAAAGGAGGAGTTTTCCCAAAGCATACCCAACAGAAATGTTTTAAGGCAATAACACCAATATTAATGGCAAAGCTTTCTTAAATCAGCAATCATGAGAAAATAAATTAAACCTTTCATATAGATCATCATCTATGATTCTTATATATCATGGATCGTTGCATTATTAGGTATTGCTATGGATAGATTTAACTTTCTTATAGGGTAAAAATAATATAATTGTTAAAGAACCTTCTAAACCCTGCATAATTATATGTTATTTAAAGCCAACACCATGGGAACAGCTAGAGAGAGGTCCATGCAGTCTTTAAGACAGGCTTATTTATTTCCAACATAATGTGGGATGTGAGGATGTGAAGGATGTGTAGATGCAAGAATGGACATATTTTCCCTGTGTGTCTGAATCACTCTGTCTTTCTTAAAATGAAATCTTTAACTATTATATTAACTTCTGTGAAAATATAAAAAAAAATCAATATAAGTCATTTGAATTCTTTGCACATTAGACTGTTATACTTCCTGCTGAGAACAATCGATAACTTGTCATGACATTAATTATATCAGGTAAACTTGAAAAATGCAAGTGGGTTCTATGCAAAATTACTTATTACCAAAATAATTTGTAAAACCAGTATAATATGGCTCAATCACATGCAAATTTCATAGCCTAAAGCTATATATGCTCAATTATTTAGTCATTAACCAATCAAACAAGTCACTTAAACTCATATTCTGTAATTTTTATATGATAATAATGTATGACTCATATCAAATAACAAATGAGAATGTAATTAAAACTGTGAAATGAAGATACAAATACCATTATTAGCATACTTATATAAGTGAATTAAAAATAAATCAGAAAATATTGGAGTCAATCTTAGAATGCATCTATGTCTGAATATTGTGTGTGTGTCGTGGTAGGCTTAAAAAAATAATATTCACACAGTTTGGATTTTTAATTTTTTATCCATGATAAATTTTCACTGAGAAATTGATTTCTAGAGTTCTAGGCTCCTTATTCTCTATTTTTAGGACTTCCAAAAAAATAAAGGAGAAGGAGTTCTCCTATTTTAGTGCTGCGTCTGTTGTCATAACTGTCTTCTTTGAACTCTACTTATATCAGCTTCAGAGAAAAGGTCAGAAAGGAATTCCCCAGTAGCTCCTTTCTAAGCAACAGCAGTGAAACATAAATAGCAACAGGTAGATGGGGTTTAACATGAAGATCAATGGGGTGAAAATTTAATGAGTAAAGTATGGTGAAACAAGATTCAGAAGACCTTTATGGATATGCTCAATCTGGTGACCACATTCCCAGAAGCCTCCACCATTTGGTGGATGGAGAAGAACATTTGGTTGCTAAGTCCCCAGTGGCAAAAAAAAGCTTTTGAAAGAATTACACATTTTAAAAGATTATACATGATGACTCTATCACAGAAAAGTCAAAGACTTTGAGAGTACTTGGTTAGGAAATAATGAGTATGTTAACTCCACTAGGGTTACATAATGTTTTAAGAAGATATTTAAAGGTAAAAGTAGACATCCTAAAACAATGACCAGAATGCATGTGTAAGACTAAAGAAAGATTAGTTCTAAAGAAGGAAAGAAAGACACTTCCCAAAGACACTGCCCAAAGAGACATAAGATTTTTTTTTCAATTTGGATGAATAAAATGTAAGAACAAATAAATAAGGACTGCTGATGTCTTAAATATAGACTTAACTTTTTAATGATAAGAAAATACTATGTTATTTTTATGGAATATAATTGATCAATTATCACACTGACAATTATTATCACTACTTCTTTAATTTTTTTTTAAATTTATTCATTTTTGAGAGACAGAGAAAGACAGAGAGTGAGTCGGGGGTGAGGGGCAGAGAGAGAGGGAGACACAGAATCTGAAGCAGGCTCCAGGTTCTGAGCTGTCAGCACAGAGCCCCATGCAGGGCTCAAATTCATGAACCCTGAGATCATGACCTGAGCCGAAGCTGGGTGCTTAACTGACTGAGTCACCTAGGCGCCCCTATAACAGCTTCTTTTAAAGCTCTAGTTGCAATGGAGATTAATTTGAATCCTAGAAAATACAGTTTCTCCTAAACATATAATAGAAGCACAATAAATACTACTTGATTTCTAGATATTTTCATCTTTTATAAAAACATTGCAGTTCGCTATTGTGAATAAAATATATCTTAATTTATTTAAGGTGGATATGACCTCAAAAAATTTTAAGAACATATTATACGCAACATAAATACAACATAAGATAGTTGTTTAATATTTTGATTACTTTCTTACAGAAATGTTTGTCACAGTACTAATTTATGAAAACAATGTTCAAAAAACCATTAAGTGTTAAATAGTTATCTTTTTTCCCACCTAGAGGTGATAATTTATTGTTTTACCATGATCCAGAAAAATGATATTTAGTGCAGTTCCTACAATTTCCTTCCCCAACCTTGCTGCTCTTTAGACCGTATGTAAAATAGGTGAATCACTGTGGTAAGCGAATTACTACAAATTCATTCAAAAAGCAACCTGTCACTTCAGGTGAAATAATTGATGTGAAACGGAGTTAACCATTCGCAAACTCATGTTAGTCACACTGTATAAGTGAATGATTGTTACATGTTCCGGCTACCTTTCATGAGAATCGATGTTTCCTCCCCAATATTTCTTTTCATTGCACCCTTCATTAATTTGAAGTTTTAAACTTTTTTGGATGACTGCTGTGGCAGTCTTTCTCCTGGCAAAATTGATGGTTTCTCCTTATAAGAAGACATGTCTATTTGTTAAAGTCAAATCTAAATCAAAATTAAATACTTATATACTTGTTTCTCCAAAAACAAATTTACTTATTGAAACATGTTGACTTGAGAAATTATTGGGTTAACATCATAAGCAAATACATTTTTTGTTTGATACCAAAGTATTCATTCCTTATGTATGCTCTAAATATAAAATGAACACCAGCAAAAATTATGAAGAATTAAATTGCAGAGTGCCATATGTAGTGACTTTTATAGTTGCATTCATATTGATTACATGTAATTTCTAGAGCAGACCTCTTTTAACTTTGGAAGAGAATATGCCAATTAGACACTTTTACTTCACTACATGATATATTATCTAATAGCAGTGCTATGGAAAAGCTGAATTTAAACGTGTATTTTCACTACATTTAAAAAATACTCTGTATTTTGAGAATTATAGAACAGTCTAACATTGTTATTAATTTTTATGATCCTCTCTTATTCTACAAAAAATAAATCAACATGATCAAATGTAAAATTTAAAGATATGAAATTAAGACAAGTTTTCCACAGATCTACTGATATGATTACTATTTTTTTCACTTTTTAATATAATATCTAGATTAATGAAGATTGACATCAACAGTCTTTTAATAAATGTGATTTTTGTGCCTCAATAAATCACATGTATGCCATTCTGTTTAATGCTTACTGTGTTGCTGCTTCATAATGTGAATATTATAGACATTATATATTCTAATTCAAAGATATTCCATTTTTTAACCCAGAGTATATGTGTGTAAGATCATCCCACTGCCACCATAATATCCATGTACTTACTAGCATGATAGGTTTTTAAAAGCAATTTAAAGGTTTCTAAGATAATATCTATAATTTGTTCAGAATTTGCCCATTATGGTGAAACTGATAGTCATTCTTTCCTATATAACATTTTTTAAAGAACATTTTTAATAATGCTCTCTATTTCTTCCCCAAAGTTTTTCCCTTAAATAACGAATTTACAGTTTTAGCTCTTTTTTCTGTGAAGTTTTCAAGCCAATTCACATATGGATGGTGATTTTATTCTACATAAAGGCAAAATATGTTGCTCCTGATGAATAAAATTTCTATCTACATAAATAAAAAATTCCCATTTGAAGT
This sequence comes from Panthera leo, assembly GCF_018350215.1. NCBI lineage: Eukaryota > Metazoa > Chordata > Mammalia > Carnivora > Felidae > Panthera > Panthera leo. Next base: position 44,883,434 of record NC_056679.1, read on the forward strand.
TCACATTTGAAAGTGACCATTTTATTGTCTCTATTCGTGATGTATTGGCCAGCACATGTTCCAGAGATGTGATGGCATCACCTTAAAAGATGAAAGAAAACCTCTCAAATCTACATGTCTAACTTCATACATTATGATAGTTCAACATTCGAAATATCTCAGTTCTTTAGTCACTGTAAAATAACATTTCTATAGTATTCCTTTTATAATAAAAGCAATTCATTCTAAATACAACGTGTTACTGAAACCAAAAGCTTTCTAGAAGAGAAATCTTTTTTTTTTTAATGTCTATATAAAGATATTATCCTAAGAATTAAACGAGCCACACCACCAGCAGCTAAGGAACAATGTACAGTTAATTGGGCCACATGAGGATCAAGCTTCTGATGTCAGCCACAGCAGCACACAAAGAACAAAGATTCCCTCAGATGCTTGAACTCAGGGCATGCCGATGGTGAGCCCTATGTACTGCCTTCTCCACTAAGGCAGCACAAGTCTGTTTTTCACAGAGTCAGTAGAAAATTCTGGCATGTGCTATGGATTCGACTTTTTATTTATTAACCCACTAAAAATAAGAAGTGGCATCACACTGCTGCCACAGATGAACATGGAAACTTGCAATATATGGCATATTAGACAAGACTGTGATTGTGGAATACTGGAAAGGATAACTTGTTTAGATATCTGTGTCTTATGCCCAATTCCACTACCATCTGTATATTTAGGAGGTCTTCATTGTTTCCTAAAATAGCAGTGTTGATTTATATAATCATTAATATTCCTCCATAATTTCTGACATTTTACCCTCATCCAAATTATGCATTAATTTCTTATCAACTTCAACTATATAAAAATAATTGCTCTATGTAACCAATCATCAAATATAAATATATTTGTGTATAGTTATTATAAATGCAAAATGTTAACATGGGGAAAACATATAAACATTTTAATACTTCCATAGATTATTGGTAATCATAACTAAATATTCACAGATTTAAGTAATTTTGTGGTAAATCAAAGGGGATAATAATATCTATGCTACATGAGTTATTGTGAGACTGGAATGAGCTAATGTATACAATGCATGTTGCACCAATTTAAATCACAATTTAATAATTTGATGATCGTTTCTTATTGAATTGGCTTCTCAGTTCTGTATCTACATCTAGTGGCATCTGTAAAATAAAGGGTTATCCAAAACCTTGCGTCTTTTCCAGTGTCTATTTTATGACATCGGTAACAAAGCACAGAAAACAGCAGCCACAGCAGCAACAATAAAATATTATGTATACTAATCACTCAAGGGAAATATGGAGGCTCTCTAGGGGTAGACTATTATTGGAACTTCTCTCTTCCTGTTGGTTCGACAAATGTTTGTCGAACACCTGCATTATTATAACTTCAGGTGAGACAGTATGAACACGACAGAGAATCTACTTCATTCAGTTAACCAGCCGGTTAAGACTGACATTGAATAACTACCTGAAGGTTCTAAGCTTCCATTGATAGCTTATTTTCGAACCTCAGTAAAGGAAGTTGCTTCCTGACACAAAATCAGTGTGAGTTTGTTTGAGGACTGGTAGTTATCACAGGGGCTAGATAAAGCCAAGAATATTAATTGACTCAGAGGTTACTTGTAAATAGGAAACACACAGATCAGGACAGGTGACTATTTTCATGGATAACAAAAGTCGGAATGACTAAGGAGTAATTACAGGACAAATTCATGAGAGTTTGATCCATATATCCAGAGAAGACTCAAGGCAGCAATATTTTAGTAGAACCTCAGAAGACCAGTTTGTTTAAAATATTTTAGGCCTATCTGCTTGGTGGAATTCAGTGGTGGTTAAATAGTATAATATATGTATTCCTCAGGAATGAGGGGATCTTGCTTATTAACTGTTCTAAGGGCTGAGAGTTACCATTCAGGTAGAGAAATCGTGCCTTATTTCCTGACACGGAGCTCCATTCATGATTTCTCTATCCTCGAAGGAGAGAAAACGTTTTTCCGGTGTATGGAAGGTGGAATTACCTCCTCTCTTATTGACTTGCTACTTTTACATACCGCAAAGGTATTTTAGGCCAGCATAGGGGATTTAACTGTTGCCAAGATAGTGGTATGTTTAGATTATAACTAAAGATGCTGTTAAGCATTTGACACCCATGCATGATTTAGTGCTTAAAATGATAGACGTTTCGATATATTATGATACATCCCCTCATGTAATAAGTGATGAAAATTAGAAAAATACCAACTAAGTGATTTTTGCCCAAGGTCACACAGCTACTTCATTGGTCCAGGACAGACATCTGAAACCAATTCCGTGCTAGTATTTCAGGTCACTAAATCTTACTAACTTTCCTAGGACCTCCTTCTCAAAATTAACTTCAGAAAATTCATTGACAAAGCATTTGTGGAAAATTACTTTCAAACAAAGAAACTTTAGCAAAAATTGTAAAGCTATTGACATATGTTAATTAGTGTAAGGTGATAAATTGTAACAGATTAAATAAGAGAAATTTCCAAATATTCTAAACTTAATAGTGAAATTACATTTAATGTAATAATGGTGTCAACACCATTTTATCTAGTGAAATACCTATAATCACACATCTAAGCATACATTTCTGATTATAAAGGTATTCACACATGCATATCTATAGAATAGAAATATATGTTTTCTCTATTAAATCTACCACTTTCACACTGTCAACCCCACATTTTTATATAAAATATTCAAAGTATATTTTTCACTTTTATACACATATTCCCTAAATGCTTTTGATGGTCGTGTAAATTTACCCACACTCCCTGTATAACAATTCTGTATGAGAGCTTGGTAGATAACTTACACATTTTCATATGACTTGCTACTTAATGGCTATCAGAGCCAGAGTAGCAGAAACTAACTTTTCTTATTCTGGGCCTGATTACAAATATTTTAATATTTCTTTCTCTCTCTCTCTCTCCCCTTCTCAAAATACATAAATAAACATTGTTTTTAAAAGGGGCTCCTGGAGGCGCCTGTGTGGCTCAGCTGGTTAAGCCTCTGACTTTAGCTCAGGTCATGATTTTGTGGTTCGTGGGTTTGAGCCTGCTATCGGGCTCTGTGCTGACAGCTCAGAACCTGGAGCCTGTTTCAGATTCTGTGTCTCCCCCTCTCTCTGCCTCTCCTCTACTTACACTCTGTCTCTCTCTGTCTTAAAAATAAAGAGACATTTTTCAAAAAGGGTGGGGGAGGTCCCTGGGTGGCTCAGTAGGTTAAGTGTCTGACTCCTGATTTTGGCTCAGGTCATGATCTCACAGTGTGTGAGATGGAGCCCCCCATGTCCGGCTCTGTGACAGCACTGAGCCTACTCAGGATTCACTCTCTCCCTCCCTGTCTCTGCCCCTCCACCCCATGTGTGTTCACTCTTCCTCTCTCTCCCTCTCCCTCAAAATAAATAAATTTTATTTCTTTTCTTTTCTTTTCTTTTTTTAAATAAATGTTTAAATAAAACATTTAAAAAAGAAACATTTTAATATATGATTTTATATAAGATTCTAATATTAGTATTGTGCTACTTATTAAAATGCATGTTTTCAGAGCACTTGAGAGTCAAAATCTGTTGTTTGCTTACCACCACACATACTTTCATTTTGATATCAATTTTCAAAAGAGTTTAAGGCTTCGTAAAAGTCTGTAACTAAACGCCTTTCCATCTCTATCTACTGTGAATTAGTTTCATGGCCATTTGTTTTTAGGTCTAAATTGAAACTACTTACAATTTTACTTTCTGGTGTTTTGCTGCCTAAATGAGTTTTTCATTATGCAGATACTCCAGCACTGTGAAAGGTGTGATCAGAATGCACCCAACTTTTGCTACAAACCCACATGCACACAATATCCAATGAGACAAGTATTTAAGTAAACAAGAATCTAAGATAAAATGAAATGAAATCTAAAAAGGAATCATGCTCTGGCCATATTAGAGCAATAGTAAGAACTAAAATGTCACTTGTGAAGTGTTATTTTCCTGTTTTATCAAGCTCCTAAATTTCAGACTCATCAAGTGCATCATCCCAATAATATTTTGCCATGAATATTTGTGGGATGCTAAAAATAATTTCCATCGGATTGATTTTTAAGATTCATCAGTGAAGCAAATCATCACTCCAGATTGCCAGAAGACTGTGTCTACATAAATGAGCATTTTCTGGCCATACTGAATACGTATGAGCTAGTACTCAGGAGTACAGCCGGCTTGTTTTTCATAGCTGATGTCCATTCTGATTGATCGCTGTGTCTATTTTTAATGGTTTCTCCCTTGCAGTACTGGCTGTAAAATAGTTTTATATAATCCCTTAATATATGATCTAATGTGGTTATATTTAATAAAATTAAATATTTATACTCTTGACCATTGAAATATTGTGAGGCAAATACATAATTGCTCACTAAAGTTAAGAATATCTATTTAATTTGAATCTAACTTCTAAGCAAGCTTCTTTTATATGATTGCTTATACTGCTTTTGCTTTACAGGCAATATTTTGGTTAATTATTTCTTCTCTGAAAAGAGAATCTACTTGCACATATCATTGTCATTTGGATATGCCTTTTGCTCTTTCTAGTTTAACCATTGGAACACATATATACAGTTATAATTATATATGCACTATATATATTGGAAAATAGACAATATACATACACACAGAAATACAATAAAGGAAAAAAAGTTGGATCAATTTAAAATAGCTCATCTCATAAAGCTGTATTCAAATTGCTCATAGATCAGGGTGCTCTCCCAGTCCAATCCACTGACTCTTACCACATCATTTTAGCCCTGGAAACTACTCTGTGCCATGTTTCCAGTTTTCTTGATTATTTTTAGTATAAAAATTGGGTGCCTTTTATCATAAGAGTCATTCAACAACGGGTGGATAAGTGAGGTGTTTAACACTTTTCACATTCCCTAGACACACTCGAGAGGCACCCACTGTTTCTGAAAAGTCTCCTCAAAAATGGAATGAAAAACATTCCTGATTCTACCTCTACTACTTCCTCTTTGTATACACACTTTAGAAATGCAGGTTGATCATTGAATGTGACTGTCCCAAGAAAGAGATCATCTCTTAGTCAATAAGTGGTTATTAATGAGCACAAAAGGGAGTAGAGGGTTATAAAGAATTTCAGAAAATTTTGGATTCTTCTCTGACCATTTGTGGGCAAGATGGTGCTTCTTACTGTCCCTTAAGACCAGCCTGGTTGGTATAGCCTTCAGCTGTCAACAAGATCAAATGAAGGCCTAGGGGATTCAAGCTTAATGTCGGATCAGCTGTCTGAATATGAATTATTTTTGTGTGTGACATGGCCCTGATCATAAAGGTATTGATTACTGAGTTGAGTACACTGTTGATAAGCTCTACTGTATTGTCCACAGTGGGTTAAATTGTAGGATATAAATGGTTTCGTATGTTTTGTAAGATAGGCACTCATGCTTCTTGCACCTGACCCTTCCAAATTAAAGGCCTGGGTCTGAGATTGATTTTTTTTAATGTGATGTTATCTTTCCTGTTGTGTGATCATATAGGAGAAAACACATACACACACCACAGGGAACACCACAGAAGTTGAAAGAAGTAGAGAGCTGGTGTTCAGTTACAATCTTTTTCTTTTTAGAACACCTGGGCCTTCTTAATGAACAAACAATGCCCTCATAAAGTATGTCTCCTAAAATGTTGCAGAAACTTTGATTTCAATGGACTGCTGCATTGGCAGAACTGACCAGATAGTTCTCATCATTATTTGATTGCCTTTCCCCTCATCCTTAACTAGAAATCTAAGAAAAACAGCTGTTGAAGATCCCAGATTCTACACCTGCAAGAGAAAATACTTTTGAGTGGCTTCGAATATTTCCAGCTCTCCATTCCTGAAGGTATTGCTCAGATTTTCTTTGAGTGAGGCAGAAGAATTACAATCAGTTGTTAGCACACGATAACAAGACATATTGTTCTATCATAACTCAGTCTCAAAAAATAGACTAGAATCAATTATTCAAACTGAATTTGAAGCCCCAAAGTCAGAGGCAATGTCAATCTATATACCTTGATTATATAGGTCACACTTGGAGCCTTCCAACAATTTTAGCGTTTTTCAAGGTTATCATGTGTACTCTTGGGACTTGTACTTTTTGTGGAAGGTAAGCATGAACTCATTACTAAAAACATAAGGACTTATACATTTGAGGAATTCATAAGAGACCTTCAAATATTTAAGTAAACATCTCCAATAAATCATGTGAATCTCAGATGGCATGGACATTTCTCCTAAATGAGACAACCCTTGGCTGAATTTACTGGAGGATTAATTGAATCATTATTTTCATGCAGATTTTAGGCAGTTATTCCTAGAATGAATGTTGTGAGAATATAAAATATGTTGTAAAATGTGACCCTAACTCTACCTGAAAGATACTGATACTGCCTCAATCTTGGAGATCATTCCTGTCAGCTTCAACTCACTGGTCAGGGTTATTATGGATGATAGAGTTGTCCTTAAATTTCTGTTTGGGGGCTAAGGTGTAGCCTATACAATTGCTAATAATTCCTACTTTAACTGGACTAGTTCCTTGGGACAAGTAGAAAGGTCTATACAGAAACTTAAGGAGAAAGCCACCTGGATTTCTCAGATTGCTCATGATGGTGTATTGGATGTATACAGCTGGTTGATTCTGAGACCCTGGAAAACATGGTTGAGGTCAATACTGGAGGTTAGCCTCTTCCTACTATTTAGTATCCTGTTGATAGGAGTCTTGATTAAATGCTGTAGGAGACAAGTGTAATGGTTTTGTCCCAGCCTTTGTTAGTCAGTTAACCAGAGCAGCTAACACAGTGGCATGTTTATGTGAAAGTTCACCAGGAGTCAAGATGCTCTAGAAATGAGTGATTGAATATTATTGGGAGATGGCTCTAGATAAGTTTTTCCATACTTCTGTCTCATGAATAAGGAATGAACAGAGCTTCTGTCAGGATCATCTTTCCCTGAATGATTTTATAGCCAACAGTGTTGGAAATTAGAGATATGGTATCCTAATAGAGCAAAGACCTGGCTTACTTGCAACCAAGGAATTTAGGTATTGGAGCAAAGCAGGTTTGCTTATTGTTCATTATAAGATATTTAATTTTCCTAAGACCAAATTTCTTCTACTTCAACACAACCCAATGCATGTACAAGGGCCATCTGGCCTTTTTAGCATGTCCCAGTGAGAACTGAAGTTCAAGAAACCAGCACAAAATTACTGACTGACTACTACTAATGCTATGAGTATTAACATGCCCCTCCTCTTTGCCCCATGAAGTTCAAGTCTTCAACCGACACCCATGAAAGGGTGTCAGGCTATTTGTTAGTTTTCACCTCAGTTAAAATTTCAGACTACTCACAGTTCTTAATACAGCTCTATCATAGAATTATTTATATAATTGAAAAAAAGTGTTTTGTTCCCATTGAAATAGATACTCTCAGTTCATATTTCCCTTTTATGTGTACAATGTTTCATCTAAATATGCTATTCCTGGATTCAGAAATTGGTTTAGTTACCACTATGCTCTTCTAGAATTTCTTCCCTAGTTTAATTATGTAATGTATAATCATGTAATGTAAAATATTTGTAATAAATACCTTATTTCAGAGTTCACACAGACATTTGCTTGATAGCTCATACACTAACTGGAACTTTATGCAACATCCACCATCCATCAATCTTCCTGCTGAGTTTCCTCAGACATCAGGCTGCAATATAAGGTTGCCTTATGCTAGGCCTTGGAGGATGAACTTTAACCAAATATTAACCAGGTATAAAAATACCACTCTTCTTCGACTGTACTTGGATTGGGATGGACATATGACTAAATTCTCATTAATTAGGTATAGGGAGAAATCTTTTGATAGGTTACTGAGAAATATAATTTTCCTTAATACAAACAGAAAGGAAAGATCTTGTCTTTCCTCATGTCTTTCAATGACTTTCTAAAAACACATGATGCCTCAAGCTTTTGCATCCTTCTTGTGATGATGAGGATAAAAGAAGCCTGATGATGAAAATAAATATAGCAGAATTGGCTAAGTAGAAGAATTAAAAACCCAAGTCTTGGCAGTATTTTTGTGCTGCTATACCAATTCTGGATGGACTATTGTCCATCTGAAAATGTCTTATGTACATATAAAATATTCTATTTAGGTTGTTGGGACACATTCTGTTACCTGGAAATTAAAATATCTCTAATAAGAAATATAAAGAAATAAGATCTAATTATTATTAGTAGTAGTATCAATTTTCTCTACTTATGGTATTTTGCAGATGGCCAGTGTGTGTCACTAACATTTGACTTCTGTTCACCTAAATGCAGTGTGTGTGTGTGTGTGTGTGTGTGTGTGTGTGTGTATTAATGTGTGTACATATACATATCATAATGGATTACAGAGTATCAGTCTATCAATGTATCCCTCTATCTCATTCAATATAAAGCTTTATATCAATATTATAATACTTAAAATTTAAGAATTCTTATTACAATTAAATCTTATTATGAATGTCCTTCTTCATTAGCAGTGTTTTGGACAATATATAGTGAAATACTGGCATGAATTTTATTAGAATCTAACTCTGTGATCACAGTATTAGATAGTGTGCATTATCAAGAATAGTGTGTCACTATAGCAAAAGTGCTCTAAGGCCTTAAAAGGTCTTAAAAGTAACATTAGGGGCGCCTGGGTGGCTCAGTCGGTTAAGCGTCCGACTTCAGCTCAGGTCACGATCTCGCAGTCTGTGAGTTCGAGCCCCGCGTCAGGCTCTGGGCTGATGGCTCAGAGCCTAGAGCCTGCTTCCGATTCTGTGTCTCCCTCTCTCTCTGCCCCTCCCCCATTCATGCTCTGTCTCTCTCTGTCTCAAAAATAAATAAATGTTAAAAAAAATTTTTTTAAAAAGTAACATTAAAATTTTCATGGAAATTGTCTATTTCCATATATAAATTTAACATTAACAATTAAAATATAAAACATATTTTTCAGTTTTGCAAATCATACTTCATTTTAATTTCACTTTTCCAGGTCTTAACATGATATAATATTAGCCAAAGTAAAATCATTTATCCCTTACAGTAAGAGAATTTGTGTTTAGATCGAATTTGTTACTCCTGAATGTAAACTCTAATCTTTGTTTTGCCTCCATGGGTTATTTAGGGATATGTTTAAAACACTGCACTGTTATTTCCTTTTTTATATTGCGTATATAAATGTTTATTAATAATTTTACTGTTATGAGCCAAAATATAATGCTCTACTTATCTACATATCTAATGTTATGATTCTTGATTTCATTACTAAGCCATATTAATTAATTTATTAAATATTAATGATAGTAAAGTCATTTCAATAAAGAGCGAGCAGGGCTAACCCTGGATTACTTTGTTTTTTAGATACTATTTCAGAAAGATAAAGGTGTTGTGAATGTCATATGTTACTAATGTTACTAATGGAATGACAAATATGTAACTGAATCTGTTAAATTAGTCTTATTAAAAGGCATTTCTCTTCACAAATTTATCTAATATGGACCAGAAGGTTTTTGCTACATTTAGATAAAACAACTTCTTATTTTTGAAGCCCTGGGAATAATGTTATTTTAATGCTATTTCAAGGCAGTGGGCAGCAGTATCACTTTGAAATTTAATCATCAGTTGCCTTGACGTCATCCAGTGTGGAAATGTGTGACCAGTAAATTTGTGTCTTATTTTCTTCCCTTGAAAAGGGCTCTGAAGACCTCTTGATAGATTGATCTGACCTTGACTCACACTGGTCTTATGGAAAATGCTACATGTTGTTTTCCTTGTTGATCTGTGAAATGCTCCAGCAACAGATAGCATTATTTTGTCTCTTCTTTGAAGGCCCCTTTAGCCAGTTTATCAGGCTTAGCTGATTATCTCCTGACTTGTCAAAGAGATTCCTGAATCCCCTCCATGACACAAAAGAAGCTGTAAAGGGAGTTTAGATGGTACCTATGGCTTTTTTTTTTCTAGGACACCAAGTTGCTAGTTTTATTCCCCTGAATCTGTTGCTTGTAGTACTGGGTGATGGTGCTCAGTTGTTTCCCTCAGCCACTGCAATCTACCAAAATTCCTGATGGGGACCATAAACTTCCTTTTGCCTACTTCTTTTTCTCATATTCTCCCAGCGGTAGGTTTTATTTCTCTGTGCCTGAACAACATTTACATCCTATTCTCCTCCCTAGAGAATATCGTCTGAGTGCCTAGTTATTATAGTTGAAGAATATACCCTTTTCTAGAAAACAAAACAAACACTTGCTTTGAGTTATTGAGTCTTAGTACTTAACATAAGAATTTTAAAAAGCTATAAAATTGAGACAAAAATATAACATTAATATTTAGAATAGTAATCCCTATTACCCAATATTTAGTGTTATGATCAAAACCATGTCCCAGATAATTGAGGTTTGAGAGACAATCATATCTCCATTACAAACAAAACAGGGAGATTATGGACTCTTACATTAACAAGGCTGTAGATAAAAAGAAAACACCAAAAACAAACAAACAAAAAAACACTAAAAAACTTACTGTCCTGGATAACGAACATTTTATTAACCTAAAGAGCCATAAATTCAGAGTAAGAGTTTACCAAAAATGTAAATCACTTAATGTAAAAGAAAGTGGAAAATCAAAACAATGATTAATGGACAAGTACTGGATTAACAAGGAATTGATATTTAAATCTGTGTAATTATTATATATTCATAAAAAGAAGTACAGTACAGCCAAAAGTATGTACTGTATAAATATTGATCATATAAATTAATATATAAGGTATATACTAGTGATATGATATATATGAAATAATGTATATTTTACAATTTTTTAATGTTTATGTATTTTTGAGAGAGATAGAGAGACAGAGCATGAGCAGGGAAGGGGTAGAGAGAGAGGGAGACACAGAATCTGAAGCAGGCTCCAGGCTCTGAGCTGTCAGCACAGAGCCCTACATGGGGCTCGAACTCACAAGCTGGGAGATCATGACCTGAGCTGAAGTCAGATGCTTAACTGACTGAGCCACCCAGGTGCCCCTATATGAAATAATATTAATCAAAATGCACCCATATGGGCATTTTATTGTCTCAAAATATGTTCTATCATGTATTCTTCCAAAAATGATTTAATGAACACTAACTGAAATTTAAAAATCCCAAATAGTCGATTAAAATGTGGTTATCTGATAGAGAACACACTGAGGGATACTGGAGGGGAGGTGAGCAGGGAAATGGGTTAAATAGGTGATGGGTATTTAGGAGGGCACTTGTGGTGATGAGCATTGGTGTTTTATGTAAGTGATTAATCACTAAATTCTATACCCAAAAATAAATAACATAGCATAATAATGTAGTTATCTGGATTAAAAAAGGAAAAGTAAGCTTAAATTGGGAAAAGGTATTAGATTGACTTCAGTTCTCAGGCAGGTATCATGACACCTGGTCCTACATAATAAACCTACTGCTACCCTCCAATTCCAATCACATGGCTAACAGTATAGATTTCCTACAGATTGCAATTCTCATTCCAGTGTTCACTGGAGTAATGCCATTCTATGGAGAATGTACCTTAACATAGCAGTAGAGTTTCTTTTGAATAGTAACCAAACTGACTTGAGGGGTTTTTTTGTTTTGTTTTGTTTTGTCTGTCTCTTAAAAATTTGTAGACACAAAAGTAATCATATGCTTGTATTTCAGCTGATTCAGTTAAAAGAAAAATGTTCCACATGAAACATTTATTTTCAATTGGAAGCCATAAAGTATCCATTTGTTTTATTGTGCTATAGAACTAATACAACATGAAGTTTCACAGCAGATAAAGATAGATGAGCGAAGGTGCAAGCCCACTAAGAAAGTTATGTTGACAGATTGATACAAAAGTATCATATATTGTGGTTGACAAATGGGTCCTATAACTGTGTTTTTACAGAGTAGGCTTGATTTCTCATCTACCCATTTTCCAAATGTGATTGTAAAAGGCTATACTCAATCTTCATAGATAAATAGTATGTATAAAAGCGTCACTAAAGTAAAATCACATGAGAACTGCAATGTTTATTCTACACATAGCTTTATGTGAATGACATTGTTAGTTAAAAGCAAGTTACTCTACAATCTCCCCATACATCTGTTCCCTTAGAGGATATTAGGACATATGCAAATGTATTTACACCTCCTTTGACAATGATAACTTCAATGTCAGTAAATATGAACTGTCAGTCAACTTCTGGAATAGAAACCAGGTTATGAATAGAAATAGAAAATAAGGTATAAAGCTAAGAAAGAGAAGATTTTTCTTTCTACTTAAGTTTAGGAATACAAAGTAAGGTTTATTAAGGATTAAGATCCATATAGAAAATGATATTAATATTCATAATATTCAATACAAAAATATATATAGTAGACAAGCAACTTACTGACACAGAAAGATAATTATCAAAATTTTAGAGGTAAGATATAATAAAGAAAGGAGGATTAGAAAATAAATAATTTACAAGGTAAGATGATAATGATAATAGAGAACTCTGGCAGGAGAACTGAGGCCCATGGAATGTTAAGTTTTTGCTGTATTATTTTTATTTAATGTTATTTAAGTAAATATGCTGTAAATGCACACTGCATTTCAGCAAAACAACAGTATACATTATATTTAATTAACATTGTAAATGAAAATGTTATAAATTTAAAGTTATGTTTATATTTAAGGTATACATTTCTTTGTAATTTTAAATAACATCATGATAAAAGAGATCATTAGTAATCCCCGGATATCCATTTAATTGGATGTTTGAGACTTGATCACAATGACCAGAACATAACAACAAAGTAGGGTTTCTGGCCCAAAATCTTGCCAACAAAACTTCACATATTATTGAGTAAAATCCATATATTTAAGGAAAACATGTTAAAAATAAAATTGCTTTTCATTCAAGTAACCTTAGCTATATAAATATAAAACAAACTTTATAACCTATAATTGCACAAAATTCAACTCTAAAAGTAAAGAATAGGGGAGCCTGGGTGGCTAAGTCAGTTAAGCATCCGACCTCAGCTCAAGTCATGATCTCATGGTTTGTGAGTTCGAGTCCCACATTGGGCTCTGCACAATCAGTGCAGAGCCTACTTGGGATTCTCTTGCCCCCCCTCCCCCGCCCCTCCCCGAGTAGCACTCTCTATCTCAAAATAAATAAAACTTAAAGAGTAAAGAATAATAGTAGAAGGAAAGCTGTGTTGGCTTCATTATTTTTACAACTCAATCTTGCACTGAAAGATGACAATTCTACAAAAAAAAATCACAATTACTAATCTTAATATTTTACACTATCTGGGTCAAGTGATGCATTCATATCAGTGTCCTCCATGCCAGACACAAACCATCAAGAGGAAGTTGTCCAGGGAGACGCAAGTTTGGAAACCACATGTTAGAGAGCTCTTATAGATTTCAAAATGAAGGAGAAATTCTGTTTTTGTTTTTGTTTGTTTGTTTTGTTTTTAATACCGCAAGAGCTATTGCACTTTTAACAAGAGCTTCACTGTGAAAATGAGGACAACAATTAGGAGCTACAAGAAAGCAGAAAGTGAAGAAATTGTTAAGGAACTAAAATTTTGGTGCAGTGGCATGTGTCCCACTGACTGATTCAAACACAGCTATGCTGCCCCGACTCAGACTCCATGGGAGTAGAACTTTCAATACTAAAAGCATGTTAACTAACTGGAATTTATTTATTTTTTTTAATATTTATTTATTTTTGAGAGAGTGAGAGAGAAAGTGAGAGAGAGAGAGAGAGAGAGAGAGAGAGTGTGTGTGTGTGCAGGGGAGGGGCAGAGAGAGAGAGGAGACACCGAATCCAAATCCGAATCCAAAGCAGGCTCCAGGCTCTGAGCTGTCAGCACAGAGCCCGACTCGGGGCTTGAACTCACTGACCACAAAATTATAAACGGAGCCGAAGTCAGATGCTTAACCAACTGGGCCACCCAGGCGCCCCAAATTTAAACAAAAACTTAGAATAAAGAAGTACCTTGAACTGAATGTTCTTAAAGACTTCTAAAGTTGTACGCATTGAATTTCTCTATGGAAAGTGCTGCTGCACATCTAAGCATCTAAGGGGAAGAGAAATCACAACTTAGAGAGTTAAATGATTGGCAAAGTCATAGTGTGAATGAATAAAATGAGGTTAAAATCCTTGTCTTCGAACATTAACTCAGTTGGAATATTACTGGCGTGTCAAAATGTAAGGACCAGTTAATTCTACAGCTTCTGTGAATTAAATTAATAATTAATTAATAATCATTAAATAAAAATAATTGAATTATTTTTAAACAGCAGTCACTGCTTACCCAAATTCTTGCAGCTTTTCTAACTTTCTCTTCCAATAGGACTGCATCCTTTAGTCATTTTATCATTTATGTGTCCTTGATACACTTTATCATTATTTTGTAATTTTTAAGTCCAATTGTTGATTTTTTTCATGGCCCAACTTTTTTTTTGCACTTTTATTGTTCTATGTGCTATGGCAAGCTCAGTTTATTTCACTTTGAAAGTCATCTCTAATATTTTTCCTTCAAATCCATTAATATTTAATATCATTAACTTTGCTTGAAGGCCACTGAACTATCCAATAATTTGAGGAGGTTTAAAATGTATATATACATAGGATCACCTGGGTGGCTTAGTGGGTTAAAGGTCCGACTTCAGGTGAGGTCATGATCTCATGGTTTATGGGTTCGAGCCCCGCGTTGGACTCTGTGCTGATGGCTCAGAGCCTGGAGCCTGCTTTGGATTCTGTGTCTCCCTCTCTCTCTACCCTTCCCCACTCATGCTCTGTCTTATCTCTCAAAAATAAACTTAAAAATATTTTAAAATTTTTAAAAAGTATATATGCATATGTATAAAATATATAGAAATAAATTAAAAATATATAATTATACAAATATATATTTATAAATACATATATATGTATTTAATATATATTTAATATTTATACATATATATGTATTTAATATATATTAAATATACATTTAATATATGTATTTATGTAACCTCAGACTACTGGAATAATATGTGTTTGTGAAAATAATAATATTTAAGTAGCAAGATTTAAAATATCATTGCATAATGGAAGCAAAATATAATAAAAAATATTTGTGTTTGAACTCTACTTCCTTGAGGTAAACTTATGTAGCAGGTTGACTATTCTCAACTCCACATCATCCCCATCCACACCATGTCCTAGAGGGAAACCTAAAACTCCTTTCCCAATAAGACTAAGAGAAGCCATTGTTCTCTGTTAGCAGCTATGGGCAGTCAGCTGAGATCAGTGGCTTCCTCTGGCTTTGGGGTCCATTCATATATTACACACAGCACAGCCATAGGCAGCTGGGATCACCTATGATAGTGTCCAGGTAAGATTGTTAGATTTAGCAAATAAAACATAAAACACTGAGTTAACTTTGACTTTCAGAGAAGCAAAGAATAATTTTTAGCATAAATATATTTTATGTAATATTTGGGATATAGTTATCTTATAAAAAAGTTTGTATATCTGAAATTCAAGTTTAACTCAGCATCCTGTGTTTTATTTAGCAACCATACTTCCAGGGGCTCTGGGTATACTCCTGTAAATGATTTATTTTGGTTCCAAGAGACAGCTTAGATCACTGGTGCCTGCTTCCCTCAATCCCTAGGTCCTTCCTCTTCCACGTTTCCAGTCGACAGTTTTCTCAACCTTCTTTCCCTAGTCCTTCTAACTGTTGTGTAAGTCTATAACTATTTGTGATAAACTGATAAACTTCTTCCTGTTCAAAACACTCCAATATGTTCTGCTTTTTAACCAAATTCAAGGGAGACATTACTTCATAGACAGATAATGTTCTAAATATATATTTATATGATATATATTTATATTTTATATCATATATCTCTATATAAATACATACACAAAATAAAATATATTAACTAATTAATTAATTTATTTATTTATTTTAATTTAGAGAGAGTGCAAGCCAGGGAGAGGGCCAGAGGGAGAGAGAGAAAGAGAGAGAGAGAATCTTAAGCAGCCTCCATGCTCAGCTGGAGCCTGACACAATGCTCAATCCCAACCCTGGGATCATAACCTGAGCTGAAATCAAGAGTAGGGCAGTCAACCAACGAAGCCACCCATGTGCCCCAGAGAAGACATGAATTTAGATGTTGCTTATGGGTCATTTGTTTTTCAGAATTGCCCTTATTTTTACGTTGCTTATATGTTACTAAAACGCACCAAAATATCCTTAAATGTGTGCCTCGGAGGTATGTAGACTCTTATGTCCTTTGTTGATTTTCCTGTCTGTTGGAACAATTTTGATTATTTGATTTAGATAGTCTGCAAGGTCTCATCTTTCCTTTCTCTTTTTCAGTTCCCCAGTGAATGATATTCAGTCTCAAAGGATTTTATAGGAAGAAACAGAGGACAAAAGATCTTCACAGTACATTGCATTATGCTTTTATAGATCCCATACTGACAGTTAAACGCCACCATAGAGAAATTCCCAATAAAGGTATGAACTTGTTAGGCTGATTAAAATCAATGGATCACAATATGAAATGTAATTATTGGTTGATGTTTGAAAAAGGAAGTTATCTCTATAAAAGTAATGCTTAATGGAATTAACTCCTCTCTCCAAATGTGATTGGGCTTTTTTCTTATCAAATGTTTTAAATAAAGACAATACAGTGTGTGCATTGTTCATATAACTGCACTGGAACAAAAATACAAATAATTGAAAAAATTACTTTTTTTCAAGCAAATGACAGTCCTGGATGTAATCTAAAATAGTATGAGAGCTGTAGTAATGTATGGTGTTCTGCAGATGTTTTGGAATCTGCTCTTTTTTTAATGTCATTCTGCTATCTTGGTTCTATCACTGGTAGTTGAATGATTTTGAGCATTTCTGAACCTCATTTCTTTCTCTGCAAAATAAATATAATAGTACTATATCTCAATGTTTATGGGAGCTTTAAATGAAATTATATGTAGGTATATAGTGTCTAAAGGATAGAGTTGCTTTTTTTGTTGTTGTTGTTGTAACTGGTAGCAGTTGGCCTCATGTATCTTTATTATTATCATGTACAGGTGGGAGAACCTGTTAGCTAAACTACACTGTGACCAAAATGACCAAATGATAATGTAGTCACATCCATCTTTCTTCAGGAAGGGCTACTGTATCTCTGAATATCTGTCCACTCTACTGAGATTCTGTAGAATCCTACATTCAAAAGTACTGCAGTGTCTTCTTTAATTGAAATATACAATGTTATATTAGTCTCAGGTGTGTAACATATTGATTCAACAACTGTTTACATTACTTAATGTTCACCATGGTAAGTACAGTCACCATCTGTCCCCATACAACATTACTACAATGTTATTGACTATGCTAAAAGTGCTATACTTTTCATCTCTGTTACTTACAGATTTTATAATTGGAAGTTTGTGCCTCATAATCTCTTTTATTTCACCCATCCATCCACCCACCTCCCTTCTTGAAACCTGCAGTTTGTTCTCTGCATTTAAGAGTGCTTTCTTGTTTGGTCACTTTGTTTTTCAGATTCCACATATAATTGAAATCATATGGTATTTTCTCTTTCTCTATGTAACTTATTTCACTCAGCATAAAACCCCTAGACGCGCCTATGTTGTCACAAGGAAGACACACAGATGGCCAACATACATATGAAAAGATAATCAACATTACTAATCTTCAGGGAAATACAAATGAAATGAGAGGTCACCTTACACCTGTCAGAATGGCTAGAATCAAAAAGACAAGAAATAACAAGCATTGGTGAGGCTGTAGAGAAAAAGGAACCATGCTGCACTGTTGGTGAGAATGTAAATTGGTACAGCCGCTGCGGAAAACAGTGCAGAGGTCCCTCAGAAACTTAAAAATAGATTTACTATGTGATCCAGTCATTCCACCACTGGGCATTTACTCAAAGAAAATGAAGACACTAATTCAAAAAGGCACATGCATCCTTAAGTTTATTGCAGCATCACTTATGATGGCCACAATAGGGAAGCAGCCCAAATGTCTATTGATAGGTGAATGGAAAAAGATGTAATGTGTATATTACTACATATATGGTAGACTACCACTCAGCCATGAAAAGAATGAGAACGTCAATATATTTAAAAAATTTTTGGTTTACTTATTTATTTGGAGAGCAGGGAGAGAGAGAGAGAAAGAGAGAATATGAGTTGTGGAGGGGCAGAGAGAGAATTCCAAGCAGGCTCAACGCTGCCAGCACAGAGCCTGATGCGAGGCTCGAACTCACAAACTGCGAGATCATGATCTAAGCTGAAATGGAGAGTCAGTCACTTAAATGACTGAGGCACCAAGGTGCCCCGAGAATTTCAATGTATTTTTAAAAAACAAGTTACTTCTGTTGATATAATGTAATAATAGTATTATGAGAGATCACTTTACACCTGTCATATAAATATTATAATATAATAATATATATAATAAATGATATATAATATTACTAAAAACTAAAAAGAAATTTCACTCATGGTAACACTAATTGCAATAAAATTAATCTGCTTTCATTTTTCCACATAATCCCTCTTTATAACAGTATATCATTTTATTAGTAATATTTCAATTTTATTATATACTCTCCTCATCTAATGTACTGTTGACACTTTTCTGACTTCCAAGAAGTCAGTATTGGAGTGGAAAGAACATAAACACCATAAGTGAATATGGATTCAAGTCTCATTATAATTTGTATTGTACTTATGATTTTATGTAAACAACTTAACTTCCCTTGAGTTCAGTTTTCCTCTTCATACAATGTTAATTCTAACAATAATTACCTTCAAGGATTGTATTAAAAGTTAAATGTTAAGGCTTAACATGCCTTATAATATTGAGCCCTCCCCACAATTCACACGTGTGCATTTTGGTGGTTTACAATCTTTTTTAAATAAATTAATGTCTAAAGACAACAATCCTGAATGACTACTAAGATCATGAAAAAGATGGACGGTCCAGGTATTATATGAATTCTCATGGAAACATTGACATCATTCATGAAATGATGTTGAAAAACATGAGCATGAAGTTTTCTTTGGAAGGAACCATTAATTTATATAAGTATGGAGGATAAAGAAGCAAGTTATATGGTATATAATATATACATGTTATATGATGACATTTTGTGATATGTGATATCACAGGGATGTAACTGTCATAATCCATAGGTGAAAACTGTGAGAAGGGAGATGATTCATTTTAGGAAATACCAAATAAAAGCTGTGTTTTCTAATTAACAATAGGTTTACAACCTATTGGAAATATGTATGAACACCACTGCCCAAAATGGAGTTCCAAACCCTTAAACACTTCACTTCTTTGTTCTTCTTCCCCTCTCCATTTTGTGGGCTTATTTTTGTAGGCTTTGCAATAAGCGTGTACCAAAGAACAAAAGGAGGAGGGACTGAAAGTCTCTGCATCACCTCAGGGAATGTACATTTGTGCCAATCAGACTACTTTTTGCCTTACGTGGGCATGGGCGATGTCCAGATAAGGGTATAACCTCTGTATACTCAGTCAAAGAGGAATCAGGGGAGGGACTTGCGTGCTAGGAGATAAATTGCCTACTGTAACTTCCCCGAGTGTGCCTATCCATCAGACACTTGCTCTTGCAAGAACATTGATTAAAGCCTTTCTGTGTCCCTCCTTTAATTGGAACAGTGGGCTTATTTCTAATGGAACCACTATGGTACAAATAACCTAATTCCCTTAATAAACACATTAAAGAAGAACTAAAAGAGACAGCGTATATTAGTTTTCTAGGGCTGCCATAGCAAAGTACCACATTCTGGTTGGCTTATATAACAAAAATGTATTTTCTCACAGTTCTAGAGGCTGTCATATTGAATTAGTTCCCATCCCACTACTGGATTTTACTTTAATTACCTCTTCAAAGCCCTGTCTCCAAATACAGTCACATTCTGAGGTACTGGGAGTTAGGACTTAACATATGTAAAAAAGACAAACACTACACAGTATCACCCATGTGTGGAATCTTTATTTTTAAAAAAGCCAATTTCATAGAAACAAAGAATAGAATAATGGTTGCTAGGCTCTAGGGAGGGAGAAATGGGGAAATATAGGTCATAGGGTATAAATTTTCAGTTATAAGTTCTGAGGATCTCATGTACAGCATGGTGACTACAATTGATATTATGGTATTGAATACTCGAAAGTTGCTGAGAGTGGATCTTGAGTGTTCTCACCACACACACACACACACACACACACACACACACACACACATGCACACACACACGTGTTAACTAATAACTGATGGATGTGTCATTTATCTTGGTCTTGGTAGTCATTTTACAATATATGTATATTAAATCATCACATTATACATTTTAAATATATACAACTATGTTTGTCAATTATTCTTCAATAAAGTTGGTGGAAAAAAGAAACTCTCACTTATCCTGTTTGTTACAATGTCAAAAAGAATATTCATAATTATCCAAAAATGCTATTTAGCATCTGGCAGAGTAAAGTCTGAAGAGTTAGGGTCCTTGATGTCAGATGCATGCGAGGTCTTTTTGTAAAACCCTCCTTTCTTCCTGTTTTTACCCCTCCCAGTCAATGTGCTTTCTGGGGCTGGCATGGAAAAGCCTTTGGGACAGATTTCCAACTGTGCTCCTTGTTCCTCCATAAGACCTAAAGTGACTGTGGCAAAACAAAACAAAATAACTCTCTTACTAATGATCTACTTATAACAGTTCCATTTTACCTGTTTCATATATTGAAAACAGTGAGGTTTGGTTAAAAAAAAAGTTAAATCATTGATCTAGCGTTATCTAACTTGTGTTATAGACAAGGACACTGAGACACACACAACTGGTTGATGGCTAAGCCAGGACAGGAACTCCAACATTCTAGTCCCAGCTTCTGAAAAAAAAAATGCTATTCACAGTATTTCTTCCTTCGTCAGCTATGTGGAAAAGGGGGGCTAAATTTGCTTCATATACTTCCATTAAAACAACACACAGTAACATATTGAATGAAAATTAAGATAGAAGAATCTAGCAGTCTTTTATTAAGCCAGATATTGAAGAGATTTAGGAAAATGTAAAGTAATGTTACCCATTTCACTTTTCAGGGGGAAATACAGTTATTTTTCATTTAAGATGTGGAATGTGTGTTAAAATGGATTTCATTTTTATTGTTTTTAAAATGAATTAATAAATCACAAAATTAATTTCTTCATCTTCATTTATGATAAATTAAAATCAATAGATATAACCCCATAAGGCAAAGATATTTGGGGACTTCAATAATCTTTAAGAATGCAAAGATTTCTTGAGACCAAATAATTTGAGAACCACCATAAAGGCGATCAATGTGAAAATTGACTAATGTTTAACATTATTGAGAAGTTATTGTTAAATATTTTATTTGGAATAATGTTATGGTGGGTTTTATAGTTGGAGCCCCAATCAATTAAAGATAGATTTTGAAATATTTAGATAAAATAATTTGATATCTGGGACTTGATTATAAATAATCTCAGGGAGTGTTAAGTTGTGCCATGGATGGCACATAGATGGAATAAAACTGTTCACAGGTTTCTAAATATTGTGCATGGTTGATGTATACCTGACATTTTAACACAATCCTTTCCTTACTTTTGTATAATAAACTCTTAAATATTTTAATTGCTAAGCAAAATATAGCACTTATATTTTGATTACTCCTGCTTCTTATTGTCTCATGCCTTCTCCCACTTAAGACTTGTGTAATTGACTTATTTTCGTCTTGACGTCTACCTAGCACATTTCCCAAGAAGTGTCTATTGAATGTAAAATAAATTAACATCTCTTCTAGACTAATGTGCAGTATGTGTGTCTCTGTGTCTCATTGTTTGTCCATCCACTCTCTCATCTACGTCTTATATACAAAGTCAGAGATAAAGTTCTTATTTTTTTTTCCAATTGTAACCCACTAAATAGTTTATCTAATGGGGAAACTGTCATTTTTAACCATATCAGGCAACACAAGCTGTCTTCCGATAAGTTGTCCATGCCTGGTATAATCAAACTGGGACAATGGTGGCAGAGTGACTTTTCTACCAAAAATATCTGAGAGTAAATTGTTACATAACAGAAATACTGAGTCTTCTTGAAAGATATGCTGTACAACCTGGCAGGACCTTTCCGTGGCAGTAAAGTGGGCCTCAGCTTTGTATTAAGAGAGGTAGAGGTGAACTTGTTTCTTTAGGATCCCTAAGAAAGACTTCCCAATTCCAAAATCTGATGTATTGGTTCATTTTAGCAAGGATTTCCCATTCTGTAATGATGGCTTAAAAGATAAGGTTTAACAGATAAACATCCCTAGGAGCAGTTAAATAGTAATTCATATTGCAGAATAAATATCTGATAAGGCATTCTTTCCTAAAGGCAGATTTGACCACAGAAAAGAGTGATAAAAGAATACTGGACAATTGTCAAATAGGAGAAAATAGAAAGAGTTTTAAAAGACAAGAAGTACAAGGACACATTCACCCTGTGACTCAGCAAAAACTTTGCTCCTAAAAACAAATATGATAGAAATCTATAAATATTACATTTAATAAAATATCTCTGAGAAAGATGTTTCTAAGTCTTTGGCATTTCATTCACTTAACTAGATATTGTTTGTTCTGATAACATTTAGATTTATTCTATGAAATACCTCAAGAAAAAAGAACTATACTGATATTGCTGACTGTAGGCCCCATCATTCAAAAATCCTATGGATAAAACACTATCATCATTTTTCACGAGCTGTGCTATCTCATAGACTTCATCTTTAGCATTGTCAGCAACACAGAGTACATCATCAATCTTCCCTTTTTTTTTTTTGTAAAGCATGTTCCGTAACATTTTTGAATAAAGAGAAGTGCTTTCTTATTCAGCTGTGATTAAGAGTAAAAGAACATTTCTTGGTAGTTCAGACATGAACACTGTGGAATGGATGTTATGCTATTAGATTCTGCTTTTTCATTAATTCATCTATTAAATATATATTAAGAATTAATTATGTTAATACATAGTGCTTGTATTAGTTTTCTAGGGCTGCCATAACAAGAAAACACAGACTGGATAGCTTAAACAACATACATTTACTCTTTCAGATTTGGAAGCTAAAAGTCTGAGATCAAGATGTCCATGGGGTTGGTTTTTTCCTGAGGGGTCTTCTATTGGTTTTCTATTGGCGACTTCCTTGCTGTGTCCTCACAAGGTTTTTTCTGTGTATGTACATTCCTAGTGTCTCTCTGTGTGACCACATTTCTTCTTCTTATAAGGATATCAGTCATATTCAATTAGGGCCCATTCAAATAGAGGCTTTTTATGGGCCCTATCTCCAAATACAGCAATTTGAGGTGCAGAGACATAGGGCTTCAGCATAGGAATTTGGAGAGAAGTAAAATTCATCCCACAAAGGTGATAATCCCTTGGGATACAGATAGGAGCAAAATAAATATGATCCAGTCCCCATGGTGGTTAAATTTTTTAATTTATTTTTAATTTTTTTAACATTTTTATTCATTTTTTGAGAGACAGAGACAGAGTGTGAGTAGGGGAGGGGCAGAGAGAGAGGGAGACACAGAGTCCGATGCAGGCTCCAGGCTCTGAACTGACAGCACAGAGCCCAACATGGGGCTCGAACCCATGGACCATGAGATCTTGACCTGAGCCAAAGTCAGATACTTAACTGACTGAGCCATCCAGGTGCCCCATATGGTGGTTATATTTTAATGGGGGAAGGGTTTTAATATGTGGGTGAACATGTTTAAAGACTTCTGTTTGTGATTAAAAAAATATTTTAAAAATAAGCAAGAAGATGATGCTTTATGCTTCAATAGTGTGGTTAGATGATGTCTTTCCAATGAGGTGAAATCCCATCTAGAAGACAGGATGAACCCTTGACTGAACCTGAGAAACCTTTGCTCCCAAGTGGAGCAGTTCATGTGATAAGGCTCTGGGAAGGGAGGGACTTGTGTCTTTCCAAGAATAGCATCAGAGGCTATGTTGCCAGACTGTAGTGACTAAGGAGAAGAGAGCTATCATAAAAGTTTGTAAAGACTGGCAGAAGCTAGATGGCAGAGAACACTTTAGGCCATAGTCAAGTGGCAGAGTGATAATCTAAGCTGAAAAATAATTGAAGGGTTATAACAAAAAGAATGTAATTGATTTATGTTTTTAAAATTTTACATTGGTCTATTGAATATCAATGTGGTGGCATGAAGGAAAAAAGAAAGGATTTTGCAGTAATTCAGAGAAGATATGAGGGTTTGGAAGAAGAATTGATAATAAAGAGGAAAACAGTAAATGGAATCAAAATATATTTCGGAGAAAGATAAGTGGTCTTGCAGTTTGGCATCAGTCCATGTCAAAAATTGTGAAGGATCTGAAATTGTTTTTTTCTAGCTACAAGCTAAAAAGCTAGCCTGTCACCATTCCACTGATGTGGAAGGAAGACATGAAGCTCTTGGGTTCAAGCTAAGAAGTTAGCCTGTTGCAGTTAATAAATGCTGGCCAAAGACACCAGAATCCTAGGGCAGAGACAAAGCACATTATTATTCCCAGCATAACCAAGAGCCAGAGTATAGGCATTTTCTTGTACCAGTTCATTGACCCCCAATTCCCACAGAGAGACATGAAATGGTCTAGTGACACCTGGACAGGTAATGAGGAATGTTATAGAAGAGGATCTCTGAGATCAGGTCACTCAAGCATTTTACAATGGGCAGTAAGCAGAATTGCCTTTGATTCTGGAAGGAAATGCTTTGTATTATAAAAGACTGGAAGCAAATCTATTCTTTTCTGTGCTAGAAACATTACCTCCCTCCTCTAAGGCTGTGTATAATACAAACATCCTTGAAAAAGGGGCCCAGAAAAAAATGGCTGTCAGTAACACTGTTCTCAAGATGTACACAAATATGAGATACACATGGAGAATTGTTTCCCAACAATATCTAACCCTTTCTCTTTTTTTTTTAATTTTTTTAATGTTTATTTATTTTTGAGACAGAGAGAGACAGAGCATGAACAGGAGAGGGTCAGAGAGAGAGGGAGACACAGAATCTGAAGCAGGCTCCAGGCTCTGAGCTGTCAGCACAGAGCCTGACGCGGGGCTCGAACTCATGGACCGTGAGATCATGACCTGAGCCGAAGTCAGACGCTCAACCGACTGAGCCACACAGGAGCCCCTAACCCTTCGTTCTACCCTGTCATGGCTCCTGGCAAATTTCCCCATGAGTACACACTGTTCCATCAGCCACTCTGATTAATCTGACAGGTTGGGAACAAATCTGTTCAATTTGTCTCATACAGCATTTAATTAGGGCTATGATCAATAGGACTCCAGGGGGATGAGACCAAACTATGGTATTCACTTCAACCATACCCCTAAAGCCCTAGACCCAAGAAAACCTGAAAAAGAAAAAAAGATTAATGCTTATTTACTTATTCGCCCATTTATTTATGTATTTATGTATTTATGTATTTATTTATTTATTTGAGAGAGACAGATCACAAGTGGGGGAAGGGCAGAGAGAGAGAGGAAAACACAGAATGCAAAGTAGGCTCCAGGCTCTGAGCTGTCAGTATAGAGCCTGATGTGGGGCTCAAACCCACGAACCGTGAAATCATGATCTGAGCCAAAGTCAGACACTTAACTCACTGAGCCACCCAGGTACCCCCCCAAAATTTAAAAACCATTAGCTTTCTCCTAAGAAAACCAAGCTGCTTAAATTTACTTTAAGAAATCAAGTTAGAAGAGTTAAGATGGTGGAGAAGTAGAAGGACCCTGAGCTTTCCTCATCCCTTAAACACAGCTATATTGAGGTCAGATCACTTGGAATACCCAGGAAGTCAATCTGCCCAGTGGCAGAAGGGTCTCCACAGTTGGAGGGACCCAGCATGGCAGGTACATGGCTTACATCAACAAAATAAAAATCAAAGCACACCTAGTTGAAGGTCAAAACACTCGCCCATTGCAAGAAAGCAGGAGCTCTGCAGAGGAATTACTAGTGGGAAAGAGCAGCCAAAACACAACAGCAGAGTGCACACCACATGGCAGAAACACTTCCTGAAGGACCACACCTAAAGTGTATGATCCCTTTTCATACAGCAGTACTCGCAGTTGCAGGAAACATAACAAGCTTTTGCAACATGCAAAACAAAACAAAACACCAGAAACTTCGCCACAACGACAAGATGGAGGAATTCCCCATAGAAGATCAAAAAGAAATCACAGCCAGACACTTGTTCAAAACAGATATAAGTAATATATCTGAATAAGAATTCAGAACAGTTGTAAGACTAATAGCTGGGCTTGAAAAAAAGCACACAAGACACTGGAGAAACCCTTGCTGCAGAGATCAATCACCTAAAAACTAGCTGGGCTGAAATAAAAAAATGCTATGACTGAGATCCAATACTGACTGGATACAGTCACAATGAGTATTGAAGAAGCAGAGGACAAAATAGATGATAAAGAAGACAAAAGTATGGAAAATAATGAAGCTGAGAAAAAGAGGGAGAGGAAATTATTTGATCATGAGAGACCTAGAGAACTTAGTGATTCTGTAAAATGAAACAATATTCATATCATAGGAACCCCAGAAGAAGAGAAGGAAAAAGGGACAGGAGGTTTATTTGAACAAATTATACCTGAGAACCTCCCTAATCTGGGGAAGGAAATAGGCATTCAAGTCCAAGAGACACAGAGAACTACCCTCAAAATCAACAAAAATAGGTCAACACCACAACATATCATAGTGAAACTTGCAAAATTCAAACATAAAAAGAATTCTGAGAGCAGCTAAGGACAAACAATCCTTAACCTACAAGGGTAGACACAGAAGGTTAGCAGCAAACCTGTCCAATGAAACTTGGCAAGCAAGAAGGGAGTGGCAGGAAATAGTAGATGTGCTGAATGGCAAAAATATACAGCCAAGAATTCTTTATCCAGCAAGTTTGTCATTTAGAATTGAAAGAGAGATAAAGAATTTCCCAGACAAAACAAAAACAAAAACAAAAACAAAAACAAAAACAAAAAACAACAAAAAAAGCCAAAACTAAACTAAAGGAGTTTGTGACCACTAAACCAGTCCTGCAAGAAATTTTAAGGGTGTTTCTCTGACAGGAGAAAAAAAAAAATACCAAAGCAACAAAGACTACAAAGGACCAGAGAACATCATCAGAAATACCAACTCCATAGATAACACAATGACACCAAATTCATATCCTTCAATAATCACTCTGATTGTAAATGGACTAGATTGCTCCAGTCAAAAGACACAGGGTATCAGAATGGATTAAACACAAAAACAAAAACAAACAAAAAAGATTCATCTACATGCTGCCTACAAGAGACTCATTTTAGATCTAAAGACATCAGCAGATTAAAAGTGGGGGGATGGAGAATTATTTATCATGTTAATGGATGTCAAATGAAAGCAAGAGTGGCCATACTTATATCAGACAAACTAGATTTTAAACCAAAGACTGTAACAAGAGATTAAGAAGGGCATTATATCATAATCAATGGGTCTATCCACCAAGATGACCTAACAATTGTGAACATTTCTGCCCCCAACTTTAAAACTCAAATATATAAATCAATTAATAACAAACATAAAGACATTCATTGATATTAACACCATAATAGTAGAGGACTTTAATACCCCATTTACAACAATGGACAGATCATCTAAGCAGAAAATCAACAAGGAAACAGTGGCTTTGAAAGACACACTGGACCAGAAGGACTTAACAGATATATTCAGAACATTTCATCCTAAAGCAAAAGAATACATATTCTTCTCAAGTGCACATGGAACATTTTCCAGAACAGATCACATACTGGGTAACAAATCATCCCTCAACAGATAGAAAAAGAGATCATACCATGCATATTTTCAGATCACAACACTGTGAAACTTGAAATCAACTACAAGAAAAAATTTGGAAAGCCCTCAAATACATGGAGGTCAAAGAACATCTTACTAAAGAATGAATGGGTTAGGGGCGCCTGGGTGGCTCAGTCAGTTGAATGTCTGACTTTGGCTCAGGTCATGATCTCACAGCTCATGAGTTCGAGCTGTGTGTCAGGCTATGTGCTGACAGCTCAGAGCCTGAAGCCTGCTTCAGATTCTGTGCCTCCCTCTCTCTCTGCCCCAACCCACTCTCATTCTGTCTCTGTCTCTCTCAAAAATAAATAAATATTAAAAAAAAAAAAAGAATGAATGCTTTAACCAGGAAATTAAACAAGAAATAAAAAAAAATAAATAGAAGCAAATGAAAATGAAAACATGACAGTACAAACCCTTTGGGATGCAGCAAAGACAGTCGCAAGAGTAAAGTACATTGCAATGTACTTCCAAGAAGCAAGAAACCTAACCTTACACCTAAAGGAGATGGAAAAGGAGCAGCAAATGAAGCCTAAAGCCAGAAGAAGAAGAAAAATAATAAAAATCAGAGCAGAAATAAAAGAGAAAAAAAAAACTACAATAGAATATATCAATAAAACTAAAAGCTGATTTTGAGAGAATAAACAAAATTGATAAACCACTAGCCAGACTTAGCAAAAAAGAAGCGAGAGGAATAGATAAAATCACAAATGAAAGAGGAGAGATCATAACCAAACCACAGATATACAGTTATTAAAGAATACTATGAAAAATTATATGCCAACACACTGGGCAATCTGGAAGAAACGGACAAATTCCTAGACACTTGTGAATTACCAAACTGAAATAGAAAGAAATAGAAAATTTGACCAAGCCCATAACCAGCAAAGAAATTGAATCAGGTATCAAAAATCCCCCAACAAATAAGAGTCCTGGGCCAGATGGCTTCCCAGGGGAATTCTACCAGACATTGAAAGCAGAGTTAATACCTGTTCTTTTCAAACTGTTCCAAAAAATAGAAATGGAAGGAAAAATTTCAAACTTATTCTATGAATCCAGAATTACCTGTATTATAAAACTAGACAAATACCCCACTAAAAAGGAGAATTACAGGCCAATATCCCTTATGAACCTGGATGCAAGAATTCTCAAGACACTAGCAAATCAAATTCAACAGTGCATTAAAAGAATTATTCATCATAATCAAGTGAGATTTATTCCTGGGATGCAGGGCTGATTAAATATTCACAAATCAATCAACATGATATGCCACATTAATAAAAGAAAGGATAAGAACCATATGATCCTCTCAATAGATGCAGAAAAAACATGTGACAAAATACAGCATCTTTCTCGATAAAAAACCCTCAAGAAAGTAGGGATTGAAGGAACATACCTCAACATCATAAAGGCCATGTACAAAAGACAGACAGGTAATATCCTCCATGGGGAAAAACTGAGAGTTTTGCCCTAGGGTCAGGAACACAACAGGGATGTCCACTCTCATCATTGTTGTTCAACACAGCACTGGATGTCCTAGCCTCAGCAATAAGACAACAAAAAGAAATAAAAGTCATCCAAATTGGAAGAAGTCAAAGTTTTGACTCTTTGCAGATGATATAATGCGCTACGTGGAAAACCTGAAAGACTCCACCAAAAACTACTGGAGCTAATATATGAGTTTAGCAAAGTTGCAGGATATAAAATCAATGTACAGAAATCAGTTGCATTTCTATACACCAATAATGAAGAAAAGAAAGAGAAATCAAGGAATCAATTCCATTTGCAATTCCACCAAAACCCACAAGATACCTAGGAATAAATGTAACAAAAGAGGTATAAAAAATATACACACATGAAACAATAGAAAACTTATGAAAGAAATTGAAGAATGCAAAAAAAAAATAAAGGAAAAACATTCTATGCTCATGGATCAGAAGAACAAATATTGTTAAAATGTCTACAGTACCCACAGTAATCTATACATTCAATGCAATCCCTATCAAAATAACAACAACATTCTTCACACAGCTAGAATAAACAATTCTAAAATTTGTATGGAATCAGAAAAGACCCCAAATAGCCAAAGCAATCTTGAAAAAAAAAAATGTGATGGAGGCATCACATTTCCAGGCTTCAAGCTGTATTACAAAGCTAAAGTAATCAAGACAGTATGGTACGAACACAAAAACAGACACAGATCAATGGAATAGAAGAGAGAACCTGGATACTGATGCACAAATATATGGGCAACTAATCTTCAAAAAGCAGGAAAGAATATCCATTGGAAAAAAAGACAGTCTCTTCAGCAAATGGTATTGAAAAAACTGGACAGCGACATGCAGAAAAATGAATCGGGACCACTTTCTTATACCATACACAAAAATATACTCAAAATGGATGTAAGACCTAAATGTGACATAGGAAACCATCAAAACCCTGCAAGAGAAATCAGGCAGCAACCTCCTTGACCTGGGCCACAGCAACTCCTACCAGATATGTCTCCAGAGGCAAGGGAAACAAAAGCAAACATGAACCATTGGGACTTCATCAAGATAAAAAGTTTCTGCACAATGAAGGAAACTATCCACAAAACTAAAAGGCAGCCTATGGAATGGGAGAAGATACTGACATATCAGAAAAAGGGTAGTATTCAAAACCTATGAAGAACTTATAAAACTCAACACCCAAAAAACAAATAATCCAGTGAAGAAATGGGCAAAAGACACTAATAGACACTTTTCCAAAGAAGGTATCAGATGGCTAACAGACACATGAAAAGATGCTCAACATCACTCATCATCAGAGAAATACAAATCAAAACCACAATGAGATACCATGTCACACCTGTCAGAGTGGCTAAAATGAACAATTCAGGAAATAACAGGTGTTGGTGAGGATGCGGAGAAAGGGGAACACTTTTGTACTGATGGTGGGAATGCAAAATGGTGAGGCCATGCTGGAAAACAGTATGGAGGTTCCTCACAAAAAAATAGAACTACCCTACAATACAACAATTGCACTACTAGGTATTTATCCAAAAGATACAAAAATGCTGATTTGAAGGGGCACATGCACCCCAATGTTAGTAGCAGCACTATCAACAATAGCCAAATTATGGAAAGAGCCCAGATGTCCATCCATTGATGGGTGAATGGATAAAAAAGATGTTATATATATATATATATATAACACACACACACACACATGCACGCACACACGCACAATGGAATATTACTCAGCAGCAAGAAAGGTTGAAATCTTGCCATTTGCAGCAATGTGGATGGAACTAGGGTGTATTATGCTAAGAGAAACAAGTCAGGAAGGGAAATATAAATATATGATTTCAATCATATGTAGAATTTACGAAACACAACAGATGAACACAGGGGAAGGGAAGGAAAAATAAGATAAAAACAGAGAGGGAGGCAAACTTTAAGAGACTCTTAAATACAGAGAACACAGAGGGTTGCTGGAGGGGAGGGCGTGAGAGGGTGCACTAAATGGGTGATAGGTATAAAGGAGAGTACTTTTTGGGATGAGCCCTGTGTGTTATATGGAAGTGATAAATCACCAGGATCTGTTTGAAACCAATACTACACTGTATGCTAAATTAACTTGATTTAAAATTTTAAAAAATCAAGTCATTTATATTTCTGTAGTGCCATTGTTTTTCTGAGGCATTCATGGAGATATAACATGATCTATTAGCTGAAACTAATATATAGTTGCTCAGACTTTACCATGGCTTATGAAGAGGCAAGACTATCATCTGTAACAATGCTGGCCAATGAGTCAAGGCTGACATGAATGCCTTCTTTGGACTGAAGTGATATAACTGATCACTTCAGCTAAAGTTAGGAACAAAATCTATATCACCTTCCCTAATTGGATCCCTTCTATTCTAGAAATAACAGCCTTCAAGGGGGATATAAACGAGTAAGGCATATCTCCAGGAAGCTCCCCAGAGTAACAAAGGTGATGACACTTGTAAGAGATATCTGTAGTCATCTAAGAGTTAAATAATCTTTTGGTGGTATTTTCTTAAACACTTGGAGCTCTCCAATGGACAACTCTAATGTGTAAGTCACTGTGTTTCAAGAAAGGGGCAGGTTAATGGCTGGATTTTTATATAAGAAGTACAGTCAAGAAAGTGTGCATGGCAGCACTCAAGTTAAACTTAACATTTTAACTCAATGTTAAAAACTGTTGGGTCCCCCGACAACTAGTATCTACATCTCTCTGTGCTTCTGATATGCCCTCTATACTAGCAGACGTGTCTAAGACTTCCCAAATAATTTTAAATAATTAACTCCAGTCTTTGTTTTTAGAGAAACGACTAATAGAAATTGGTACAAACTGTCTTCTTTGTGCATGGTATCCAACCCATGGAATGAGTCAGGAGTGGGTAGGAAACTGGCAATGGAGAAAATCCAAACAAAGGGAGTGGCCGGTGTTTCATGAAATATATGTTGGAACTGGGACCACACCCTCCTATATCCGATAGAATTCTTAGTAAGTTAAAGGGAATAGCAATGAAATCATGGTCAGAGCCTCTGAGAAGTGATGACCAACCCAAAAGTTACTTAAATTTAACGCAAATGCGACAGTTTGGGAGATCTACACTGACACATTTTCCCCATGAGTCAGGCTCTAGAAGAAACTTTCAAAGACCAAGATTATTAATGGTCTTTATTCCCTTCATGTCCCATACCACCAAGCATCTAATGTATTCCCTCCGCAAGTACTGGGGTTTTAACTCACATTCCAGCACCACAAAATCAGTACGTTCTGTTCCAATAGCTATAAGTTCCTCTACTTCCCAGTAATCTTTTACTTATACCCAAACTTTTACTTTAAAATGATGAGGTATTGGGGCACCTTGGTGGCTCAATTGGCTAAAGGTCTGACTCTTGATTGAAGCTCAGTTCATGATCTTACAGTTCGTGAGTTCCAGGCCAACAACAGGCCCCACATGGACAGTACAGAGCCTGCCTGGGATTCTTTCTCTCCCTGCTTCTCTCTGCCCCTCCCCTGCTCATGCATAAAACATAAATAATAACTAACTAACTAAATAAATAAATAAATAAATAGACTAGTTTCAAGAGGGAGAAGATATTTTTATAAATTTACATGGAATCACCATGTCCCTTCTTTGACCTGTGTGGCTACTACAGGGGAACAGGACAAACACCGATTCAATCAAGGGGTCATTATATTGATGAACTATGACCGCATCGTTTCAACAAGAGAATCCAGGTATCTGAAGTAGATTCCTGGGTTCCCTTTGGGAATATTGTTACTTGGAGCATATACCAAGTAGGCTGGCATGGGGTTGCTGTTAGGAGAGGAAAGAAAAAAAAACAAAGAAAGAAAAAAGAAGCATCATGCCTAGTAACGGTCAGGGTCAGGGTTGAGTTCCAAAAAAAAAAAATTTTTTTTTTTTTAAAGTGTTCTCTATCGATTTCCTGCTGCTCAGGACCCAGCAAGTGGCTGTGAGCAGATAATCCCTTATTTGGAACAGCTACACTCAGTGTCTTTCTTTTCTTGATGGCTTCCACAGCAATAGCAGAAATTGCCTCTGTGGAGCTTATTTTATAAAGGAGGCATGAAGTCAATACAATGGTCATTTGTAAGTCAGGAGCTGATTCCATTTGAAAATGCTGCACAGTATTTGATCTACTCATGTGGAGGGTCAGAGCACCTCAGGGAAAGATGCTGGAAGAGTCCATATTATTTTTCGGGTCTTCGGGAAATAGATTATTGACAGAGCAGTTCATCGAGGAATGGGTCATAGGGATAATCTGCGTTACCATATAAAATATTAATCTGCATCTCTAGCATTTCCTGGATGAATGATTTAACACTTCATCTGGTTGCAAATATTACAGTAAGGTATGGTAACTCTGCCTTTTGAACTAAATAGAACAATATACCTCATGTAGAGTCAAAAATTTAATAAATATTTAAGTTATAGAGAGGGAGGGAGGCAAACCACAAGAGACTCTTAAATACTGAAAACAAACTGAGGGTTTATGGGGGGTGGGGGAGAGGGGAAAGTGAGTGACAGGCATTGAGGAGGACACCTGTTGGGATGAGCACTGGGTGTTGTATGGAAACCAATTTGACAATAAATTATATTTAATATAAAAATTTAATAAATATTGATTAATTTGGAACAAGACTTTTAATGTGCATATTGAGATTCAAGGACAAACACTATTACATCCCCAGTCATTTCTGGATGAAACTCTGACTTCCAAGTAGGATAAATGAATATTGAATACCCTACATAGTATGAGATTAGGTAAACTTGAATATTAAGAAGTAGTGCCTGGGGTTCCTGGGTGGCTCAGTCGGTTGAGTGTCTGACTTCCACTCAGGCCATGATCTCACAGTCTGTGAGTTCAAGCCCCACGTCAGGCTCTGTGCTGACAGCTCAGAGCCTGGAGCCTGCTTTAGATTCTGTGTCTCCCTCTCTCTCTCTGCCCCTCCCCTGCTCATGCTCTGTCTCTGTCTCAAAAATAAAAACATTTAAAAAATTTTAAAAATTTAAAAATTAAAAAAAAGTAGTGCCATGTTTAATAGGATAAAGTCATTGATATCTCATTAATATGTTAGTAGAATTCGATAATTAACAAAGATTTACTATGCTTGGTTTTATTCATATGCAAAAATGAAACTACCCAGGAGCATAGAAACTATGGCAACCTCTATATGACGGTATTCTCTAAGAAATGTTTCCCCACCTTTTGTGACTTACTTCCTGTTACATTTTCACTGTGAATCCTGTTGGACACACAATGTGCTGGTGGAGGTGGGGTGGATGGGTAGAGCAACTATGCCTTTACCTTTTTTGTTTTCACTAAATCGGAAATAATAAGCAGTTCCTTATTAGAGTGTCAACCCTCCAAACGGGATGTGATGTTTCAAAACATACCTTAGTACTTTCCCCAAAACTGGGAACCTTAATATTTTCCTTATCTCCAACATGATAATTTTATCAAGTTAAAATCTGGATAAATTAATCCATGGGGTAGCTTTAATCAAATAAAAAGAAAACATATGTGGTCCCAAAGCTGTCAAACAAAACGAGGGAAAGGAGAGGGAAATGAGATGAGAAATGAGACACTGAAACAGAAAAGAGTCTGTGTAGATCTAGGGAAAGGGGAGGGAGTTTATAAAATTTGTTAGACATGGTGATCAAAGGAGAAAATACGTATCTATGCAAAGTGCAATAGCCTGCAGGATGAGTAGTGTGAAATAGAGGTTCTATAGAGATCTATGAGGGGATTGGGCAATTAGGATTTAGTCACTGGTCTAGTCAAATAAAAGAAAAAGGTGAATGTTAAAGTAATTATTCTGCCAGAGAATTATTTTCCTTTGAAACAAATCTAATCATCTAGATTTTTTTAATTAAAACAACTACAATACTAACAGCAGCAACAATGAAAACTGCTAATTCATCAATTGCAATTAAGTCACTATTGTCTGGTAACACTGGGACTTTGTTACAATGTATCTTTATACCATACACTTTTTACTTTTTGTTGTTTCCTCTTTCCCTGGGAAAATTTCTACTCCAAGGATAGAATCAGTTTTGTGGAAAAGTCCTTGAGCTCTTGCAAGCCAAGTTCCTTCTCTTTTGTCTCTTTAGCAATGGTTTAGGCTTTTGTTAGAGCACTAACCATATGGTACAGTACTTAATCTTCATTTCTTCTCACCCCACTGCCCTCCACCCATCACAGAAAGTTCCTCGAGGGCAGAGATCTGAATACTTCATCTTTCAGTCCTTCCTTCTGCAGCAGAGTGCCTGCATACAATGTGTATTAAATGAAAAATTGTCAAATGAAGTTTTCTTTCCTAAATTACTGGATGTGAATAAACAAATTGATATTTTATAGGGCAGGGCAAGAGTACTCTTGGGGGGCAGTATTTGGAGCAGTAGAATATAGCATTATTGGATGCTCCAAAGTTGTACTGTGACATATCTAGAGGTAGAGAAAGAGACATCTCTCTGTCTTTGCCCAGTCTAGTTGCTAGTTATGCTTCCTTGCAGTAGGCTCTTGGTTTACACACAAACATAATTGTTGAGTTTGGGGTTCCCCCTGCTGGACTTTTTCTTATTTTTTCATTACTGCCTTCTTAAATATCAAGAAGCCCAGCCAACAGATTAATTGTTGCAGGTACTTAGGGCTCTCCAGTTTGTGAGTCCTTAATCAATATTCCTCATTTGCTGATTTCTAATAAATATTCAAAATATGACTATAGATTATGTCATATCCTTCGGCATGTAGAAATTGTATAGACAGAGATCGATTGCGAGTATAAAGTATTTGTTTCAAATGGCACAAACCAGAATTAGACCTATAAATACAGGAGGGGATAAAGGTGAGGGGTTGAGCATAATAGATAAAGGGGAGTGGAAGATACAGGCTTCCAGTTACGGAATGAATAAGTCATTGGAATAAAAGACACAGCATAAGGAATACAGTCAGATATTGTAATAATGATGTATCAGGGAAGCCAGTAGCTACAATGTGAACAAAGCATAATGTATAAACTTGTGGAATCAGTATATTGTACACCTGAAGCTAATGTAACACTGTGTGTCAACTATAAACAATAAATTTATACAACTTTAAGTGACGATGACTTCAGTATTTTTAAACCTGTTTTCTTGTTTTCACACAAAAATTTGCAAGTACCTGTGGACCTATTGGGGTCTAGTGACAAATATATTCCATTCTCCTCCTTTTTTTTGCTTATGGGTGTAGTATTGCACTTTCTTGGTTCTATGAAGTTAAGCATGGCTTTTGACTTGCTTTCGTAAATGAAATGGACAGTGCTGGTCACTTTGAGTGGAAGCCTTTAAGTTCTAATTTTTGATTTGCTAGCTTCCCTCCCTTTATGCTCTCAGTGCCAAACAGCATTCCTTATGGAAGCTAGGTCAGCTTGGCTCACAGAATAAGAATAATGTAATTCAGAAGCCCAGTGTTCCCCACCCCTCTTTTATACACATTGACCTCAAATGATACCGATTCTGAGCAAAAAATAAACCTGCATTGTATGAAGTCACTGAGATTTTTGGCTTATTATCCTGCAACTCAACCTGGGTTATCTCAACCTACAGTGTACCAAATATAAAAATGAAAAGAGCCACCCTGTCTGTGTTACATTCCACTTCTTTATCACAATCACATAATATTGTGAAGAGTAAATGAGGTTACTGGTCTCCGGGAATTTGGGTGACTATTAGCTTTCACTCATTCTGCCCTCATCAAATCATGAGTAAACATTAGTTCTACCAAGGGAAAAATAATTGGATCTGCACAGAACCAAGAATATTTGTTTATAACACCTTCAGGAGAGAATCAAATAAGCCTAGGAGCATATTTTGCTTATATTTTTTATTCAAATGACACCCTCAGGCATCCCCATGAATTTAGGTAGAAGCTGGGATTGTGCAAAATGAAAGGGTTTGCCCCGTCCCTGTGTTCTTTTCATTGTCCCCTAAACATAAATCCACAAGTCCTTGTCCTGAAGTTTCAAAACGTTTGTTTCATTTGATTATGCTGATGAAGTTGGTGGGAAGATAAAATAGAATATTAATACAAATGAGAAAAAATTAGAATCTCTGCATGTGACACAATTTGAGAAACTAAAGCGTACTATCAAAACTAAATAGCTCACTGATCAGGAGAGAGGCTTAGGAATGATAAGGGTGAGGGTCACATTGCAAATGAAAAGTTTGCAGAACTTTCAGAGGCACAAGTTATTTTCCTGGACAATAGGTTTGTAGAATTTTTCAGATGGAGTATTGGAATTCTTTAGTTTTTATAGCCTGACATTTATGAGTTAAAAACATGTAACAAGCAGTTACAAGTTCTATGGACACAGGTGATGCCAATTCTAAAGATTATTCTATTGTTTTTATTTCCGCTTTTAATTTATCACATCAGAGAAAAAGTATTTCTGCTTTGGGTTGTGAGCTGTGGTGTGTGGATAAAGTTGTCTTATATAAACTTGCTAGAGCCTATTAGCAGCATCTTTTTAAAGTTCATATTCAATGTTCTTATATAGTTAGGTCGACATTGGCCAGTGGGAGTGTTCACTCCTTAGAATTGTCAAACACTCCAAATCAGGGTCTTTTTTTTCTTTCAGAAAGCCAGTGAAACATTAGGGTACGATTGTAGGAAATAACGTGCATAGGGGCGCCTGGGTGGCTCAGTCAGTTGAGCATCCAACACTTGATTTAGGCTCAGGTTATGATCTCAGGGTCAAGGGATCGAGCCCCATATTGAGCAGGTAGACCCTGCTTAAGATTTTTCTCTCTCTCTTTCTCCATCTGCCCCTCTTCCCCACTCATGTTCTTACTCTCTCTAAAAATAATATGAATAATTAAAAAAAAAAAGAAAGTGCATACTATTGTCATTCCCACATGTACCCCTCCATGTGGAGACTGTATCCATGGTTGAAAAAAGAAATGTTCTGGAGTACCCAGCACTTTTTAAAGGTTAACACTTTACAGTGATACAGAATGCATGCGTGAGTCTCAGAGCTATGCTAGATCCAAACAAGGAAAATAAAATAACTGACTTCTATTTCAATAAACACCTTTATTATTGATACTTGAAGCGAGGAGGAAGTCTTTCATTCAATGGGAGCTATTTTGTATGTGGGTAACATGAGTTCTGATTTATGACTTTAATGTAGGCCTGGAAAGGGCATTATAAAACTTTTGAAGGTGATGAAAATTTATATATGGATCATGGTGTTAATTTCAAAACTGCCTAAAGTGGATGAAGTTTATTGATATAAATATAGTTCAATACACCAGAATTTAAGAAAGAAATGTAAGGTTCACTTTATTTGTATCTCTAAATCTAATAAAGGGAGAGTCAGAAAGAGAGAGATTCATTGTTTGCTCCATGTGTTATATTATGAATTTCTTTAAAAAAGTATTTTGTTACCTAGGAAACCCTTGATAACTTAAAAAATGTATAATTTATAGATATATCTTAAGGATAAACTTTTGGTGGATTATCCAGATGTTGCTAGAAACACCTTGTCTAGAAAATGGATTTAGGATAGAATATACAGGGTATACAGTATTCATTAACATTTGTTTGAAATAACTTTAATTATACTAGATTTATAGAAAGATAACAACCTAAATTTGATGTGAAAATTTAGATCAAGAGTTTCTAATGTTTCTGTTGCTAAGAACAACGTAGATTCCCAGGCCCTTCCCTAGTTTCTGGTTATGGAGGTCTGGGGCCATGCATAGATGACTGACCTTAACAAGTATCCCAAGTGATTCTTCCAATTTGGTAAATTTAGGTAATACTGGCATAAACTTCCAAGAAATTTCCCATTATCACTGAATCTCTTAATAGGGTTTACTTACTAGTATTTTGTTTGTTTGTTTCTATTCTCAGCCAGGATAATGAAAGGAGAGTAGATATGTCCCATTTTTTTCAAAGCAAAAACTCGAAAAAAAATTATTTGCTCAAGGTAAGCTGAGAATATTCTATTACTGGTCCTTACCACACTGGCTGTGCTAGCTCATAAAATCTTTTTAATCCTTCTTTCTACTCTGTGAGCATCTATCAGGATCAGACGTTAACACATATCTGTTAGTTTGTAATTAGTGAATAAAATTGGGAAGATGAACAAATATTAGACACTAAAATGTAATTGATCTAGAATCTAATGTGATTATAATTTTTAAAAAGCAGCCTTTCCAAACCCTTGGAAGAATGGACCATTTTAAGAAATGAGATCTACAACCACACAGTTATGATTTTTTTCATTTCTGCAAAGTACTTTTATCTTTGAGTTATTTATTTTATCAATTCTTCAATGCCCTTATGATGAAGGAAATATACACTACCTCTACTTCCTACTGAGTGCTTACATTTGTGATATGGATTCATTTAATAATTTACATATTTGTGTGTTAGAAAGATTAATTGTATATAGGAAAATCATATAATTATCCTAAAGTTGCTAATGACAAAAAGCAGTTCAGGTGTTTAAAGGAAACATCAATTGATGCAAACTTTTGCATCTGGCTTGAGTAACAGGTAATTTTTGTTCATGCCAATGTTGTGTTAAATTTAAGCATAAAACTCCTGAGCATTATATAAATACAAAAGAGCATTATTAATTCAAACTCCTCGCATAAAAAAAAAAGACTAGGTAAACTTCAAATTATCTTCTAAGTTAATGATGTGTTTTTCATGTGCATGTCAGTCTCACTAATATCCAATTAAATATATTTTTCCTACACCTGATCTGTAATGTATGCTGTGCTTTGTGCAAACACAGCATGAAGGAATATTTACCATCAAGTTAATAGAGATCATTTAGCTGGCCGTGATACAAAGGTGTTTTCCATTTGTTATCAACACACACTGGAGCACATCAGGTGTGAAATCCATAATTTAAAGCTCAAGAGTAATTTCAGATAGACATCCATCATACACATTTAATTGTCAGTTTAATATTACATTTCCATAAGGATGAATTATTAATACGAGGTATAAGAAACAGATTTTAATCACCAGCAAAAGTTATCTCATACTAGTCAAAAACATATTAGTGTTGAGCTCTCCATTTTTCAATGATGAACAAAAAATTCATTAAATAAATTAATCAATAACAATGCTAAAATATACAATAGCGTTGTGTAGTTTATATACTCAAAGTATCCATATTTTAGACATTATTTAGATTTTTAAATGTTTCTAAAGGTTTTGATTTATAGAAAATTGTGAAAACAGGGAGTTTCCCCACATATATCCCATACCTAACTTCCCTATTATTAACATCTTACAATACTACAATACATTTGTTATGATGAATGAACTACTGTGGATAATTACTATCAACTAAAGTTCACAATTCATTCATATTTCCTTAGTTTTTACCTAATGTACTTTTTATCTTGCATCATCCCGTCCAGGACACCACTTACATTTTTCATGTCTTCTTAGAATCCTATAGGCTGTGATAGCTTTTCTACTTTCTTATTTTTGATAGCCTTGATAGTTTGAGGAGTATTGGTCAGATATTTTAATAAAATATCTCTTGACTGCAATGTGTCTGATTTTTTTTTCATTACACGATGACGATGGGTTTTGGGGAGGAAGATCATAGAAGCAAAATGCTATTATCGTCACATCAAATCAAATGTACAGCTGTCAACATGACTACTGATGTTAACCTTGATCACCTGGATAGGAAGTGCTATCAGGTTTCTATTGTAAAGTTACTCCCCCCGCCCCCGCCTTTTCCATAATGCACTCTTTGGAAGGAAAGAGGGAAGAGTTATGCTCCACATCCTAGAGACAATGTATCAATGTTAATTATTTTGAA
This sequence comes from Panthera leo, assembly GCF_018350215.1. Classification (NCBI taxonomy): domain Eukaryota; kingdom Metazoa; phylum Chordata; class Mammalia; order Carnivora; family Felidae; genus Panthera; species Panthera leo. Next base: position 44,924,873 of record NC_056679.1, read on the forward strand.
TTCTTCATGAGAGATGTCTTCCTCTCTATTTTTTAATTTAATCACTCAATTATACTAACAGACTCATAAACATTTATTTAATACTTTGGATTATAATCCCATGTTACTTTACTTAATTTGTTGTTCAAATTGTTCTAGCTTTGGGCATTGGGAACTTGTTCAGTTGTCTCCTGTATGTCTTTAACATATTCCAATAATTGTGTGATATATTTTTTGATCAGTTTCTTAATTTCTGATACTCTAAGAGTCTCATCTCGCATATCTACTTCCCCAATCTACAATGAGGCATTCGTACAAGGAGTCCTGGTTCCTTGTAATAGAAAATAATATTACAAACCAAGATCTGAGTGCTGCGTATGCTTATAGCTACTAGAGTGTCATTGCTTCTAGGCCCTCTCCATTGACAGAAGAAGGAAATATATGTGTGTGTGCCAACCTGTATATACACACGTCTATAAATATTTCCGTATGTAACCATATGCAACTCTATTATAAACTAACCATAAAGTCTCCATCTCTCATTCATATCACATGTATCATTTTACCCTCCTCTCTTTACTTATCTATGAATTCCCATAGCAACAAACACAAAGCTGACTCCCACCATCCATCTGCTTAACTGTTCAATACCAGTATACAAGTACAATGGAAGCAGAATTGTTAACCCATTCATCAGTAGGAAACCACTTACCACCTAGAGTTCAGTGCTAACGGGCAGAAAAGTCGCCCTTTAGTATAATAGATTCCATTCTTAAGCACTTAGGTCATCACCCTCTCCATCTACTTCAATGAAGTTGTTTCATTCACTTTCATAGTTTGTTATCCCAGTCTGCATTCCTTCCAAGGGTCACCAACTTCCTAAATGATTTTTTTTTTTTAATTTGCACACTTCAACTTTCACTCTTTGTGTTGCAATGTTCTATGGATTTAGATATATTCATAAAATCATGTATAAACCATTACAGTAACATAAAAAATAATTTCAATGCCCTACATAATCCCCTGCATTTGACTTATATAAGCCTCTTTGATCCCCAAACCCATACATAGAGACTACTGATTAGCTTACCACCTATTTTTGTATTTTATAGAACTTCACATAACTGTAATTATATAATATGTAGACTTTTCAGATTTTTTTTAATTTGCCATTATACATACAGGCTCCCTCCATATCTTTTGTGTCTTGATAGCTATTTTTTTTATATTGTTGGATAATATTCCACTGTATTAATGTGCTAACATTTGTTTATTCATTCACCTATTGAAGAACATACTAGTTACTTCCAGTTTTGGGTGATTATGAATAAAGCTTCTGTATATATTTATGTGCAGGTTTTTGTGTGGACATAAGTTTTCAAATCAGTTGGAAATACCTAGAAATTTAATTGCTGGATCATATGGTAAATCTTTAGCTTTGTAAGAATTGCTAAACTCTTCTTCTAAAGTGTTGTAATATTTTGTATCCCCACCAGCAACACAGGAGAATGCCTGTTGTTCTGCAATTTTCCCAGTAATTGGTATCATTAATTTTGGGAATATTAGCCATTCTAATTGGTATATAGTAGTAACTCATTGTTTTAATTCATGATTCCCTAATGACAAATGATGCTGGGCATATGTTTATATACTTATTTGCTATTGAAAAGTATGCTTTAGTGAAGGGTCCATTTGAAACTTTTGCCCATTTTTATTCATTTTTGATTTTATTTTTGAGTTTTAAAGGCTATTTTTGTATTCTGGATACAATTCTTTATCATATATGTATTTTGAAAATTATTTCACCCAGTAAGTGCATTGAATTTTATTCTCTTAAGAGTGTATTTGACAGAGCATCTTTCCAAAAGAAAATGTAAAAATGTACACTTGTTCTGATAGCAAATGAACAGTTTCCCATACCTTTAGATATTTTAAAACTTTATCTTTTAACATATCTTATTATTTTATTTTTATTTTTAAATTTTAATGCTAGTTCAGTTAACGTACAATGTTATATTAGGTTCAAGTGTACAAGAGAGTGACTCAACAATATTGTACATTATTCAGTGCTCATCACAATAAATGTACTCTTGATCCCTTTCACTATTTCATCCATCTCCCCATGAGCCTCCCTTGCGGTAACCATCAGTTTTTTCTGTATGGCTAAGAGTCTGTTTCTATCTATTTCTAAGATTGTCTCTTTTTTTTTTCCCTTTGTTCATTTCTTTCTTAAATTCCATAAGTGGGTGAAATCATATGATACTTGTCTTTGTCTGACTGCCTTATTTTACTTAACATTATATTCTCTAGCTCCATCCTTTTTGTTGTTAATAACAAGATTTTATTATTTTCTATAACTGAGTAATATTACATTGTGTGTGTGTGTGTGTGTGTGTGTACACACATCTTTATCCATTCATCTATCAGTAGACACCACATGGGTTGCTTCCACAATGTGGCAATTGTAAATAATGTTGCAATAAGCATAAGGGTGTACATATCTTTTTGAATTTGTGTTTTTGTATTCTGTATGTAAATACATAGTAGTGGAATTATTAGATCATATGGTAATTCTATTTTTATTTTTGTTTACATTTTTTAAATGTTTCTTTTTAATTAACAGAGAGAGAGAGAGAGAGAGAGACAGGAACAGAGACAGAGCATGAGTGGGGGAAGAATAGAGAGAAAGGGAGACACAGAATCTGAAGCAGGCTCCAGGCTCTGAGCTGTCAGCACAGAGCCCAACGTGGGGCCCAAACTCACAAACCCCATGAGATCAAGACCTGAGCCAAAGTGGGATGCTTAACCAACTGAGCCACACAGGTGTCCCAGTAATTCTATTTTTAATTTTTGAAGAACCTCCATACTGTTGTCCACAGTGCCTGTACCAATTTGCATTCCCACCAACAGTGCAAAAGGGTTCCTTACTTTCCAGATACTCACCAACGCTTGTTGTTTCTTGTGTTTTTGATTCTAGCCATTCTGACAGGTATGAGGTAATACCTTATTATTTTTCTTATTTGCATTTCCCTAATGGTTAAGTGATGTTGAGCATCTTTTCATATGTCTGTTGACCATCTGTATGTCTTCTTTGGAGAAATCTCTGTTCATGTATTCTGCCTGTTTTTAGTTGGATTATTTGGTTTTTTTTGTGTGTTTGTTGAGTTGTATAAGTTCTTTATATATTTTGGATACTAACCATTTATCAGATATGTCATTTGAAATATCTTTTCCTATGCAGATTGTGTTTTAGTTTTGCTGATTATTTCCTTTGCTGTGCAGAAGCTTTTTTATTTTGATGAATTCCCAAGAGTTTATAATAGTTTTTGCTTTTGTTTTCCTTGTCTCAGGAGACATATCTAGAAAAACGTTGCTATGACTCATGTTAGAGAAATTACTGCCTGTGTTCTCTTCTACGATTTTTATGGTTTTGGGTCTCACATTTAGGTCATTAATCTATTTTGAGTTTATTTTTGTGTATGGTGTCAGAAAGTAATCTAGCTTCATTCTTTTGCATGTAGCTATACAATTTCCCCAACACCATTTGTTGACGAGGCTTTTTCTCATTGCATATTCTTGCCTCTTTTGTCAAAGATTAATTAACCATATAATTGTGTGTTTATTTCTGGGATCTCTATTTTGTTCCATTGATTTATGTGTCTATTTTTGTGCCATAACTATACTGTTTTGGTTATTACAGGGTAATGCTAGCCTCACAGAATGAATGTGCAAGCTTCCCTTCCTCTTCTATTTTTTGTGAAAAGTTTGAGAAGAATAGGCAGTAGTTTCTATTTAAATGTTTGGTAGAATTCACCTGTGAAACCATCTGGTCCTGGACTTATGTTTGTTGGGAACTTTCTGATTACTTATTCCATTTCATTGTTGGTAATTGGTCTGTTCAAATTTTCTATTTCTTCCTGATTCAGTTTTGGGAGGTGATAGATTTCTAGGAATTTAACCATTTCTTCTAGGGTGTCCAAATTATTGGCATACAATTTTTCATAATATTCTCTTATAATCCTTTTTATTTCAGTGGTATTGGTTGTTATTTCTCTTCTTTCATTTCTGTTTTGTTTTTTGAGTTCTCTTTTTTTTGGTATTATATTTTATACTTGTCATCAAATCCAAGTTTACATACATTTTCAGAAGTTCTATAATTTTTCATTTCAAATTTGAGTCTATGATACATTTTGATTACATTTTTGTGAAATAGGAAAGGACTGTATGTAGGTCATTTATTTTACATATAGAAGTCCATTATTCCAGTATGATTTGTTGAAAAAACTCTCTATTATCCAAGATTTGCCCTTGGTCTTCTGTCAAAGTTCAGTTCACTGTTTATAAAGTATCTACTCTTGTCCATTAATAGACTCTGGTCCATTATTGTATGTGTCTATTCTTTCACCAACACTATACTGTCCTGATTATTGTAATCTTGAGCCTGGAATGTGTGAGTACTCTAAATTAATTTTTCTTCTTTAATATTGTATTAGCTATTGTAGTTCTTTTGGTATTCTGCATGAACTTTAGTCTTGCTGTTGTCTTCAAAATAGATTCCTGTGATTTAAAAAAATTTTTTTTTACATTTATTTATTTTTGAGAGACAGAGAGAAACAGAGAGTGAGCAGGGGAGGGGAGGAGAGAGAGGCAGACACAGAATCCAAAGCAGGTTCCAGGCTCCAAGCTGTCAGCGCAGAGCCTGATGGGGCAGTAACCCGTGAACCATGAGATCATGACCCAAGCCAAAGTCAAACACTCAACCAACTGAGCCACCCAGACACCCCAGATTTCTGTGATTTTGACAGGCACTGTATTGAATCTGTAGATAAAGTTGGAAAAAAAATGGCATCTTACAATACTGCTTCTTGCAATCCATCAATGGAATATTTTTCCATTTATAAAGACTGATATATTTCATCAGCATTTAATAGTCTTCCATGTATAAATCCTTTATATGTTTTATTAGATTTGTATTTTATTTTTCATGCTACTATAAATGGCATTTTTTTATTTCAAGTTCTAATGATTCATTACTTGTATATAAGAAAATTATATACTTTTATATTTTAACCTTATATCTTGTCACTTTGCTATACTAGCTTACTAGTCCCTAGAGTTTTGTTGTTGTTGTTGTTGTTGATGAGAATGATGATGATGATTCTTTAAGACTTTCAACAAAAATAATCATGTTACCTACAAATAAAGGCAGTTTTATTTCTTCCTTTTCAATTTGTACACATTTTTATTTGCATGTGTTATCTTATTTCACTAAATAGGATTTCCAGCACAATAATGAATCGGAGGTATGAGAAAGGACATCCTTGCCTTTTCCTGATCTTAAAGGGAAAGCATCTAGTCCTTTATCAAGTTTTCAAGTTGAAGGTGTTTGCCTATATTCCTAATTTTTTAACAGTTGCTTTGTTAAACATGAACTAAATGTTGTGCTGGATTTTGTCAAATTGTTTTTCTGCATCATTGATATGATCACACGACTCTTCTTTAGTCTGTTAATATGATTGATTATGCTCTGATTTTTGAACACTGAACCAGCCATGCATACCTACAATAAATCCCACTTGGTTTGGGGTATAATTATTTTTATACATTAGTAGATTCTATTCTTTTTTTTTTTTTTTTTTTTTTGAGGATTTTGCATCTCTGTTCATGAGAGATTTTGGCCCGTAGTTTGCCTCTTTTGGAATGTCTTTGTATGGTTTTATTAGTAAAGTAATGTTAGGCTCCTAGAATGTGCTAGGGAGTTGTACTTCTGCTTCTGCTTTCAGAAAGAGATTTAGGAGAATTGACAGCATTCTTTAAGTGTGTGATAGATTTTCACCAGTGAAACTGTCTGCAACATGGTGGTTTCTTTTTAAGACGGTTATTAATTATTGTTTCAATTTCTTTAATAGATCTAGGTTTATTCAGATTTTCTACTTCTCCTGTGTGAGTTTTAGTTGTTCATGTCTTTCAAGGAGTTAGTACTTTTCATTCAAGGAATCATTTTGCAGTTATAGAGTTGTTTGTATGATTCTGTCTTATCCTTTTAATTCCCATCGGATCAACAGTGATGATTCCTTCTTTATTTCTGGGATTGGTGATTTACACCTTCTATTTTCTTGGTTAGCCTCATTTGAGGTTTATTAGTTTCACTGATCTTATAAAACAACCAGCTTTTGGTTTTGTTAATTCTCTCCATCGTGTACTGTTTTCAATGTCATTGATTTCTGCTCTAATTTTTATTATTTCTTTGCTTTTTTTCTTCTGTTTGCTTTAGGCTTAAAGTTTTATTTTTATAGTTTCCCTAAGGTAAAAGCTTAGGTTACTGATTTTAGAGATATTTTTTCCATTATATGCACTTATTATGATAAATTTCCCTCTAGGCACTGCTTTTGCTGCACTCCACAAATGTTAAAGACATTCACACTCTGATGATGAGTCTGAAGCAGCCAGAATTCAGAACTTAGTCACAAAAACCAGTGATTGAGACTGGGATTATAGAACATGGGTTGACAAACTATTCTGTGAAAGATCATATGTTAAATATTTCAGAATTTGCAGCCATACTATTTTTGTTGTATCAACTCTGATATTGTAACTTAAGAGCAGCTATAGACAAAAGTTAAGTGAATGAGTGTTCTGTGTTCTAAAACAATTTTGTTTACAGACACTTGAATTACATGTAATTTTTTTTTGTGTCACAAAATACTCTTGTTTTTATTTGTTTAAACATATAAAATTGAAAAAAAAAAAACAACAAAAAACTTATCTTAGCTTCTGGGCCATACAAAAACAGGCGATGGACTAGATTTGCCAACATCTGTTATAGAGGATCACATGAATACGGGTAAAGTCATAATAATAAATTCTGACCAAGTCTCTCCTGATTTATGTGATATTAGTTCCAAGAACTGGTTTAAATGTTCAAACATAACATTATCATTTTTGTAGTCTTTTTAAAAAAGATTTACCTGTGTTCTTTACTCTTTTATTTTTGAGACAAGTTTTGTTAGTTTCTTTCTGGGATCACCTTCCTTTTGAATGTCTCTTTAGAGAGGGTCTGATGGAAGGAAATCTATCAGGTTTGGTTAAGCTTAAAATTTCTGCCCTCTTTCTTAAAGAAAAGACTTTTTAGGTACAAAAAAGGTTAACAGTTATTTTTTCCTTAGGACTCTGATAAAATTATCAAGCTTTTCTGATTAAGGTAAGTTTTGATCTTTGCATAGAAGATAAAATAGCCATCTTTTTCCCCCCGTATCTCCTGGGAACTATATATGATGTTGATTCAAGAGCTATGGTCATATGAGAGAGCACGAGAGCCTCTTAAGTAGCCACAAGTGTGGAAAGGGTTTCAGTTGCTCTGGTAAAATGGACATGAGATCTTAGAAGTCAAATGAAAAGTTTTGGAAATCCTTGAGCTAAATGGATTTTAGTACCAATTATTATCAAGTATAGCTCTCTGAAGGTCTTTTGGAGACTCCTTAAGGGGAGCGATTTCAACAAAATCTAAAAATATGAGGAGTTTCTCTTGGTAATACAGGGAGAGGAATTACCGTTCACATAAGTAAATGATAACAATGTTTGATCCTCAGAACCGGAAAGAAAACTTCTAGAAGTCGAAACTGAAATTGCAAGAAGCCTAGATGCCACTATCCCTTGGCTCACCCTGCTGTACTGGAGAAACAGTTTTGCAGAAAGATAGTATACCTTGCGAAGGGGTAAAACCAGTTATAGGGCTTTATGGTCTACAACCCCGGCTGCTTGCAGTGAAGATTATATATGAGAGATGCAAACAGGGACACGTTAGATAAATTTGAGAACAAAGATCTCAGGATACAGGCACTCAGGAGAACAAGTATCTGTGTTGGTCATTAAGAGGGCAGATTTCTAAAGGATGTATCACATACTCACAGATATCCTAATGCCACTAAAGGGACATGGAAAATAAAAATTTGCCTAACACAAGAAAGATGCTTACTGTGTGGAATCGACACACTAATTACCAGCTTTCTCTTGAGATGGATAAATGTCACTACATTTATGCTACTTGATAAAAATTATCTCCTGAAACAAGAGACTTTTTTTCTGTTGCTGCCATCCCATCTGTACTGGTTTCACCTAGTTTTCCAACTTCAGACATATTTACCTTTAGCGGTTGAATATTGCTATTAATATTTTAATCTACCATTTAGACCTGGACATTTTACTTCTATTATTTGGCAGAGAGAATATGACAACCGATTAAACAATCTGTGAACCAACTATTGAGGTTTACGGGTGGTAACATTAGCTAGAGGTATGCTTTTGAATTTGGCCACCCCCAGTTCCCACTGGAATACCCTTTAAAGTCTACCAAACCAGCTTACGTTAACAGCGGTATGGGAAATTAAGACATTGTTACAAATGCTGAATACTGTGAGGAAATACCCTTATGGAACAAATAAACCAATGTGAGAGGTAAGAAATGCCCAGTCTAAGTCAATGAAACAGAAAAATGACCAAAATAAAGGAGACAAGAAATATCTTGTAAGCTATTCCTCACCTATCTTGTGGCCCTTACTACTGAGTACCCTTTTATCATATACAGATTTTGGTTCTTGTCACTGTCAAAGAAACCTGGCAGCCAATACTCTAAATTGGGACCAGTTTTCAGTATCTCTGAGTAATAACTTTGCTTTGAAACTTTATCTGAATTTCCCTTCCTGCAGACACTCAGAATACAACAAGCCCTGCGTGGGAAAGGCAAACAGCAGTGACTTGTCCCTAGTTCTTTGAAATCAGATTATTGCTAGGAAAAATAAGGTAAATATGCACTGTGAAGGTTGGAATTTATCATAAACTATGTTTACCCAAAAAGGACTACAAATTACTGTAAATTATTATTGTATTTTACTCAGAAAATCCAGAATAAGAGACTTATCTCTCTCTGGTATATCAGAGCAATCATAGAAGACTAGTTGTTAGGCTTTGGGAAGGAGCAGGGGTGTATATTCCAGAATTTATATTATTGGAAACAAATTATATCTTTAATAGTTTATTTCTATTTACTTGTTAGTAAAATCATTCACCCAAATGGGTATGTCCATAATAAATGTTGACTTTATTAATCCTAAAACATTGTAAACTGAGATTTGTTTTCATTTGTTACACTGCTTATGATTTAATTTTTAGTACATTTTAGTGCCATTAAAGAGAAAAGAAGTATCTCTAAATAAGTAGAAAGCTTTACTTATTTTCTTCCAACAGATACTTCCCAAACAGGATCATTTTCAATTCTCACGATTCCTGGGGCTGAACTAAGTTAAGTTTCTTTGTTGCTACCCTAAAAGAGAACACACTAAGAAAGAAGTTCAGAATGTCTCAGTAAGAGGACATTATAAAAAATGGATTACAAGATTTTTGAGTTTGTTAGGTGATTTGTGTGAGAGTTCCAGGAAGTGTGGTTTTGCTTTTGAGCGGATACTATCAGGAGGAGGGGTAATTGTATGACTGAACACCTTCATTTATCTATACGGTTTGAAGAATCAACAAAATTTGAAGCTTTAATCGATAAAAAGGCAACAGTTGCTCATACGAGCTGAGATTCAAGGGTATCAACATTTTTTTGATTTGCACTGTGATCTTTTTATTTCTGTTTCTTATACTTTTTGGTCTCATTTTATCTTGGTCACTTGGCCACCTCATATGATCAACATGAGACTATCACAGTTTAGCTGCTACTGTCAGCTCCCAACGACACCAAAAGCTAATTGTTACTGTCAGGCCAGTCCCTGTATGTCAGGGACTGAGTTTATCTTTCTCAGTCCTTCCCGCTTTCCTTCTTTTCCTCATCCCTCACCCCAGTCCATCTTTTAGTCAAAAGCAGATGAAGTTAGGCGCCATTATCCTGATTTCCATTATATCCTGATTTCACCATTGTCAAAATTTTGCTGATTAAACGTTTGTTCAGAGAACACTATCTGCAGCTGGACTAGGTTAGTCTCCCCTACTCCCTTTGTTCCCAGATGAGTTGTTGGATCCTCTGATACACATTGACTACACAGTAGCATTTAAGATTCCGGACATTCTTTACTCGCCAACTGTAACATGCATAGTTACCAGAAACAATAAAATGGTTCTTAGGTTTTGTAACAGGTTCTTAGGTTTTGTAACAAGTATTGAAGCCACCGTCCTAGATAATCAAAGCCCAGGCAATGAAACCTAGTGTTAGTATTCAATGCAGTCTTTTTTTAGAAAGTAAAGTTTGTTTGTTTATTTAGCCTAGTGATGAACTATCCTGACTGCTCTATAGCATTCAGGTATACCAAAACGTGTTTGCTATAGCAGAAACCACTCCTTCTCTGAGTGAAATTATTTATTTATTTATTTATTTTAATGTTTATTCATTTTTGAGAGAGAGAAAGAGCATGAGCAGGGAGGAGGGGGTGGGGGGCAGACAGAGAGGCAGGCTCCAGGCTCTGAGTTGTCAGCACAGAGCCTGATGCAAGGCTTGAACTCACGGACCACAAGAAAATGACCTAAGCTGAAGTAAGACACTTAATTGACCCAGCCACCCAGGCATCCCTGAAATTATTTTTGCCTCAAAACATTTTAATCATGATATAAATGTTCATGCAGAAAACAGTAGCTATTTTTAATTTTCTAACTTCTAATTTCCACTTGTGCCTGGAGAAAACAAGCATTGATTACTTTGGCTAAATGTGGTCATTAATATCAGAAATACTATCAGAAAAATATGAATTTAGGAATAAGAAAATTGATGCTTACTGTCTTTTTATTAAAAATTCCCTTGTAGCTTATTCAGATAGCAATGTTAGTATAAAATATACATGGTTTTATTTAATATATTGTCAATTACATTTTAAAGTTTTAAAGTATTATAATTTACACACATATATTTGAATCTGCCTAAACACACCTATAAAGTTATAATAAAACCTTGTTGGCAAACTGTTACATGAAAATGTACTAAAGGAATAAGATTAGAATATGTGGTGCTTTTTTCTATAAAGTTACTAAATTGTTTTATTCTCGAATTAGTAGACCCTTGTTTTGTTACCAAATTCTCTCTCAATGCTTTTAAGAATACTTTAAAAATTTTTTAAATAGCTTTAGCATTAAAAAGGGTTAAGTTCCTAAAAACTATTTTAATAAATGTTTATTTATTTTGAGAGACAGACAAAGAAAGAGACAGGCAGAAAGGGAGGGAGGAGCAGAGAGAGGGAGAGAGAATCCCAATCAGGCTCTGTGTTGTCAGCACTGAGTCCGATGCAGGGCTTGATCTGAGGAACTGTGAGATCATGATCTGAGTCAAAATCGAGTCAGATGCTCAACTGACCGAGCCACACAGGCATCCCCCCCCTCCCTAATAACTATTTGTTATTGCTGTTTATTTTCATCAAGTTACTTATAATCATATTATTTTCTCCAACATCTACACGTGATACTGCCTTTCCCAAATTCCGATGAACAACACTGTTAAAATTTTTATGCTAGTACTATCTTTGGCTTTCCTAAAATGGTCATTAGGTAACAAAATTTGCTTCATCACCATAACAAAAGGAAGGAAGATAAGAATAGGATAATTATCTTTGTCTAAAAATGCTTCAGATTCTAATTAATGCAAACTGCTATAAAAGTGTTTGTCTACCAAACCTGGCATAGAGAACACCTGAAAAAAACAAAAACCAAAAGAAGAGATTTTCTTTCTAGATTAATGATTAGCATAGTATCCTAAGCTAATAGAAATATCTATGAATGTTTTACATACTTTTCATGCATACTCATACTCATGTATAAACACAAAGACTATTAACGATATCCTTCTATGAAAAGACAGTTTTCCAGCACTCTAAACGAGGACACAACATAAAAGCAAAAGGCAAAGAACAGGCCCCTTAGGTCTTTTGATTTGAATGAAGTGACCACAGTGCATTGTTTCAGTTCAAAATATGGGCCAAGGTAAAAGAATCATAAAGTGTTATCCCATGAAAGCCTGATAAGCTCAAAATATGTCTACCTGCAAAGAGAGAGACAGAGACAGAACACACAGAGAGAGACAGAGAGAGAAAGAGCTAGAGAGATCTTCAAAAGAATTTTGGGTGTGGTTATTTGCATATGATGCTGAATGGACTAAATCACCAATATATTTTAAAAGTCTCTATTATTTTTTTAAATGTTTATTTATTTTTGAAAGACAGACAGAGCACATGCAGACAGAGGGGCACAGAGAGAGGGAGACACAGAATTGGAAGCAGGCTCCAGGCTCTGAGCTGTCAGCACAGACCCCAACACAGGGCTCGAACTCACAAACCAGGAGATCATGACTTGAGACAAAATTGGTGCTTAACCGACTGAGCCACCCAGGTGACCCTAAAAGGCTCTATTATTAAAAACGCCTTGGGGCGCCTGGGTGGCTCAGTCGGTTGAGCGTCCGACTTCAGCTCAGGTCACGATCTCGCAGTCCGTGAGTTTGAGCCCCGCGTCAGGCTCTGGGCTGATGGCTCCGAGCCTGGAGCCTGCTTCCGATTCTGTGTCTCCCTCTCTCTCTGCCCCTCCCCCGTTCATGCTCTGTCTCTCTCTGTCTCAAAAATAAATAAATGGTAAAAAAAAAAATTAAGAAAAAATGCCTTCACTTTAGGTTAAAAAAGACCCCGACTCAATGAGACATGAAATGACTCTAGAGACCTCAAATATCTTTGGCAAGAAGCAAGCAGAAGCAGCAGCAGAGCTGACAAGGAGGGTAGATGCCCCAGCTCCCTTTTCAAATCTGGTCAGGGGAGATAATGGAAAAGAATGACCTCATGTGTGGAGCCAAAAACGATGAAGAATTAAGGACAGAATACCTAATCTCAGGCAGCAGAACCAAGGCCCAATCAAAGCCCATAATCCAACCAAGATATAGGATGACCTTGTAATATATTTCCCCTGATGGGATTTCAGAATTTTCATGAACTACCTATGTGTTTCCCATTATTCACCTTCCCTAATGTGATCATTAGTGGAATCATCCTGTCTCTTTTTTCCACAATGAGAGGTTTTGTGTGTGTATGTGTGTGTGTGTGTGTGTGTGTGTGCGTGCACGTGCAGCAGGTGATTTGATTTTGTTTTAGCCTTTGGTTTCCTGAATCAAGGGACACCAGTTCCAGAAACAAATTAGATCCACGCTTGATCTTAGCCACAACCGTGATTTTAAGCTTGATGCTATGATTGGATAAGAACTTGGGAGGATGTTTTGCAAAGGAATAAGTCAATTTTATGGACGGGAAGACGACAGATATTTGAGGTCAGCAGACTGTAGTGGATTGTATTGTTTGCTCATGATTTTCAATTCTTCCCTATCCTTGCTGACTGCTATCCATTAACTTTATTCTGGAACATGTGACCGACTTAGACCAATAGAATGTAAGCATAAGTGAATGTGAGAGTTCTAAGCAGAAGCTTTGAGAGACATTGTACATATATATTTGAGCCACTCATTGATCCTTCTCTATACTGTGAGAGCATTGATTACCAATGAGTTTTTCGTGTCTATATTGATATATATTATACTGTGAGTAAACACAAGGTTTCTGGGACAAGGACAGATTATTTGTACTTATGGCACAAACTACAATGGTTCATCACATCCCAATTCCTCTCCTTCATGGGCTATGTGATGACAGCCAGATGGTTAGGCTAGCATGTACAAAATGGGTTTCTTGCACCACAGGAGTGGAACCCTGAAATTATGAATCTGGCAGCTTACATAGTATTGGGACAGCTGTCTCCTCTCCCCTTCTGACAGAGGGAGAGAAACCTCTGTTCCCTAGGCATTTGCAATCCTTTGGAATATAAATAACTGACTCCATGGCTCTCCATGGTTTCACCCCACCCTCACCTCTTCGAAATATAAATTCACACTTTGAGGGAAGAAACTTTCTTGCTATCTATTCACTCATTTTTTAAGGTCCAACCAACACTTGTCTTTTTTTATTGTATATTTATTTTTGAGAGACAGAGTGCAAGCAGGCGAGGGGCAGGGAGAGAGGAAGACACAGAATCTGAAGCAGGCTCCAGGCTCTGAGCTGTCAGCACAGAGCCTGACGTGGGCTCGAACTCACAGACCCTCAAACCGTGATCATGACCTGAGCTGAAGTCAGACGCTCAATCGACTGAGCCACCCAGGTGCCCTGCAACACTTGTCTTTTAATCTAGAAGCCAATCCTGTGCTTCGAAAGAATTAGCTGAGCACTGAACAGAATCATTATTTTCCCCCCTATTTCTACACCTACTCCTGCACTCTGGGTTTGGGATTGGAGAAACAAGTGACCTCAAACCAAACCCAGCTCAGCCCAGCAGATCTACAGTTGTCCCCAAACATAGGTTACATGACCAAGAAATACTACTGGCTGTTTCAATGTCTCAAAAATTTTAGGTTGCTTTACACATATCATAAAACCACTGAAGCTGAAAATGTACCTTTTCAAACTCTTCCCTCACTTCTGAAAATTCTAACTTGTGGTGGAGTCATGCTAATGAAATCCAGAGCTGGACAGCATTCAAGGACAAGGGGGGTAGGTAGGGGTTACTTAGGACTATTATATAGGGGGAAAGAGACCTCAGTATAGAACTCAGCTCAATCCCAGAAACAACAAGGAAAGTAAGGATTTATAGCCAACAGCAGGGCAGGAGGATTGGTTTGAGGAAAACTACCAGGATAGATAGGGTAGGGCGGGATAATTCTTTGCTAAACTGACCTAACATGTTTCTTGTTGAAGACAGCCTAGGGTGACCAGATATCACCAAAGGGGTGCTGTAGAAGGAGGAATTAGGCCAGAGGTTGAGAATGTGGGGAATCTAGCTAAAGGGACTTAACAGCATTCTGGCTAAAACTGGGCAATGCAAAGACTGACATAGAAGTCAAAAAGTTGAGGGGCCCCTGGGTGGCTCAGTCGGTTGAGCGCCAACTTCGGCTCAGGTCACGATCTCGCGGTCTGTGAGTTCGAGCCCCGCATCGTGACAGCTCAGAGCCCAGAGCCTGTTTCAATTCTGTGTCTCCCTCTCTCTGACCCTCCCCCGTTCATGCTCTGTCTCTCTCTGTCTCAAAAATAAATAAACGTTAAAGAAGTCAAAAAGTTGAGGCCTAGTTGGGAAAGAGGATTTAGAGGAGCCTGACTAAAGTTTGGTCAAGGAGATACTTTTGTCAGATACTGAGATATTTCCAGAAGATAGAGTGTTTCTTCTAGTATTGATATAGAATAAATTTTAATTTATTGTTTGAAGCAGATTACACCAAAAGTTATATCCAAATATCTAATTGGGCTGAGTAAATAAACATTTTGACTGAATGCAAAACCATGCTGTAACAGAATTTTAGATAAGATGAACATAAAAGCCACTTTTCACTTTTACTATTAATAAACTGTCTTTTAAATTCTTAAATATTTTTAATATGCTTGCCTAAGACCTTACAGCAAAGCCTGCTGCATTGGAAGTAAAAAATAACTGACAAGGGATATAAAGAAGAAACTTCTCTGTATTTTTTCTGCTTGACAGTCCCCTCCCATATGACACAGCCATTTCATTCTTCATACAGAAATGATCTGTTGTCTCTTGGGAAAATATTTCCTGGGAAGAATCAGTCAGGAAGAGGAGAGATTGAAGTTGCCTGGCCTTTTAGTGTCAGTTGAGTAGATGTTGGAAATTCTTAATTTAAACTAAAGAGGAAAGAATACAATTTAGAAAGAAATTGTTCTGAGAAAATAGGAATAAAAGGGGAGGAAATTGAGTTCCATCCAGCTATAATGAGAAGACTTATGATATTCAAAATAAAAATTTTTTAAATATCTCTTGGCTTCAGAATCACAAACTATAAATTCAAATGATCACTTACAGTTATGATAACAATTTATGTACCTATTCTAAACATTAATTCTATGTCTCTGGAAATTGAAACGATAAATATTTTTAAAGATTTTTCTTACAATTATATGAGATTACTGATTTTAAAATGTCTTGCAAAAGGTGACAAAGTATTAATTTACTTTTATATTTTTATTTCCAATTATTACTTTGAACATTTTCTTTAACAATTTTTAACATTTATTTATTTTTGAGAGACAGAGCATGAGCAGGGAGGGGGAGAGAGAGAGAGAGCGAGACACAGAATCTGAAGCAGGCTCCAGGCTCTGAGCTGTCAGCACAGAGCCTGACGCGGGGCTCGAACTCAGAACTGCAAGACCATGACCTGAGCTGAAGTCGGATGCTCAACTGACTGAGCCACCCAGGTGCCCCAACTTTGGGCATTTTCTAATGTGTTACCTAAGCCAGTGTTAATTTATTTTAAATTGTGCTCTATTACTTATAGTCATGTGTTTTTATATCATCTGAAAGAATAATATGTAATGGAGAGGATAGTCAATGGAGGAGAGGACAGATTCCTAGGTCTGATTTTAGCATTTTCCTTGTATACTTTTGAGAAATTAACTTTAATAATCCAAGCTGGTTTTCTATACTGTATGATACCAAGATACCATTAAATCCCTGACATAACTAATAAGCTCTAATACACATATGGACAAAGTAGGAAAATAATAATTGAAAAAAATAAAGATTGCAAAACTTTAAAACCTGGAGAAGAAAGTTAGATCTAGCAGAATTTTGTGAAGGTCAGGTGGAAAAAATACAAATAAACACTATTATTTAAAATATATAACATAAAATGCTCATTTATTGTTAATAAAACGTATTTAAAACTCATGAAAATTCCAACTTTGTTTTTTAGCCTGTAAGAAGCATTTTTAAGAAAAAAATTTAAAAATCAAAATGTAGGTAAAGATATACCCCTTACACTAACAAATAAAAATTTGGGCTGGTAATTTAGTATCACCAAAACTGTAATTTAAGGGGTCATCAGTATGGATAACAAAAGTAGATTTTCTATGCTAGTAAAAAGACTAATTTTTTTTAATTTAATAATTTTGAAACATATTTACTGTTAAGTTTTTAAAAGTTTTTAACAGCTTTATTGACATATAATTCACATACTACAAAATGTACCTGTATAAAATGTACAACTTAATTTTTTTTCATAGCTACAAAATTATGCAGCCTTCCACAAAATCTAGCTTTAGAACATGTTATCACCCCAAAAAGAAAGGTGAGACTAATATTGTTTAAAGCACAGAAAGTAAAAACTGACAGAACTAAAATTCCCTAACATGATATTTCTCTTGGTCAAACATAAAGATATAGAATATTTTAAAAATGATAAGTAAAGTCAATGTAAAAATATTCATTCCAAGAATCAAGAAGAATTTTTAAAAAGTGCAACCTGTAATCATAATCCTAGATGATATCAGCGAGATATTGAAGTAAGATATTGTAGGGCATCTGGGTAGCTCAGTCAGTTAAGTGTCTCTTAATTTCGGCTCCGGTCATGATCTCATGCTCATGATCTCACAGTCATGAGTTTGAGCCCCAGGTTGGGCTCCACACTAAGTGTCGGGCCTGCTTAAGATTCTCTCTCCCTGTACTCCCCTTCCCCCCCTTCTCTCTCTCAAAACAAAACAAATTTAAAACGTTTTCAAAATGAAGTAGGATACTGTGCAATAACTTCACTCTTATTTTAAAGCAAATCCGTTCCATTGTTGCATACCCCAAATTAAAGGCAAAACTATAAATATTCCAGACTACAACATAGGTATATATTTTCAAGATTTACAGTAGGTAAATGTTTCTTTAAAAGGTTACAAAAAGTACTAGCCATAACAGAAACAGTTGATAAATTAGACTCCACTGAAACTGAGAATTCATCAAAAGACACACTTATGAGAATAAAAAGCAAGCTGAAGAATGACAAAAGATATTTGTAATATATTGTCAATGAATTGATATTCATGATTGTCAAAGAAGACAGACAACACAATAAAAAAATAAGCAAGTGACCTAACAAGGCACTCCATCCACATCGTCAATAAATACATAAAAATTTAATTAAGGATATTATCCATCAGAGAAATACAGAAGAAAATCTCAATAAGATATCACAATACTCCTGCAAAAATAACTAAAATTTAAAAACTTACAATACCAAATATTGTCAAATATTTGGAGTAACAGAAATGTTTGCACATTACTTCTGAGAGGGTAAATACCAAAGCTACTTTTTAAAATTGTGTGTCACTCTCTACTAAAACTGAATATATGCACAATATATGATCCCGTATTTCCACTATAAAAGGAATTCGGTAAATATTAGCAGCAAATAACGTTACAAGATACCCGTAACAGCAGTATGCTTAAAAGCGAGAGCATGGAAGCAACACAAATATCCATCAACAGTAGAGTGAATAATTTGTACACTTGTTCATAAAATATAAAAATTTATCGCAATGAAATAATTAGTTTCACAAATAAAGATGTTGAGTGAAAGAAGCCAGACACACAGTAATACCTATATTATGATTCCATTTTATATGAAGAATCCATGCAAGAAAAACTTATTTGGCAGTAGAAATCAGGAGCATGGTTCGCACTGGGGAAACTGAGACTGTTTACTGGATTTGCCTGAAGAAGCTTCTTGAATGCCCATGCTATATACCTGGATCCTGGTGGAGCTGCACAGGTGTGTTTAAGATCATTTGTGTATTTCTGTATTCATGATTTGTTCTTCTTTCCCTATGTATTTTCAATTCATAAAAAATAATAAGCAAAAAGTTTATCTTAAAAATAAAACTCAAAAAAATCCCCAGTGGGCAGTTTATTAGATTAAAATTTTCCATGGTAGGATTACCATTGAAAAATTATCACAATGTGTGCTTAAGAGAGAGAGAAAGAGAATCCTTTGAGTGTTGAGTCAGGGGGTTGGAGGAAGAATTTCTTTTCATGTTTTCAGGGTACAGTTTAGATTTTATCTTTTCCAGACAGGAAAAGTATTATTTATAATTTTGGTCCTGAATGACTTCCAATTCCCTTTTGTCTGACTAAGATCCTATGCGTCAAATAGTCTTGCCGATAACAACTACAAACTCTGACCAAAATGCAAAAAAGTAACTATGACATTACTAGACAGTAACCAAATATAGGTAGATCCTAGAGGTATGTAACATCTGGAATATGGAGGTAGAAGTGAGTGAATTTCCTATTTTCATAGCCTCCAGCCTGACGGCAGGCCACAGTCTGCATCCTGCACCAGGCCACAAGTTTAAAAGTTCAAGAGAACATCTACAGAGTTTCTGTCACGAAGAATAAGAGGAAATGATTCATTTCAACCACAACCACTGAAAACTGGATGATCAGGGAGTTATAGAAAGAAGAGAGCCTTAGAAAGTGACTCAAATTCTATATATAAATCATTTCCAAATCCAGAATTCTTTAGTGACCTCTGAACAATGAGTGCTTGTGTCTAACCAACCTGATTGCTGAATAACAAAGGAGACAGTAGGAGGGAGGGAGGAAGAGACAGAGGAAGGAAGGAAGGAAGGAAGGAAGGAAGGAAGGAAGGAAGGAAGGAAACAAGAAGCCAGGAAATAAGGAAGGAAACAGAGAGAGAGAGAGAGAGAGAGAGAGAGAGAGAGAGGAAAGAAGGAAAAGTTCTCCGAAGGACTATTCACAGAATCCAGAGTTGGCAAACACAATCTCACAATATCCATGACATAATACAAAATTATCCAACATCTAAAGAAAGGAGAAAATGTAACAAATTCTCAAGGAAAAAGACTATAGAGGCTGAGCTTGTGAGGACCCAGGTGTTGGGATTAATAGATTAGTAGCTATTAGCATAATATTCAAGAAAAAGAGAAAATATGATAATAGTAAATGAAAACATAAATAGCAGCAGAGCTATAGAAACTCTTAAAAAATGTAAATTCTAGAACTCCAATCTGTTACAGAGCATCAGAACAGAGATGGAGGTAAAAATCAATAAAATGTAGATATATTAATAAGGAATATGGGAGGAGCCAATTGGCAGAATACCATGAAAGTTTTTTGTGTCTCACGTCCATGAAATACAGCCAGACCAAAGTTAAACCATCATGCATACCTAGAAAACTGATCTCAGGATTAACAAAACAATCTGCACAACCTGAACCACAGAATTCAGCAGGTATGTGGTGTGGAGAGGTGAACTTGGGGAGAGAGAAGCCGCAGAGGTCAGGGAGCCACTTTTGCAGGCAGAGAGAGGATGGAGACAGGGTTGGGGGAGAATACGGGAAAAGCACCACTCCCCAAAAGCAGTTGGAGAGAAAGTGAAAAATTGGAAACAGCCGCAGGGACTGAACTAGAAAGGGAAAAAGGACAGAGGATTTAAATTCCATTGAGACTGTAAACAGGGGGAGCACAGAATCTGAAACTCCGCAGCTCAATACTTGGTGGTGCTCTGGTAGAAAGGGCAAATCCCCAGGAGGAGAGTGGGGTACGGGAGTTACATGGGCCACACGGGGAGAAGCGGTTCCACTGCTGGAAGGATATTTGGTAGAGGCTGTGAGGCCTCCTGGGCTCAGCAGACCCCAGAGAATGGCCACATTCGCTGGTACTGGAACAAGGTCATTGGGTGTGAAGCTTGGTGCCAGATGTGTGTTGTGATTTTCCATACTCCCTGCGGCACTGCTGCTACACTGCCTTGTGAATGTTTTCTGGGGCAGGCTGGCACTTGGCCGCAGTCTCTGGGCATTGGCAGCAGCAAAGTCCTGCAAGTGTTCCTGGGTGTGGCCACCACCTGGCCATTGCTTGGTGAGACCCTCCACAGAGAGGTGAAGAGAGTCAAAGCCTCAATTCCTCAGAAATCAGGGCCGGGGGAAGGCAGCCACTTGTTCACGGACAGTGTGGAAGCAGGGAGTCGATAGAAGCCAAAGACAAAGGACGGGTGCACAATTCCTGATCGGGGAGAACACAGTTCTGATACTAGAGACTGGGTAGCTGGGTGACGCCATTTTCACTGCTCCTACACATGTGCATATGCACCTACAAGCACCACAACAATCCACCCCAGTAGGCTAGCAGTGCCATCTAGTGGAGAATGGAGCCGTTACACTAGCCCTGATCAACTGGGCCAACCTTACTCTTCAAGAACACAAGTCTCTACACCTGCTTAGTTTATGTACTATAAAACGCTTCATAGTTTGACTTCTAGGGGAAAACGAAGTAATTTCAGTCATATTCAGTCTGTTAGCCAGTGCAACTATTCAATTTTCTTTTTTCCCCTCTATTTTTCATTACTTTTCTTTTTCTTGAATAAAGAAAAAGAATTCATTTTTATTTACAATTTTTATTAAATTTTTAAAAATTTTCTTTCTAGTATGTTTTTTTACTTCTGTGTAAATTTTTTCAAATTCTGTTTTACTTCCATCATTTCATTTTAGTCTACTTAAGCGTATTCATTCTTCCAACTTTTCCAATGATTTCCTTTTTTTTTTCTTTTTTTCCCCTTTTTTCTCTAATCTTTCAAGCCACTTTCAACACCCAGACCAAAACATACCTAGGATATAATATCATTTACTTGATTGTGTGTGTGTGTGTTTAATTTTTTAATTTTAATATTTTTTTAAATTTTATTTCTTTTCAATCTTATTTTTTTTCTACCTCATTAATTCCTTTACTCCCTTCAAAATGACAAAACAAAGGAATTCACCCCAAAAGAAAGAGCAGGAAGAAAAGACAGCCAGGGACTTAACCAACACAGATACAAGCAAGATGTCTGAACCAGAATTTAGAATCACAATAATAAGAATACTAGCTGGGGTAAAAATAGATTAGAATCCCTTTCTGTGGAGCAAAAAAAGTAAAAGCTAGTCAGGATGAAATGAAAAATAATATAACTGGAAACCAATTTGACAATAAATTTCATAATAAGAAAATAAAATAAATTTAAAAAATTTAAAAAATAATAATATAACTGAGCTGCAATCTCAAATGGATGCTGCGACAGCAAGGATAGATGAGGCAGAACAGAGAATCAGCGATATACAGGACAAAATATAGAGAATAATGAAGCAGAAAAAAGGAGGGAGATTAAAGCAAAAGAGCACTATTTAAGAATTACAGAAAGCAGTGACTCATTAAAAAGGAACAACATTAGAATCATAGGGGCCCCAGAGGAAAAGGAAGAGAGAGAAATTTGGGTAGAAGAGTTATGTGAGCAAATCATAGTGGAAAACGTTCCTAACCTGGAGAAAGACACAGACACCAAAATCCAGGAAGCACAGAGGACAAATTAGATTCAACAAACACCGACCATCAACAAGGCATATGATAGTCAAATTCACAAAATACTCAGTCAAGGAGAAAATCATGAAACCAGCAAGAGAAAAAAGTCCTTAACCTACAAGGGAAGACAGATCAGGTTTACAGGAGACCTATCCATAGAACTTGGCAGGCCAGAAAGGAGGGGCAGGATATATTCAATGCGCTGACTCATAAAAATATGCAGCCAAGAATTCTGTATCCAGCAAGGCTATCATTCAAAATAGAAGGAGAGATAAAAAGTTTCCCAGGAAAACAAAAATTAAAGGAGTTTGTGACCACTAAACCAGCCCTACAAGAAATTTTAAGGGGGACTCTCTGAGGGGAGAAAAGATAAATGAATGAATGAATGAATGAATGAAAGAATAAATGAATAAATAAATACAAAAAGCAACAAAGATTAGAAAAGAGCCGAGAACACCACCAGAAACTCCAACTCTACAAGCAACATAACGGCAATAAATTCATATCTTTCAGTACTCACACTAAACGCTAATGGACTAAATGCTCCAATCAAAAGACATAGGGTAACATAGGGTTGGATGATGGATAAGAAGACAAGATCCATCTATAAGCTGTTTACAAGAGACCCACTTTAGACCTAAAGACACCTTCAGATTGAAAGTAAGAGGATAGAGAACCATCTATCATTCTAATGGTCAACAAAAGAAAGCCGGGGTAGCCATACTTAGACAATCTAGACTTCAAAATAAAGACTGTATCAAGAGATGAATAAGGGCATTATATCATAATTAAGGGTTCTATCCACGAAGAAGACCTAACAATTGTAAACATTTATGCGCCAAATGTGGAGCACCCAAATATATAAGTTAGTCACAAATATGAAGAAACTCATTGATAGGAATACCATAATAGTAGGAGACTTCAACACCCTACTCACAGCAATGGAAAGATCATCTAGTCAAAAAATCAACAAGGAAACAATGGCTTTGAATGGCACATTGGACCAGATGGACTTAACAGATATATTCATTTCATCCTAAAGCAGCAGAATATACATTCTTCTCCAGTGCACATGGAACGTTCTCCAGAAGAGACCACATACTGGGACACAAATCATCCCTCAGCAAGTACAAAAAGAGTGAGATCATACCGTGCACATTTTCAGACCATAACGCTATGAAACTCGAAATCAACCACAAAAAAAATTTGAAAATGAACAAATACTTGGAGACTAAAGAACATTCTACTAAAGAATTAATGGGCTAACCAAGAAGTTAAAAAAGAAATTAAAAAGTATAGGGAAGTCAATGAAAATGATAACACCACACCCAAAACCTCTGGGATGTAGCAAAGGTGGTCATAAGAGGAAAGTAAATAGCAATCCAGGCCTTCCTAAAGAAGGAAGAAAGATCTCAGATACACAACCTAACCTTACGCCTTAAGAAGCTGGAAAAAGAACAGCAAATAAAACCCCAAACCAGCAGAAGACAGGAAATAATATAGATTAGAGCAGAAATTAATGCTATTGAAACAAAAAAAAACAGTAGAACACATTGGGAGAAGATATTTGCAAACAGCATATCGGATAAAGAGTTAGTATCCAAAATCTATAAATAACTTATCAAACTCAACTCCCAAAAAACAAATAATCCAGTGAAGATATGGACAAAAGACATGAATAGATGCTTCTCCAAATAAGACATTCAGATAGCCAAACGACACATGAAAAAAATGTTCAACATTACTAATCATCAGAGAAATACAAATCAAAACCACAATGAGATACCACCTCACATGTGTCAGAATGGCTAACATTAACAATTCAGGCAACAACAGATGTTGGCGAGGATGCAGAGAAAGAGGATCTCTTTGCCTTGTTGGTGGGAATGCAAGCTGGTGCAGCAACTCTGGAAAACAGTATGGAAGTTCCTCAAAAAAGTAAAAACAGAACTACCCTATGACCCAGCAATTGCACTACTAGGTTTTTATCCAAGGGATAAAGGTATGCTGTTTTGAAGGGACATATGCACCCCTGTGTTTATAGCAGCACTATCAGCAATTGCCACAGTATGGAAAGAGCCCAAATGTCCATCAATGGATGAATGGATAAAGAGGATGTCATATATAATATTATATAATGAAGTATTACTCAGCAATCAAAAAGAATGAAATCTTGCCATTTGCAAGCTTATTTATTTATTTATTTATGGATGGAACTAGAGGGTATTATGCTAAGTGAAATTAGTCAGTCAGAGAAAGACAAATATCATATAACTTCACTCATATGAGGACTTTAAGAGACAAAACAGATGAACATAAGGGAAGAGAAATGAAA
Source organism: Panthera leo (assembly GCF_018350215.1). Taxonomy (NCBI): domain Eukaryota; kingdom Metazoa; phylum Chordata; class Mammalia; order Carnivora; family Felidae; genus Panthera; species Panthera leo. Next base: position 44,949,372 of record NC_056679.1, read on the forward strand.
ATAATATAAAAACAGGGAGGGGGACAAAACAGAAGAGACTCTAAAATGTGGAGAACAAATAGAGGGTTACTGGAGGGGTTCTGGGAGGGGGGATGGGCTAAATGGGTAAGGGGTATTAAGGAATATTCCCCTGAAATCATTGTTGCACTATATGCTAACTAATTTGGATGTAAATTTAAAAAAATAAATTAAAAATAAATAAATAAATAAGGAATATGGAACATTAGGATCTTACAGATGATATCAAAGAAAGATAGCTGAAAGAGAAGTACTGGGGAAATATGCTTTTTTAATATAGCTGAGATTTATGTAAGATGCTGAAGACATACATTTTCAGATTCTTGGAAGTCACTAAAGTCTAAGTGGGATAAATACAAAGAAAACCACACTTAGGCACATTATGGTCAAAGATTAAGATACAATATTAAAAGGAGCCAGAGAGAAGCTCACTGCATGTACGAGAACAATAAAATAAACACTTGCATACTGCTGACTTCTTTTCAGAAACGTGAGGGACATAAGAAAATGGAACAACTTCAAGGGCTAAATGGAAACGCAAACCCTGTCAATCCAGTGTTTTTATTCAGAAAAAAATATTAAGTATGCCTAAGAGATAAAAATATTTCCAAATCAAAGAAGATGAAGAGAATTCACCATATTTCACTAGAAAAAGTACTGAAAGAAGTTCTCCAGGTTGAAGGAATAAAATAAACAGGAAACAATAACTATTTAGGATAATATATAGTCTTGATGATAAACTATTTTAAGGTAAGTTGTATACTTTTGCACCAATTTATTTTATTTTATTTTATTTTATTTTATTTTATTTTATTTTATTATTTCAATTTTATTTTATTTTTAACATTTATTCATTTTTGAGACAGAGAGAGACAGAGCATGAACAGGGGAGGGTCAGAGAGAGAGAGGGAGACACAGAATCCGAAACAGGCTCCAGGCTCTGAGCTGTCAGCACAGAGCTCGACCCGGGGCTTGAACTCACGAACCACGAGATCAGGACCTGAGCCGAAGTCAGACGCTTAACCAACTGAGCCACCCAGGGGCCCCAAATTTTTTAAAAATTTTTTATGTTTGTTTATTTATTTATTCATTTATTTTTAATATGAAATTTATTGTCAAATTTGTTTCCGTACAACACTCAGTGCTCATCCCAGCAGATGCCCCTCCTCAATGCGCATCACATGCTTTCCCCTGCCTCCCGTGCTTTCCCCTGCCTCCCACAACCCCCCCCCCATGAAGCCTCAGTTTATTCTCAGTTTTTAAGAGTCTCTTATGGTTTGCCTCCTTCCCTCTCTGTAACTTTTTTTTCCCCTTCCCCTTCCCCATGGTCTTCTGTTAAGTTTCTCAGGATTCACATAAGAGTGAAAACATATGGTATCTGTCTTTCTCTGTATGACTTATTTCACTTAGCGTAACACTCTCCAGTTCCAACCACATTGCTACAAAAGGCCATATTTCATTCTTCCTCATTGCCAAGTAGTATTCCATTGTATATATAAACCACAACTTCTTTATCCATTCATCAGTTGAAAAACAAATAATCCAGGGAAGAAATAGGCAGAAGATATGAATAGACACTTCTCTAAAGAAGACATCCGGATGGGCCAACAGGCACATGAAAATATGCTTAACGTCATTCCTCATCAGGGAAATACAAATCAAAACCACACTGAGATATCACCTCACGCTAGTCAGAGTGGCTAAAATGAACAAATCAGGAGACTATAGATCCTGGAAAGGATAATGAGAAACGAGAACTCTCTTGCACTGTTGGTGGGAATGCAAACTGGTGCAACCACTCTGGAAAACAGTGTAGGTGTTCCTCAAAAAATTAAAAATAGATCTACCCTATGACTCAGCAATAGCACTGCTAGGAATTTACCCAAGGGATACAGGAGTGCTGATGCATAGGGGCACCTGTACCCCAATGTTTATAGCAGCACTTTCAACAATAACCAAATTATGGAAAGAGCTAAATGCACTAATCTTTAAAGGCAATGGAAACTTAGTGAGTGATGAGTCATTTGAAGACTCTTTGATATTTAATGTAGTATATTAAAGGTACGGCTGCATCTCTTTCACACTGGTGTGTAAGGAAGAAAGGATTATTTTTAATTTAACTTTGTATCTCCAAGCAGGATGAGAGTTTCTGATACATAGCCTGCATTTAATGAATGCTTGTTAAAATATTGACATTGTTCAGTGTACAATTAATAATTTAACACAGATTATCTCATTTTTCATTACAATAACCAAGCCAGATCAACATTTGTTCCCACATTTTAGATATGAACAAATACAAAGTGGCATGCTCAAGTTTACTCCATATAGAGTACATAAAATACTTCAGTCTGAATTAGTTTAGTGATTCTTCCAATCTGTCTGTGATATACAGTAAAGAGCATACACATTCTGGATGCACTTCTAGAATTGAAATCAGTGCACAACTAAATCCTTAATTGTGACTATTTGTACCAACAGATTTAAATTTTTAAGACATTCTCTAAAATAAAATTGTATTCAATATTTAATGGATTTACACTATATATATATTTTTTAACAGAAGTAACTATCAGTGATTTCATGATTGAGATAATGTATAATATTAAATAATTCTGACCACCTTAAATTTGTTCTGCTTCCCCAAAATACATGAAAATGACCCTTACCATTTTGTGCCCTTATGCTTTTCTTTATGTTGTTCTTATTAAATGTTTAAATGTTTCCTAAATGCTATTAAACTGCTTTTAATAGCATTTTCCTTCAAATATTAACCTTGATATATTTTTAATAGGGAAGGAAATATCTGATTTTTATATTTGTAGTCTTGTTTTAAAATTAAATATCTTTATTTAAAGAGATTCTTGGTAACATGCATAGTGATCCATAATTATTATGGCGTCAGTCTAGATTTGGTCCATTTTGGAGGTTTAGGGCTCTTTTTATCCTGTCACTGCAAAATCTGGTTAACGGGAATGGTGGAAATTAAACAAATAGGAAAACCAAAAGAACTGACCAATCAACAATAAGATAGGGATCCAAGAATTCTCTAACTCTTCATGTGCGAATTGCTACCTGAAAGCCATATTTCTCATGTCTCCCAACATTGTTAACACGTATTTGCACATTCCAAAATACTATCCCCACTCAGTGGAATGATCACTACCTATTTTGATGCCAAATTTCATGATCATGAAACAAACCCAAATCCAGAAATGTCATTAGAAGAAATAAGAAAATTTCTATTTCCAATGATTTGTGATTGATAGTTTATAACTATTTTGTCTAATTCTATTTAATGTGAAATAAAATGCCAATGTATCTTTCTCTGCAGTGAATGTTTGCTCATCAAGGAAGCAGCAATGCACCTGTTGTCATAACCTCAAGAGATAAATGACTTTGGTATCGTCTGGGTTGCCTTCCTTATCAAAATGAAAAACTAGACCGATAATAATGTATTAAAGATGACTTCACAGGCAGAAGATTAGTCTGATTATCCATGCTCTCTGATATCTTTTTCAAAACATTTATAAAATGTTTTTAAAGAGGAAGAAAAAAACCTGTAGCATTTTAGGCAGACTGAAAGACAACTACATAAACTCACTGTATCAAATAATGTATTGATATCAGCTGGCTTATTGCAGACAATAGTAACATTCATAGAAAATAGATGAAAACTACCCTAGTGGTTATGTTTCCACCTGGATCCCATTACACATGTGAGACAAAGTACAGATAAAGTAGCAGGTGTGTCTTTCCCCTGACCTCACAAAAGGCATGCAGTTAGTATTCTTTGGAAGGGAGAAAAGATAATTTTATGTATAGAAGAATATATAGTAATGATAGCTAATAACAACTTTCTTTGGCGTTCTTCATTACTATTTCAGGAAAAAATTAACAGCACACAGGTACTATAAATATATGTTTTAAAAATAAATGGCATGCAGGGTGCCAGAAATAACTATCTATGAGATTGCAGTATGTATGTCCTTGTGCTAATAAACAAACTTGCCTTTGACATGTACACAATCTCTCTATATTATATGTTTGGCAACTTTATGACAGAAAAAGTATGCATCTTTTATATAATGAACAGAAAATTCTTTGAGAGAGTTATAGCAGTGTATCTGGCAGTTAAAAATAAGAACTCTCTTTTTTTTCATATTTCATATCAGTTTATTTTGACAGCTATAGTAACGGAGTCAAAGGTTTGATCACAGATGTGTGGGCTGCATCCTCATCAAGTCCACAGTTTCTACTTCCCAGTGGATTTAGTGTCATTTCAATCAGAAAAGTGCCCCCAGACAAATGCAGTAATAAATTGGAGATATCATTTTCCAGCCTTTTCTTCTGCCAGGACTAGGCTGAAAAAGCTGGAAAGTGAGAAAGTAGAAATCATAATGAAAGGGATGGCATTAAATCATCTACCTAGTGCATAGGTTATAAAGCGACCGAAAAGGAGAAGTTTCTTGGAAACAATTAGTGAATGACTGGACTTTTAATAACAGGAAGCCTTTCATGGACTATGGGTGAGAAAAAGTAGACATAAAAGATAATTTTACATTTTAATCTGCTTAATATGCTACATTGAGTATACACAGATTCCAAATATAAAACAGCTTCAATTATCTACATACTAACAAAGCAAATAATAGTAAATCAACCATTTCCGTACAGACTTTTAATCCTAAATAGGCATTACTTATACTTTGGCCAACAAAATTTAATGGGTTTATTTCAGTAACTAAAAAAAGTTGCTTCTCTGAGAGTCTGTAAAAAGAAGTCTTTGTTGGGACATTTTTCTTTATGGTTTTGGCAAATTTTTGTAAGGCTCATACTCACATTAAGTAAATGCTAAATGTTTCTGAGTAGATGGTTTGGCCAGTCAAGAATAGCAAGAACTTCGCATGGGTGTTGGATACCAATGATGTAAAGGGACCAGATAAAATAGCCTCAGGTTTTGTTTATGACATGAAGCATAAAATTGCAAAAATGGTTATTGATTCTTTATCCTGTGCAAGTTTTATAACATCATTGCAACCCCTTCCCCCCCCCCCCCCCGCCCCCCACACACACACATACACACATATACCAGTGCTCTGCAAGTTCGTGCTGTTGGCATTTTGCTCTGGGCTGAATAGATTTTTGTTATGCATGACTACATTATGCATTATAGGTGCTTAAGGAGCATCCAGTGGCATCTATTTAGACTCTACCTGCTACAAATTAGTGGCACACCTCTCTGCCATTTGTGACAACTACAAATAAATCCATACTGCTAAATGTTGACAGGGGAGGGGGGCAAAATGCCCTGGTTGAGGACCACTGACACAAATATACTCCTCATATACATACCCACTTATATAGACATGCACACATGATACCTCCACTACCTTCCATACACCCCAAAACACCCACACATATATTTCACCACCCACGTTCACATCCATACAGCCACACACACATGAATAGATACCTATGCTCATATTTCCACATATATATATATATGCCCCAATTCACATATATACAGGTCTATATATAAACACACATATGTATGTACATAATACACATTAAGGAGTTATGTGTTAGTATATAATTCAGTCTTTTAAGGAATATTATCTCTTACCTTGAACAATTTATTGCCATAAACCAAGGTTTTGCATTTTTCTCTTATTATCTGGGTGTACAGTTCCTTAAACAAGAGTAGATCTCAGCGGGCCTGGGTAGCTCAGTTGGTTGAGCATCCAACTCTTGGTTTTGTCTCAGGTCATGATCCCAGAGTCGTGGGATTGAGCTACATGTTGGGCTCTACACTGAATGTGGAGCCTGCTTAAGATTCTCTCTCTCTCCCCCTCCCTTCCCCTCTCTCTCCCTCTCTCTTTGCCCCTCTCCCAGTACTTGCACACTCTCCCTCAAAAATTAAAAAAAAAACAAAAACAGTAGATCTCAAAATATATTTGCTGAATAAATTGACTGTTTTGTCTGATTTTGACATAAGCTAGGTCATGTTTTTACCTCTCCTATTTGTTGTTGTTGTTGTTGTTGTTGTTGCTGCTGCTGAAGGTACACACATGGCCTTTTAGAGGTTTATTTCAACCATGGCTCATAAGATATTCTTCTATTTTTCTTTAAATGAGTACTATACTGGGATGTTGATTGAAGTAACATATACAAAGATTGTATATCAAAAAACATTACTGTCTATTTGAATTTGAACAGACTTGAATGACACATGATGCCCAGATTGGGATGAATTGCACACATAGTTCAGCTTTTATTTTATTATGACCAGAAAAAATGCAAACCTTGTATTGGTAGAGAAATATTGAAGTCAAATTGCTAGTATGGTAGAATTTTAAGATAGAATATGTTTACTTTTCCTCAGACTTAGGAATTATTGAACAACTTTTTACTCCAAAGGATATATGCTCTCCATTTGTATTCTACGGAGATTTGTCAACTTTGGAAACTAGAAAATAAAATTAAGCAGAAAATGTACCCTGAAATTTTTTTGAAGTTTATTTATTTGTCTTGAGAGGAAGAGCATGAGCGGGGAAGGGGCAGACAGAGAGAGAGAGAGAGGAGAGAGAGAGTCCCAAGCAAGCTCCATAGCATCAGTGCAGAGTCCAACATGGAACTCAATCTCATGAACCATGAGATCATGACCTCAGCTGAGATCAAGAGTAGGACACTTAACTGACTGAGCCACCAGGTGCCCCATCCTGAATTTTTTTTAAGTTTATTTATTTGAGACAGAGAGAGAGAGAGAGAGAGAGAGAGAAGAGCGAGCAGGGGAGGGGCAGAGAGAGAAGGAGAGAATCCCAAGCAGGTTCCATCCTCAGCACGGAGCCCCATGCAAGGCTCCATCTCATGAACTATCGAAATCATGACCCAAGTCGAAATCAAGAATTGGACTCAACTGACTAAGCCACCCAGGTGCCCCAGTACCATGAAATTCTTAAGACAATTAATTTTTATGAAGAAATCTAGGTTAATTTGATCATTAAAAATAATTTCTTCCATTCATCAAACATTGATTCAGTGTCACCTTGGTCAAAACGTTATGCAAGCCAGAGGTTTGTGTCCTCAAGGAGCTTACAAGTCATTGCTACATGAAGACAATATGTGATTCTAAGAAATATAGGGAAAATGCTTAAGTACAAATACATTTGTCACAAAAATAATGGTAATTAAGGTCATAAATTGAATAATGACACAGGATTTTAGTAGTAGTGCTCTGTGAAGGAAATAAAATGTTATGAATATGTCAGAAAGATGATAAAGATGCATTTTCATGTGTCGTGGTTGAACTTGAGCATTTACCTTCCAATTATGTTAATATTATAATGGAATATAAATTTTTCAAGTAAGATTGATATTTGTATTATAATTCCTTTTTACAGGAGTAAATTACTAATTTAAATGTTGGATTTCAGGCTAATCAGTGACTTTGATGAGATTTTTTAACAAAGGAATTAAATTTTATTTATTATACACAAATATTCTCAGTCATAAATGATTCAATAACTATGTACTTCTTTGATGATTTACATTTCTATTATTTCTGAAGCTTGTATTTTATATCATTTATTCTTTATGTTTCCAATGGGTATCCTTATAGTCCCCTTAGTCATGAATATATATCATATTGGCATGTTGTTGAATAATTTTCTATAATTAATATATTGTATAAATTGTATTTATTGTATTGTATTGTATAAATTCCTGATTGTATAAATGTATAAATTGTACAAATGTATATTTGTATAAATGTCTGATAATGACTGTCCAATAGTAAATTTAAAGGCTAAACACTGAAATATGACCATGGATATTTTTTCATGTGGTCATCTTTTTTTCTTATAATGATTAAAGACCATCAAAATGTGAAAATAAGTACATTTCATGCTTATTGTCTTTCATAGATTGTTCATTACTTTTGTGTGTAATAAGATGTCTGTATGAGTAAACTATTGTACAAATATATTTAGAGAAGTGAAATAAAAATCGTTAAAATAAAAAGGGAAACTTATAGAGTAAATAATAGCTCTTATTTTTTATATTCAGATATCCTTTGTTTTTTCTGAGTACTTTATTATGATCCTTAGAGATATTTAGATCTAGTAAATCAGAAACTAGTTAGGTTGGAAACATTTGTCTACATTATGCCTAACGGTATGTGTGAGGCTGAATGATGGGCTCCCAATATGTCCATGTAATAATATCCAGAACCTGTAAAAACTATACGAAAAAAGAGACATTGCAGATGTAATTGACTTAAGGATCTTGAGACAGGGAATTATGCTGGATGATCTAGGTGGCTCAGATGTAGTCACAGAGATCCCTATAAGACAGAAGACAATGTGCAGACAGAAGCAGATAAAGATTTGAAGAGCATGTGCCTCTCTGGCTTTTAAGATATAGGAAGTGGAGATGAGTCAAGGAATAACAGGAATGCACTTCTAGAAGCTAGAAAAGGCAAGGAAATACAGTTTCTTCTATCATCTCCAGAAGGAACATAGCGCAGCTGACATCTTGGGTTTAGTTCAACTCCATTTTGGACTTCTGACCTCCGGGACTTAATATAATAAATTTGTGTTGCTATAACTCACTATGTCTATGGTAACTTACTACAGGAGCAACCGGAAATTAATGTAAACTATTTCACATAAATTAAAATTAAATACATAATTTGACTTGAATAGCAAACAATAAATTGGCCTAGACAACACTCCATAAAATGTTGATTTTTAGAATATGAAACTTTAGGGGCACCTGGGTGGCTCAGTCGGTTAAGCGTCCAACTCTTGATCTCAGCTCAGGTCATGATCTCGCGGTTTGTGAGTTCAAGCCCCACATCAGGCTCTGCACTTACAGCATGGAACCTGCTTAGAATTCTCTCTCTCTCCCTCTGCCCCATCCCACTCGTGCTCGCTCTCTCTCTCTCTCTCTCTCTCAAAATAAATAAATAAATTTTAAAATTAAAAAAAAGAAAATGAAATTTCACATGCTACAATTTTGCTGTTTTTTTATAAAGAGCTAAAATCAGGGGTTTTTTGTATGTTTTGTTTTGTTTTTTCTTGTTTGGGTATAAATGTAGATAATCAGTAACGATTTTTTAAATAAAATTTAGTAAATTAAAATTAGTTCAAAAAGGAAAAAGATCTTTCCTAATGTTACCTTTTGTTTGAGGAATGTGAAAAAGAATTTTTAAAAGGAAAATCCAGTATTCAAACTTATTTTCATTATATATTTTTAGATTCAGTAAATACATGCATGGATACAGCTCTTTCTCTGAAACTCACACCACATAAAATTAACTAATGTAATGGGTTTTAAGTAAATAATTGTATCAGTTAATCAGACAGTGAAGAAACGTATAATAAAATCAAGTGGTTTCATTGCTTTTAATGAGTTAAGAACAAAAGTAAGCATCCTCACTTTAATTGAACAGGATTTTCCTTTTCACATAATTCTTTTTTGGATGAGGCTACTTCCAGTTAATGATTCTCTCTCTGGGTCCACAGTTTTATCTGTGACAGGTCCCTATCCAGAGCTTGTAGCATAGATTTACAGTACCCTGTCAATTTGAAACACTGTACTTCTATTTCCATGGTCATCACCTTTTGAAACTCAATGAGTTTTCAGTTTTATTAGCCTCATTTCTTTCTTGGGTCATATGAATCTACTGAACTCTAGACAGTTGTTGAATATATCTGAAGAAAGTACTGCATTTTTCAGGTTACAAGAAATTTGGGGTTGTCATAAATTCTGGATTACTTTATGGGGAAAACAATTGTCAGTTTATAGAATATATGAATATTTTGGTTTATTATATATGTAATCTACATATCTTATTTAGTATGAACATATATTTATATGCACACATTTTTTTCTTCTAAAATTTTTGTGTATACCTATATGTTAAATGGATTTCTATTTTCTGGAAAAAATACCATTTGAGCTTTATATAGCCTTCAAAATATCCTGTGACTGTTTATAAATTTTCAGCAATTTTCTGGATCAATTCCTATTAATAATTATGTATTTCTAAAATAATATATACTAACAATTTTTACAGCTAAATAATCAATGTCCAATTACATTTTTAAAAAGTGTATTTATTTGCTTTTTGAGAGAGGGAAAGAGAGCACAAGCCAGGGAGGGGCCGAGAGAATCCCAAGCAGAGAACCACACTGTCAGTGTGAAGGCCATTGCAGGGCTCAAATTCACGAACCCAGAGATCATAACCTGAGCCTAAACGAGGAGTCAAGAGTCAAGTGCTTAACTGACTGAGCCACCCAGACGCCACTTGACGTCCAATTACTTTTAAACATTGTAAATTGTACGTTAATGTTTAATTTTCTTAACTGGTCAATTTCAGCTAAAGACCTTGGGACACAAACTGAAATATTCTTCTTAAACCCAACTTCTAAGATCAAGATTAGAATCATTCAGGCCCTGAATGGTGTGAGGTGTTGGGTATGATATCATAATTTGACAATAAGACACCATATGCAGAATCACTTAATAAAAGAAAAATTTCATTCCCTGCCTTTCTTGATTTCAAGTACACTTCATCAGTAAAAAAACAAAAACAAAAACAAAAAAACCTGTGTGCGCAAAATGGAATAATAGAAGTAAGTTAGGTAAAAATGTAGCCACTAATGGATGACCTAAAAATGAGCTGTTGGCAGCACTAAATATTAGCAGCTGAGAGACGACATTAAATAGTACCCATTGATAATATGTGGTGTTGCTGTGCTACACAGTATTAAGAATGTAGACCATATGAGTCAGACCACGTAGGTTCAAACTGGGCCATTTCTTGGCTTTATGAGTTTAGGTATATTATTAACCTCTCTAAAACTCAGTTCCTGTATCTATAAATTGGACACAATCTCAGAACTTAATTCAAGTTTGTTTAAAAATTAAGTGAGCTATTGTAATGCAGTTCATGTAGAACAGCTACTGGTAATTGTAAGAAAAAAAGAAAACTGTATCAGTGTTTGCTATTATTATGAAAAGCAGGCATCAATAAAACTTGCATAACCTCATGTTTTTGCATGTTCATGTGAAATACAGCCTCAGTGCTAAATGTTCAATTCACTGTGTACTTTAGATAGATATTAAAAGTAAAAGAACTTGGTTATATTTTAAATGATCCCCTAAAGCAACTATTTACTTAAATGAAAATACTCTCCCACAGAAAAGTTTATGTTTTTGCCTCCCTAAGGAAAAACTTGGGAGTAAATTTCTAGTAACAAAATCTGAAAACTCACAAATGTTCCAAAAGTATACTTGAGGGGGCTTTAAAATTTTAAAGTATGTCATCAATATGCAACTCAACATAGAATATTGTCACCCTTTTTTTTTTATTCTCACTTTTTTCACATCTCCCGCCTGACCCTTCCCCACTGGCAACTATTTGTTCTCTGTCTTTATGGATGTGTTCCTATTTTTTATTTGTGTGTTTATTCATTTGTTCTATTTTTTAGATTCCACATATAAGTGAAATTTTATGGTATTTGTTTGTCTCTGATTTACGTCATTTATCATATTATGTGGGAGATTAATGTATGACAAAGAAGACAAGAATGTGACATGGGAAAAATACAATCTCTTCAACAAATGGTACTTGGAAAACTGGAAAACTATATGCAAAAGAAGGAAAGTAGACGATTCCCTTATAGCATACACAAAAATAAACTCACAATGGATTAAATATCTAAATGTGAAGACATGAAACCATATGACCCCTAGAAGACAACACAGGCAGTAATTTCTCTGATATCGGCCATAGCAACATTTTTCTAGATATGTCTCCTGAGGCAAGGGAAGTAAAAGAAAAATTAAACTATTGGGACTACATCAAAATAAAAAGCTTCTGCATAGCAAAGGCAACATCCAAAACTAAAAGACAACCTACTGACTAGGAGAAGATATTTGCAAATAACATATTCAAAAAAGGGTTAGTTTCCAAAACTTAAGAACTTAACTCAACACCCGAAAATAAATAATCCAATTAAAAACAGGCAGAAGACATGAACAGACATTTCTCCAGAGAAAACATACAAATGGCCAAAAGACACATGTAAAGATGCTCAACATCACTCACTATCCAGGAAATGTAAATCAACACTATAATGAGATTTCACCACACACCTTCAGAATAGCTAAAATCAAAACACAAGAATCAAGTGTTGGCAACAATATGATGGAAAAGAAACTCTCCTGCACTATTGGTGGGAATGCAAATTGGTGCAGCCAATGTGGAAAACAGTACGGAGCATCATCAAAAAGTTAAAAATAGAATTACCCTATAAACTAGTAATCACAGTACTGGGTATTTACACAATACAAAAATAATAATTCAAAGGAACACATCCACCCCTGTGTTTATAAGCACCATTATTTACAATAGCTAAATTATGGAAGCAGCCCAAGTGTTCATCAACTGACAAATTGATAAAGAAGAGATGGTACACACACACACGTGAGCACACACACACACACACGCACACACACAAAATGGAATATTATTCAGTCATAAAATTGAATGAAATCTTGGTATTTGCAACAACATGGATGGAGCTAGAGAGTATAATATTGAGTAAAATAAGTCAGAGAAAAACAAACACCATAAGATTTCACTCATAAGTGGAATTTAAGAAACAAAACAAGTGAGCAAAGGGGGGAAAAAGACAGAGACAAACCAAGAAACAGACTCTTAACTATAGAGAACAAACTGCTGTTACCAGAGGAGGGTGGGTGGGGGGATGGGTAAAATAGGTGGTGGGGATTAAAGAGCACATTTATCATGATGAGCACTGAGCAGTGTACAGAATCACTGAATCACTATATTGTACATCTGAAATTAATATTACACTGCATGTTAACTAACTGGAATTTAAATAAGAATTTGGAAGGCAAAAAAGACATCAAAGAAAGATTTACTCTTTAGAAACTTTCAAATATACAATACAGTACTGTTAACTGCAGTCACCATATTGCACGTTACCTCCCCAGAATTTATCTTATAACTTGAAGCTTGCACTTTTGACCATCTTCACCAATTTCAGTCACACCCTTCAACTCCCACCTCTGTAAACCATCAGTCCGTTCCTCTGTATCTATGAGTTCCTTTTTTTCTTAAGATTCCTAAAATTGGAATTACTATGTTTTGAATTTTATGATGAAATATATTTATATGCATATATTTCATATATTCCATTCAATAATTAAGTCAGTAACTAAGTTTCTTGTAACCTTCAACTAAAGATAAAAATTCATAAGGCTGGTATATTATCTGCTAGAGAATATTTGGAAAAATTGTTTCTGAAAGATTTTATCATGTAATCACAAATTATGAGTCTCATTTTAAAATAAGAATGTATCAGGGCATGCGTGAATCATAAGTGAATTTGTATTATTTCTCTCTAAATAAAAATTTAGAGACAATATATAGTACTTGATATAATTTACATTCAAAGAGTCTAAAAACTGAGGTTCTTGGAGATTACTTTTTATTTCCAATGAAATACTAAACAGAACAGGGTGATTTTATATATCCGTAAGAAGATAAGCATTATCTATACTTTATACGTACATATTTAAGACTGTTTTTCTATGTTAATCTATTTTTGGGGTGACTTATTTATTAAATTCATACTTGAAGAAAAGCATTAAATATTTATACTGTATAAAATTCATTCATCACTATGATACAGGAGTTTCATTTTACTAACCTGAATATGTACAGTATCCTAAAGCTATAAACTGACTTTATCTGCATAATTATTTAATCACAGTCTACATGTGACTTGTATGTAAAATGAATATATTTTTTACATTGCATATATTATATGTAGTATCTTCTCAACAAAGTTGACCTAAAATTTTTACTTTAGCCTTTGGACAAATATCTGAAAATAATTTTTAAAACTAATTTTATCCTTTGAAATCATTGAAAAATCTCTTAAATATGACTAAAATCTGATTTATAAACATGATTCACTTACAATTTTGACCCAGTACCTAGTGAAATAATATCACTCATTTCTTTTGATGGTAAATAACAGAAACCGCCCATTGGGATATTTGTACAATAATATTCACAGTGGGTAGAAAGAATTAATATATAGAAATTTCCTGATAATGGCGACTGATTGAATATGTGGTGGTGAAAAACCCAGGATGATTATGAATATGGTTTAGTGCCACATTTTGATTCTTGCTAAGGCACATAGTTGTACCCAGCATTGCTTTAGCACCATGAGTTAAAATGTCAGTATAATGAAAAAAGCAAATACCTTTTAGTTTTTTTTCTTAAAATAAAACTTGCAGACACTCTGAAAAAATCACAGGGAACCCTTCGGGTCTGTGAACTATGCCTTGAAAACCAATGGCCCAAGACTCATATTTATTCATCCAAGGCTAGAACTCAAGTTTCCTAACACACAGCCTAGAGATTGTTTCCATCCTATATAATACAATCTCTTCACTTTCGATCTGAATCAGAGAAGGAAGGTTTTGACAATCTTCTTCCTTTCTTTTGGAATCCCTTTATGAGATAAATTCCTTTCCTTTTAATTTATAAATTATATCAAATCATCTAATTTCTGAATTGGCCAACTTTCCCTCTTGATGTGTCAGGTTAAAATATTTGGGATTATAAAATCTCTTTCCTTTGGACAAAGCCTGACTTTCATGATCGTTGTATTCTGCAAGCTCAGAAAGTTTATTTTGTTCAGTTACAAAGCTGAATTGCCTTCGTAAGAATCTGAACCTCCCTAAAGCAAATAGTAGCCTCTTTCAGAATGAGAGACGATTTCATAAAAGTAAATCCAAATATATAAGCACAATTATATAATTATAAATAATAGAATCCCTGGGCTATAACCTGTGACCCATACAAGTAAATCCTGTGCCAGAACACACTATTTTTTTTGCCTTGTTCCTTGTATGGTTTCTCCTGCTAGATAAATAAAGGCTTTCCATTCCTGCTTTCAGATAATGATTTCCACGTTATTATCCCTTAACATATCTTGATCATTTGTGACACAATTTTTTTTCAAAAGTGCCCAGCTTTTGATTTCTGTGACATTATTACATGTGTTTCCTATCTCTCTGTTAACTTTTCTTCCCCTTGCTCTAAAAATTTATTTATAGTTCCCTTGTCTAGGATAGCATCTTAAAAGTGAGATGTGTTTTCAGAGCATTCTGAGATCATTTTTAAATTATGTATTCTAACTTATCATCTTTCTTATTAATCCCTTAACTTTCAGGAATGAATACCAATATTGCTTAGTTTAGATAACAAATATTGTTAAAGTTTTTTTTTTTAAGTTCCATAGCTACATTCTATAAGAAAAATTCAAAGCACTGTCCATGTTGATTTTTGTTTCAAAAGGGAAATTGGAACTTATATTTTAGTTTTAGTTTTAGTTTTCAAGAACATCCACCAAGTGTAGTGCCAGTTTTCTTTCAAAAACTCAGATATTTTATGCTATCATTTTTATAGTAAAATCTAGTGGGCTTTAGACACACAACTCAACTATTTATCTATGCTGCACACTCAATTTCTGGAGAATTTCACCAAGAATAGTATAAGTGGTTGAAACTCTTATTGATTTTTCATTGGCTTTTGACTCTGTGGGCAGAAACTAGTTACTGCCTAATCTATACTAACTCAATATAAAATGCCAGCTAATAAAACATGGCTCAATCTTGAATTTCAATAACGCTTTCAGATTCAAGGATAACAGAACAACTGATCTTCAACTCTGTCCTAAAAACCAAATGAAACTTTCAGTGGGGAAAATAGAGATATGCCATACTCCTATCAATCTATTTCTCTTCTGTCCATATTACTTAAAATCACTTTCAGTTCCATAAATAATATATTTTTTTTTTACATTTATGAACCACAAATCTTCTCAAATAAAAATGAGTGGCAAGCCAGAATACTGCAGAAGGAATTATAACACTGTTTACGGTAATAAAACACAAGAAATTACCTTTAAAAGTATACTTATATGTGGTTCAAATGTGATCACCTCATATACTTTTTTTTTTAGTTGTTTCCAATCAATACATTTTAGGATCAGTACAACTGACGAGGAAATTCTTTCTCAAAATTTTACATCTAAATATTGCATTACTGAAAGTCTACTATGGTAAAGGTAGAGAGCTAATGAAAACTAGCATGAAAAAAGTCCAAACCAAAATTATCTTGGCTCTAGGCTGTCATAGAAACTTTATGAACTACTGAGTATTTTCATTTTTAGGGGTGTGAATCATGGTAGTTTTCCTGAAGAAAAATGCTGGCTTTATTCACATTCATATGGAGATAAGATGTTACTTCTGGAGTTCATATTTACATGGAGATAAGAAAGTTCAGTATCTAGTCAAGATTCCTTGTTAGATAGATTTAAAGAACAACACATAGGTACTCACATATGTACAACTTAGCATTTTAAATTTTCTATGGTTATCTACAATCACTGAGAAACAAAGAATCCCAGGACTTAAAAATCTTATTAAAAAAGTAATTTTAAATGGTCTGCTAAACAGTCATTGTCTAAAAACTCCTGAGAGAAATGATATTTAAAATTGCTTAGAAAAAGGTATGCAAACCATTCAGAAGTAAGGCAATTAAGATCTTGAACTATATTGCTGTGTATTAACTTAAATATCTCAGAAATTGTACGTATTGTATTGCATTTCAACACTGTTACCTTGACCTTTGTGGAAAAACGCTTAGGAAATTCCCTATGTGTTGTTAGAAAAAAAAAATGTTCTTGGCATTTTTATATCATTTTCCTAATCACATCAAAAGTGCCATAAATTAGCCCTAAAAACACACAGTAATTAAAGACAGAAACAAAACAATCTTGGGCAACCTCAACTTTTTACCATTTATTTATAATAATGAAATTATATAATAAAATGATAGTAATAACAGTTAACTAATCCTAAATATATGCCAGACTATAATTTATATATTTTACAACTTTTACAATAAATCTGTGGACTAGGAATTCCACATGAAAAAAAAAACAGAATTTCAGATGAAGTGCTAAAAAATCTTCAATGTCTTTCTACTTTTATTACTAGAAAGAACTGGGCTATGTTTAAACTCATCTCTGCCATCCATTAACGCTTTGTCACCCACATATTTTTTTTAAAGACCTATTGAACAACTGAATTCATTGAACGTCCTCATCTTTACATTACTCAGGTCATTTAAAGCAAGAAAAAAAATACATGATCAGCCTAAGTTTTAGAATAAGAGACACTTAGGTTGGAAAAGTCAGTCCCTCATAAGATAGGTGATCTAACTTGGGATGTCTCAGTCTTGCTACTACTGAGATTTGAGATGGGTAATTCTTTGTTGTTGGCAGCTTTTCTTTTGCTGTAGGTAGGTTAGCAGATCTGGTCTCTATCCACTGAATGGCCAGTAATGTCATCCAAATCATGATAATCAAAATGTCTCCAGATGCTGCCATATGTCCCCTTTCAAATATGTACAATCCAATGTACAATATACACAGTTAAGAGGGTGCCATGGTATCAAAAATCAGGAGAAATGAGCCCAAACTGGGTGTTGCCAAGAGTTTCCCTTCCCGGGGCTTGAGAGTTCCAGACCCACATATTTTATAATAAACAACATATTGCTTTTATTACATGATAGGTATTATTACAAGCTCTTTGTATATATTAATTTCTATATATTTTTGTATGTGTTCTTTGTATATATTAAATATATATTTTTAATTCCCACTATAACCTATGAGAATTTGTTTTTTTTTTTAACTTTTAAAATTTTTGTTTATTTTTGAGAAAGAGAGAGACAGAGTGTGAGCAGGGGAGGGACAAGGAGAGAGGGAGACACAGAATCTGAAGCAGGCTCCAGGCTCTGAGCTGTCAGCACACAGCCCAAAGTGGAGCTAGAATTCACAAACTGCGAGATCATGACATGAGCCGAAGTTGGCCACTTAACCAACTGAGTTACCTGGGTGTCCCTAAGCTCTGAGACTTTATAATTGAGGAAAGAGCTGCTAATATTTTCCAAGCCACATAGATATATCAGTTGTGAAATTGGGATTCCATCCCAGGCCATCAGTCTTGAGTCACTGTTCTTAATCATTAGCAATATTGTCTTTGTCATTTGTAGTTTCCTTTACTTTTTCTTCACTATGGTACATTACTTGTATTTCCTCAGGTCAAATCTCTAATTTGTTTACTACTTGCATTTTGCATTTTTTCCTTGGTGTCCACTTTGTATCTAAATTGCATTATAAATACTTTAAATGTAGATTTATAATCTATTATGGAGATGGATACTTAAATAGATGAATAAAGTTAAATCTGTGAAATTTATAATACAATGTAATGTTTTTAAATCCCACATAATAATCTGATTATTTCTAGTGTGTGCATACACACACACACACACACACACACACACAAAAACACACACAATTCTTGTACTCTGACAACTAGCCTACTTTTTGCCACTGACAGCACTGAAAATAGAGTATTGATGTAAAATTTGGGAGTGGAGAGGTGTTATCTAAATCTGTCACTTTTTCACATTACCACATTGATTACAAATCATGAAACATTAGTTTAGGGAGAAAATCTGGAAAGGATTTTTCTGATTCTCCTCTAAAGGACTCACTGAAAAAGCTGGGAATAAAAACCACAGCTGCAATCTATCTGTCTATTAGTACAGCCATTTATAAAATTAGGAGACTCATGATGGCAGACTTTAGAAGAGTTAAAAGAGGTAGGTAATTATAGATAATGGAATTTGCTGTTAAAGAAAGTTAGCTGCCCCTCTGCCTGGCTGGGAAGTTAGATTGCAGGCCTCAGTCAGTTTAACTCTCCACTTAACCTTAGACATTTTGATAATGGACAATTCACTGAAGCATTCCTCATCTACACCTCCACCATCCAAGTTCCCTAACTATAGAATTTATCTGACTTCAAACAATATTGACTACTCTGATAAAATGCCTTTGATAAGGACTGGCTGATATAAAATAAGGTCACAGAAGTGCGAGAACTTAGACCTTTGGATGTACTCCACTAATAACATCTAGTTGTTGAAATAAGTATATTCACTCTTTATTCTTACACTGTAAATTTAAAATATATTGTCTAGGTTATAGCATTAGCAAGAAATGGAGGAAGGATTGCTTGTTCTCTGAATTCAATTCTCTGTAAACTTACTGTTCTGCCAATAAGACTTTATTACATAAACCTCTCAAATCTGATGTTTACCTAGACAAATTTCAAAAATCACATAAAAATCATATATTTCAATTAATCTTCATCTTTCCACCTTAAAATGCCCAAGAAGTCTAAAATAACGATTCTAAACAAAAAGAAGTAAAAAAAATGCAGGGAATGGAACTCAATTAATTACAAATTATTTCCATTCAGTTTTCATATTCATTAGAGATAGGCCGGGTACAAATCTGTTTGAGTCTCATAGACTGGGATATTATTTTAGCAGTACATTAATAATAAAACAATATTGTGTTTCTGTGGGCCTTGTATCAATCATATTTTATTTTTATTGCTTGAATTATGAAACCAGAGCATCACTTGAGAAATGGGATCAATTATAATCTATACTAATTAGAAATAAAATGGTGGTAGGAATAAAAATAATTACAGTGCTAAAATTTTATTATTACTAACCATGGACCATGTTGTGAGTTGATCCTAACAGCTCCTCATATAGATCCATGGTTACCAGTCATGATCTCCTTTCCCCTATAATGAGTAGCAACAGTTGTCCATTAAACAAATAAATTAATCATGTGAACACATGAGTGCATTATTCCATATTTCATAGTACATTATCACAATGTTGTGATGAGAATTAAATATGTTATTTAAGGGATTAGCAGGTTATTTGACATATGGGAAGGATTCAAAAAACTGAAACATTGTCTTTTCATCTTTAAAGAAAGTACAAAATACTTTAGCTTTGGGAATATACAAAAGGAGGATGAACTTTTAGGGCACATACCACAGGACATGTATTATCCTGGAAATTCCACATTTAAAGTTTGTTGAATGAGTTAATAAATAAAATGAAACAAATGGTGCCAGAACCAGGTGGTTAGCAAAGTACAGTAGGTTAGGCATATATATGGCCAATGAGAACAGACTAGAAGAAAAAAAAAATGTTTTTCTTGCGGTTTGTGCCAGATGATATGTGTTTAGGATATAAATTGAGTGTGTACAAGGGGTGCCTAGGTGGCTCAGTCAGTTAAGCAGCCAACCTTTGATTTCAGCTCAGGTCATGATCTCATGGTGTATGAAATCGAGAGTACAGACCCTGCTTGGGATTCTCTCTCTCTCTCTCTCTCCTCTCTCTCTCTCTCTCTCTCTCTCTCTCTGCCATCCCTTGTGTGCAAATGCATGCACTCTCCCTCCCTCTCTCTCTCAAAAAAAAAAAAAATGAACAAACTTAAAAAAATAGAGTGTATGAAACACCTTTAGTATATTGCGTTATTTCATATTAATTTATATAAAGTAAATATCTCAGTATTTATGTATTTTAAACCTAATTTTATATATACCTATTTTCAAAGGAAAACACTTTCACATTTCCAGTGTCCAATGAAATAATCTATAAAATGAATGAGCAGATACAAATAAACTGAAATTACTCAAATGAGACAATGCCAGCTATGTGTTAATTAGGAAAATCTGTGCTGTTACTAAAAAGCTAAGTTTGGTTTAAAAGGAAATCTTGAATTAGGTTGAAATACATCTTAAGATACTGGAAAGAGGTTTCAAAAGATCTGTGTGTTGAATGTTTTTTGCAAAACTCCTGAAGTCTCACAATAGATTATCAGTCTGCTTACTCAGCCATAAGGTAGTGGTTGCCAATCAATAGTAGGTATTGCAGAATCAACATGGTGGGTAGTCCCATATAACATGCCCAGGGAATAGGAACTTAGAAAACACAACGTGTGGTCTGATCAGTTATGGATGAACTAACAGGACCGGAGCAAAAAATGAAGGGCAGAGGTGGGGAGCTGGAAGCAGGGAAGGGAGCTGGTAATTAACTTGAAATAGCAATCAATGTGCATTTTTTTCCCCAGAAAACATATTTAAAATGCTCAGTGAAATGTCAAGATTCTGTCAAAGTGATGTGTTGGGAGCACACCAGATTTGGACCAAGACAGGCCCAGAAGCACAGGATGGAATTCCTGTTCAGTACCTACTATCTGTGTTATCTCCAGAAATCAAACAACCCATCTAATGCTTGACTTTTCCATTTGTGAAATAATGATATTCAGCCCTTTGTCACAGGATTATTTTGGGATTAATAATATCATGTATGCCCAGCTCAAGAAATATTTGTGAACAATCATGTTAATTACTAAAGAATATGCTAAATACACTTTCATTTTTTCTTCTGTTACATGAAGTCAGTTTTTAAGTTTAAGAAAACTATTTTAAAAAGTTTGTTTTATCAAAAAAGCAAGCATGTGTCTTGCTTATATTTAAATCAATATCTCCTTGACAGGGTAAAATTAAACTCAGTTTGTATCTGTCTAATCACAGATTTCGGAGTAGAGGAATTTGCATTAATCATATTTAACTGTTTTGAATTTAAATAAAGGCTTATGCAAAGTCATGAGCTCAAGGTTGTTTAAAATCACTAATTCGATGATATTAATGTTTATTTCCCAGACATTCTGTGACACTGCTGTTCCACAAACTCATACACCTTAAAATTTATTCGTGCATATTTTCAACTCTACAGTTTACTGAAGTGGGTATGCTAAATTAGGTTATTTCCATCCTAAGTGTTGCTCTGTGAAATGAATATGGTGCATAATTATGGAAATGACACTGGTAATTAGCTCAGAGTAGCGGCAGAGCCTACATAAATTAATTTCTAATACACGGTTCAACTCAAAGAATGTTTTTAATAACACTTTGATATTTATTTCCTTATGCATATTATTTAAGTGGACAAAATGTACTTCATAATCATGAAATTATAGGTATAACTAATTTGTTGATCCTGAAAACAGGTAAGCCAAGTCCAGAAACCTACCTTAACTACCTTTATAGTCAACACTTTCTCAAATGTTGCACCTTTCAAAAAATTATTCAAAGCCTACTTGTGTATAATTGGCTTTATTAAGTAGCGCATTTTTGTTTGGTGATTAGCTCAACAGAAAACAGATAAAATTGAATGTGGGTAAATGATATCAAAGGATCCTAATCTAATAATTTATTGGTTTTCTCTGGGGCAACTATATTTGCTTTAACAAGGTTTTAATGTGCTTTTGCTCTTTCCTATTTTGTTTTTAAAATCCTGTCATACTGGAATTTATTTGCTAATTAGAACCAGCACAGCCTAATTAGTTTTCTCTAATATTTCTTTCTGAAGGACACTATTTTGCACTGGGCTTATCATAACTTTTTTTTTTTTTTTTTAATGAGAATAGAGAGTATGATTTCTAACATAAACTGTGTGATGTTACTAATCAAGGAAAAGGCATGTGTAAGTAGAAAAATAAGTTCCTGGTTCCAAGACCATTTCAGAAATATCAGATTAGGACAAAGGCTAAGGTTCCTGTACTTGACAGTAGTCAATGACAAGATTAAAAAAAAACAATGTCCACAAGACTCTTCAGGTCCTCCCAAAAAGATAAGGATGTGAAGTTTAAGTCCCCACCATTGACTGGCCTTGTGACCTGTTTTGGCCATTAGGATGTCATAGAAGAAATTTTAAGCAAGCTCACAATTTAGGTCTCCAAACACTTTGCAAATTCCTCTCTCGTTGCTTTTAGAATCCATTTGTCATGTGAAGATATATGAACTTGTATACTAGGTGATGAGTAGCAAGAAGTTAATTGCCATTGTCATCACACCCAACTTCCACACTTGGGAGTGAGACCATCTGGGGCAAGCCACTTCTGGCCAATCTGCCAGCTCTGAGCAGACACATGAGCAAGCTAGCTCAGATCAGTTTGAAGTTGGTCCAGACCAAAATCACACACTAATAGGGATTGCAATCTTAATAAATGGCCATAGTTTTAAGCCACTCAAATTTGGTATGGTTGATGCCTCAGCAATTGGTAAATCACACAGAAATTAGTTCCTGGTAGTAGAATGCTGCCATTAAAAAAAAAAAAAAATCTAAACCCTGTGGCATTTCCTTTGGGAGAAGGTGGCAGACTCCCCATTCTCTAGTCTGCTGTCACAATTACTCACTTAACTGCTTTTGCAGCCTCTGCTAACCATTGGCTGGCTGCTATCAGCCTTTGTTAATAGTTCCCCCAATGCTTTCCAGTTTCTGCTTGTCCATGCTACATAGCAGTGGAAATATAAATGGCCAAACTCTCATGTGTGGTGACTTGGAAAATAACAGCTGTACCCAGTGAATGTTCCAATCTGGCTATGGAGATCACCAGGCCAAATGCTGCAAATAGCTGTTTGGTTTTATTAACTATGAATGATAGAAAGCAGCAAGAGAGAGACAAGATCAAAAAGAAAACCTTTAGCTTGCAAGCAGAATGGAGCGGCAATACAGAGGAGACAGGACTTTCTGGAGAAAAACAAAAACAAAAACTGAAGTGCCAGTCATCACCAGTCTTCCCAGTTGGTAACGTATGCTCACGGTGATATGAAGCCTGGGGCCAAAGACCAAATCAAGAGTGTGGCTGTAAGACCCTGAAGAGTTCTGAACGACTCAAGCCAGGGCCTAGTAGACCAGGTCCTAGACAAAAACAAAACAAAAACCTAGACTACAGAGGCTCAAAGACTCTTATGTAGAGTGTTTTGCGGCCACATGACAAGCCACTCAAGAGTGAGAAAAGTCTGGAAAAGAATTGTGTGACCTTTGTCACATGGACTGATACATTTCTGATACATACAAATTCCACAAACATTGCATGAAAATTGCATCAGCACAAAAAGCCACTAGGTTGGGCTAAGTGGAGTTGCGATTGCTCAAATAACTGAAAGGCCTGGATTCCTAACTTTCCACAGGCTATGAAAGCTACTTCACTGCTACAAATATGAGCCATTTTTTAACAGACAAGAAAGGATGTTTCAGAGGGAAGATTACATTCTGAGACAGCTGAGATTATGTTGAGAGAGAAGATTGTAATGGAGAAGAACTCTCAGGAAGCAGAACCAGACCCTATCAAAGACACATCTCCTTTCTCAGGCAGAGCTTGGAAACGTTTTCTCTGGGGGACAGTGGTTGCTATTTGCCTACTGTTCTCTTTTTGAATCAAAGTGCATAGGGTTAATAGGTATCCGGTCTGCGGTAGCTCTGTAGTGATATCCAGAAAGTCTGGAACTCTGGTATTAGCCTTTGGTCAACATAGGGATGACATTTACTAGAGAATGGCTTATAACATGCTGTTTGAAGTCTAAAAATCATCTTGGAGTCTAAAAATTGTTTGAGTTCTAAAAAATGTCTTGGAGGGCATGGGTTGTCAACTTTATTACTGAAAATTTATCATTAACACCTGGTTTAACTGGGTGTAGAGCAGGTTTTAGCTATCTTACCAGTAAGTTATAAAAGATTTCTCCGTACACTTGAGCCTTGGCTCCTGTGATTAATGGATATTGGATACATCCTGGCAGTTCACTGTCCAAAGAAAAAGCACATTTTCTATAACCAACAAACAGCTCTAGTAGCTGCACTGCGACCTGTTTGCCTGAGCTTCCTTCCTCCTGCTGATCCTTATTCTTTACCTTTATTAGAGACTCATAGAAGCATATACTACAGAATTTCAGGCGTCACTGAAATTGGGTCTGGTGACATGGGTGCAAGTTTTTATATACAGATTACATTACTGTTTCATCTCACCATTATATTTGGGCATAGGGACACATAACTTGTTTCTTTCAGTTTATAGGTTTCCAGATGAAGAGTAACCCCATTCAAAAAGGCTCAGCCACTCCCAGACTTGTCATTCAAATTAAGGCATTAGTGAACATCAAGAATCTCTTATTAGGATAGCATCTGAAAGCTTCTTGCTTACTTCAAGCACAGGAAGGACTAATTCAGGATCTAAGCGTGCTTAGAACATAAATGTACCAGACAAGGGGAACTGTATCCAAAATGGCATCTATAGTCAGAATTACGGTCTCTATGGATTGCGATTTTGTTGTTATTCAAAGGCATAAAGCTATATGTATTTTTTCCTTAGAAATATGATATTTCTATGTATTTGTTCTATACAATAAGTAATTTCCTGAAATACTGGGACTGAGTAAACCTTTTAAGGCTGTTTCAAAATACATTAAAATATTTTTAAGAGATTATTTGTTAATCAATTCATACCTATTGGTTGGCCATACTGATCAGTATTTTTTGGATAGTAAACCCAAATGAAAAATTACTTCTGGCCTAGAAAATATTTCCAGTTTAGAATTACAAGGAGAGTAATCAAGTTGCTATTTTAGAACTAGAGTCAAGCAAATTCTTCTCAGCTGAATTGTAGGTTTGACATTAAGAATAAGTTAATGGAAGGACTGCTGGCAAACCCAACCTGCCAAGGGAAAACTATGTCTGAATGCCAGGCTTCAGAAGTGCATATCCACATGAATCCTTAATCCAATACTCTTCTCCCAATCTGAGAGGAAAAGCAACATGAAGTTTCTGTGAACTACAGATTGTATCCTGGAGAATGGGGTGGGGGAGGGAGGTTAAGAATCTGAAGCACCAAATGTAGGATCTGGATAAGAGGGAAAACCATGTTACAAACACAAATTTGAAATCAAGACATTAGGGATGGTGAAGATCCAGAGATAGCCATGAGGTGCAAGCAGGAAAGATCATGCCAATATTAAAGCATAGCTGTACTTTAGTTCTAATAAATAGAGAACTAGATTTATCCCTTGTTATCATTTCACTCAGCTTTATGATGTTACAAATCTCAATAACCTTACCATGGTTTGGATTCAAAAAGAACACATTTAAAAAATAAAAGTGCATAATAGAGGACATCTTGCCAATACTACTAGTAATAAGCATTTAGCTATTCATTGCTGTGGTATCGAAAACCCAGCGGAGATAAAAATAAATAAGTGAATGAAAACAAAACCCAGTGGAGAAATCTTTGGGATCCAAGTTAAACAAAATATCTCCATAATGTTAGATCAGATACACTTCCACTTACGAGAGTATTGGGGTTCTGTGCTCTGTCTTACATGCCTGTGAGGACTTCTAACGGTGTGCTTGATTGATTCACTGGAAACTGGAATCGAATGTGGCCTATATCAAACAATATTAAGATACCAGACCTTTGCCCAATGCAGAAACATGAATCCACAGACTTTAAAAATTAGAAGTGTTGAAGTAAATGTATTAAAAGTATGACTTACTTTCCCATTCCTTCATTACTGGGAAGGCATGGAGCTATTCTCTTTACTAAAGTATGAACAATTACATTGAAGAAGTATGTGAATTCTTGAAAATCTCAGTCCTAGCAGGCAATGTGAGATACTACCATTAAAAAGAGCCACCACTTCAATATTAGTAACAGCTTTTGGAAGAGTAAAATCCTGGTAGCAGCATTGCAGTCCCAGAGACAAGGCAGAGATGAGCTGCTTGCATGGATAAAGCAGTCCCCAGGTTGATTTTACTTCCAGAGATATTTCAAGAGGGAATCTACCATGGTATTCCTAGGGCTGAAATATAAAGACAGACTACTATATAGTTCTTACTTGTACTGCAAAACTGGGGTAATAAAACCCTGACATCAAGAATGAAAGATACTAAAGAAATTTAAAGTATAATAATGGAATATCATGATGACTTTATGTTAGTAAATTTTAAAACAGCCTAAAGAACTTTCAGAAAATGATATAATATTATTGAAACAAGCTAGAGAATATTTTATGGTCTTAGGGTGTATATGCATTTCTTAGACTTCTAATAGCCAATAGACCTATGAAACCATTTCAACTCAGGAGCAAAGAAATGTAAAGAAACAACAATGGATATACCTTTTGTTACACATATATTTGTGTGTGTGTGTGTGTGTGTGTGTGTGTGTATACAATAAAACCTTGGTTTGAAAACATTATTAGTTTTGGAAACATGCTTGAAATCCAAAGCACTTTTAGGGGCGCCTGGGTGGCTCAGTCGGTTAAGCGTCCGACTTCGGCTCAGTTCATGATCTCACAGTTCGTGAGTTCGAGCCCCGCGTTGGGCTCTGTGCTGACAGCTCAGAGCCTGGAGCCTGCTTCACATTCTGTGTCTCCATCTCTCTCTGCCCCTTCCCTGCTCATGCTGTGTCTCTCTCTGTCTCAAAAATAAATAAACATTAAAAAAAATTAAAAAAAAAGAAATCCAAAGCACTTTTATATCAAAGTGAATTTCAAGAAACTTTGGCTCAGTTTTGATCACGTGACTTTCGACATCATGTACTATTCATATTACAAGACATCACTCATTTATCAAGTTAAAATTTATTACAAATGTTTGCTCATCTTGTGGAACACATGCAGAACAAGATACTCGCAGTCCAAGGTTTTATTGTATATACATAAATGTGTTTGTACATATACACACATAATACATTTGCATATATACAGGCTTACACTAAAGTTATATTGTAAATATTCTAAGTAAATTAATTAAAGAAGATTTTTTAATTATTTTTTTGAAATTTACTTATTTATTTTGAGAGAAAGAGACCACATGCACAAGTGCATGGGGGAGGCGGAGGAGCAGAGAGAGAGGGAGGGAGAGAGAATCCCAAGCAGGCTCTGCTCTATGCCATCAGCACAGAGGCCACTGCAGGGCTTGATCTCACAAACCAAACTGTGAGATCATGACCTGAGTAGAAATCAAGAATCAGAAGCTCAACACACTGAGCTGCCCAGGCACCCCCAATTAGGAAACACTTAATTAAATAGATCATTTTAGCACTGAGACCTTCCTACCTAGTAAGTATAAAACTGACAACAAAAATATGAACTAGAAGATGGTGTCTATATCTTGAATCTTTGAATATCACAACTATTCCCTGAAAAAAAAAATAGGCACACATATGTATGTGTATAAATATATGTCACCTCATATATTTCCTCAGTTGATTACTTTGCATATTAAAAGTAAAGTTATACAGATATTAACAGGCACTTTTCTTTTTGAAAATGCTGACTCTATTTATGTGGCTCTCAATCATGATCCAGAAGAGGGCAGATGGTTAGGATATGTAAATTTGATTGAAGACATCTTTCCTTCATTTATTCTTTCTTTAAATTATTAAGATTTTTGGCTAATCAGGTTCCCTTATGAAGAACAAACTTGTCCCTCCTATAGAATAACATGACTCATAAATCTGGCATAAGTGCATATGGCTATCCTTTTCACTACATATATACCTAAAACTGATTAAGAAGGAATGCAAATTTTGTTTGAACAACCATGCTAGAATTGAATGGTTGCACAGAAATGAGTTTTGTTTAATTAATTCAAAAACACTCAGATACTACCTGTGAATTAAATGAGCTAAAATCACAATGTAAATACCTTATAAACACTGTATATGTTTGAATTATGGCTTCATGAGTATAATGCATCAAGTCTAAAAACTGATCTATCATATATCTTCTAAGTTAATACTTAAGAATTTGGTCAAAGGTATATGTTAATTAACTAATTGGAATTTAAATAAAAACGAAGAGAAAAAATTTACTCAAAGGTATACTACTTACGAGTATAAGCTGGAAATGAAAAAGTTATATCAGCATTAAAATATTGCTTATATATAAATATATATTCTTATCTAGATGTTTTATATCTAAGTAGAAATGTCCAAAGTAACCTAGAACAAAATCACTTAACTTTTGAAAGTTACTCATAACATAAACAATATAAATAAAAATGCTGTGCCACTTTTTTAAGGAGCTAAGCAGAATACTCATTCAATGTAATTAAACGTGTGTGTGTGTGTGTGTGTGTGTGTGTGTGTGTGTCTGGAAAATTTAATGAGTACCATCTAGAGGTTGCCATTATACTTCATAAAATGAGAAAGGAGAGGTTTGGTTATATTTATCTGATTATAGAAGTAGTATTAATTGTACATAGTTGGAGAATTATAGGGTTTAGTGAGTTTGTAGATACTAATAAAGTAATAAAGAAATTTTTTGTACTAGATAACTCCACATTATATTTTCAGATTCATTGGATACAATGCTTATAAGTCAAATGTTGAAAATTTATTTTAGAAAATTACACTTACCCACTTAGAATTTATAGATTTATTCAGGAAGTAGTTTATACATATCTACTACAAAACTGACATACAAACACCAAAGTGGTTCTAAAAGGGAAAAATATAAACACATTTGCATAAGAAATTTAATTATCCTGACACCAGAAAGGAGCATTTTAGAGAGAAGTAGAGCTGTGATTCTTCTCCATGTGTTATTATTAACAACACTACAATGTATTAGCTTCAGGACACAAGTAATCATTCTGCTAAGTATATAAATTACCATGTTTTATTCATACTAGCAGATACAGGTATAAACAGAATTTTCCCTGTTAACTTATTTCTAACTCATTAGTACACATTTTTTTGTACCTTCAGAGTTCATACAGAAACAGAAAAACAAAGCCCAAACCTTGGTTTGATGGGTTTTGTTATTTTTAAAAAGCCTATCAGCTACTTTAGGAAGGACCTACTCTTGTCTGTTTCTCACATTCAGGGAATAATCTGGTTCCTATAAAATTCATTTGTCATTTGTCAAAGAACACCTAAGATGTCTTATCATATGAAAGAATTTTCATGTTTAAACTGAAGGAATCCTCAGCCCTCAAAAAACATATTTTAAACTGGTAACCCCATTAAATAACAGAGGAATAACAATTATGTTTAATTATAGTATAAAATAATATAGCCTATAAAAGTGTTTCTACTTCACAACTCCAGACTTACATAGCCAACTGAAAACTCAACATCAATATTTAGATGTAAACTAGGCATCTTATACAGAATATGTAAGAACCTTAAACTATTACTTTTTGTCTAAACCCTCACATTTT
This sequence comes from Panthera leo, assembly GCF_018350215.1. Taxonomy (NCBI): domain Eukaryota; kingdom Metazoa; phylum Chordata; class Mammalia; order Carnivora; family Felidae; genus Panthera; species Panthera leo. Next base: position 44,979,457 of record NC_056679.1, read on the forward strand.
GTTCAAAAGCTACAACCATCCACTCCTCTCTATTAATGGCAAGTCCATCTTTCTGTACTTGGGCCAACCACTTGTAGTTGATATTAAACCTTCCAACTATGCATCCATTCCACAAAATAGCCTTTTATTCTTTTTAATTTATTCCATAACCAGTCTCCACTGATAACTTACATCACTTCCACCAGGCCCTCCAATGCTCAATTTTTATCTGATTCTTGGATTAGTTTTCACAATTGGTATATCTGCTTTTGGTTTGCCCTGAAATCTGATGTCTGTCTAATACAAAGATCTACTAAATATACACTCAAGATCATGTCACTGTTCTTCTCAAAATCTTCTAATAATTTTGAGTCTCTGAAGCCCTTGTCAAGTCCTTTAAAAAAATCATGAACTAGAACCTGCTATCTGTTTAGCCCCTCTTGCTCACTGCATTTCAGACACTCTAACCTCTTCCTTTGTCAGCCTACATTCAACAAGCATGTTTCATCTCAAGGAATTTTTAGTTGTTCTTCCCTCACTTAGAATGCACTTTAGATATTCACATGGCTCAATCCCACACTTTCTTCAGAATCTACTCATACGCCACATCACTACAGAAGTTTACACTGAATAACCTATATAGAAAAGCAATATCTTTACTATAATTTTTATTATCCTTATCTAATTTTAAAAGTACTTTAAACATTAATGTAACATGTATATGAATTTGTCTATTATTTGTCTTTTCTTACCTACAGTGTAAATTTCAGTGGACCACAAGTCTGTCACTGACAGTGTCTTACTTATAACAGGGCCTCAAATATTCTTATTTGAATCAGGTAAACTTGAAGGTACAAAGATGAATGGAGCACAGTCCATGTAGTGAACAACAACAACAACAAAACAACAACAATTAACTTCAAGGCAATACTTCTCTTCCATTATTTTTCCCCAATTTGATCATTCTAATAAATGAGCCAATGAACAAAATATATACAGAAAAAACTGTAATTCACTCAATAATTTAATCTTTAGAGAAGTGTGTTGTAATGTGTCATGAAATAAATGCCAAGTTAGCAGGCATTGCATTAGTCAAACATAATCTAAATATATATTTCTTATAATTTTTATCTATTAATAAGTGCTAGATTATTCAGGATAGATTTTTGCATTCAGAGAAGCACTTATATTTTATCCCAAGGGTAAAGAGTTTATAAGAAAACAATTTTAAAATATCTTAAATATTTTAGCACTTCCAATGAGACAAGGTGGCTCAAATACAAATAAGTATCTGTGTTCCATCAATAAACTCCATTATAAAGAAGACAAACTCATAAATCCACAATAATAAAATGAATGAGAAGGAAAAAAAAGATCAGAGAAAAAGGCAAAAGAAAATCAATAAATGAATAATAACTGTCAACAAAAATGGTAAAAGCAGGATGGTAATAATTGGGTGGGAAAGGTATACAATTATCATAAACTGCTATGTGCAGAACTGAAATCCAAAGCAAAATGACGATTCCTCTTAGAAAATATTGAGCAAGTTAATTAAATCTGAGGACATCAGGCTTATTTGTTAGTTTAATGTATTGAATTAAAATAGAAGAATCAGGGGCACCTAGGTGGCTCAGTTGGTTGAGCATTCCACTCTTGATATGAGCTCAGGTTGTGATCTCAGGGTTGTGAGATTGAGCCCCTCCACCCGGCCGCCATCAGGCTCCATGCTGAGCAGAGCCTGCTTAGAATTCTCTCTTTTCAGAGAGAATTTGCTCTTTCCCTCTTTTCTGCCTCTCCCACACTCGTACTCTCTTTCTCTCTCTCTCAATATAAATAAAATTAAAACTTAAAAAAATAACACAGAAAAATTATATGAAATTCTATACCACAGACAGTGAAATCCCAGTTCCATATCATAAGTCAAATGTAAGAATGCTCTCACCAGGTTTATTCATCTACTGGTAGAATACATTAAGGTTTCCTTTTAGGGTGATACAAAATTAACATACAGAAATCAGTTGTATTTCTATATACTAATAATAAGCTATCAGAAACAGAAATTAACAAAACAATCCCATTTATGATTATATCAGAAAGAATATAATATATAGGAATAAATTTAACCAAGGAGGTAAAAAAGCTACACTCTGAAAACTATACAACATTGATGAGAGAAATTGAAGATGACACAAAGAAATGGAAAGATATACCATGCTTATAAATTGGACGAACAGATATTGTTAAAATGTCTATACTACCCAAAGCAATCTACAGATCAGTGCAATCCCCATTAAAATACTAACAGCATTTTTCATAAAACTGGAGAAGATAAAAGGATCCAAAGTTTGTATGGAACCATAATAGACAATGAATAGCAAAGCAATCTTGAGAAAGAAAAGCAAAGATAGAGGTATCATGCATCCTGTTTCAAACTACACTGCAAAGCTAAATAATCAAAACAGTATGGTACAGGCACACAAAAAAAAGACACATAGATCAAAAGAATAGAGAACCCATAAATAAATCTAAACATATAAGTTCAATTAATCTATGATAAAGAAAGACTATACTATGGGGGAAATTAGTCTCTTCTATAAATGGCACTGGGAAATGGGAGAGCTACAAACAAAAGAAGGAAACTGGATCAGTATCATATGCTTCATACAAAAATAAATTCAAAATGGATTAAAGACTTGAACATAAGACCTGAAACCTTAGAACTTCCAGAAGAAAACATAGGTAGTAAGCAATTTGCCATCAGTCTTAGAAATACTATTTTGGATCAGTTTCCTCAGGCAAGGGCAATAAAAGCTTACATAAATAAATGGGGTCACATCAAACTAAAGAGCTTCTGACAGTGCAGGAAATCATCAAGAAAATGAAAAGCAACCTATTTAATGAGAGAAGATGCTTGTAAATCACACATCTGATAAGGAGTTAACATCTAAAATATACAAAGAATTTACACAACTTGACATAAAAATAAATTTAAAAAATATACAGAGGACCTGAATAAACATTTTTTCCAAAGACCTACTGATGGCAAAAAGGCACATGAAAAGATGCTCAGCATCACTAGCCATCAGGGAAATAAAAATCAAAACCAAGAGATATCATCTCACACCTGTCAGAATGGCTAGTATCAAAAAAGACAAGAAATAACAAGTATTAGTTAGGATGTGGAAAAAAGAGAATCATTGTATACTGTTGGTGGGAGTGTTAATTGGTGCAGCCACTATGGAAAACAGTATGGAGAATCTTCAAAAAATCAGAAATAGAATTTCCTTACCACCCAGCAATTCTACTTCTACGTATTTATCCATAGAAAACAAAAACATCAATTTGAAGAGATGTAGGCATCTCTGTGTTCACTGCAACATTATTTACAATAGCCCAGATATGGAGGCAACCTAAAGGTCCATTGACAGATGAAAGATTGAAAAAGATGTGTCACTATTTGTGACAACATGAATGGACCTAGAGGGTATTATGCTAAGTGAAATAAGTCAGAGAAAGATGAATAAATATAATGATTTCACCTACAGGTAGAATCTAAGAAACAGAACAAATGAACAAACAAAACAGAAACATCAATACAAGAAACAAACTTAGTTATTAGAGGGGAAGGATGAAGGCGGGTGAAATAAGTGAACAAGATTAAAAGGCACATACTTCCAGTTATGAAATAAGTAAGTCCTAGGGATGTAATGTACAACATAAGGAATATAATCAATAATGTTGTAATAACTTTGTATGGTGACAGATGGTAACTAGACTTACTGTGAGGATTATTTCATAATGTATAAAAATATGGAATCACTATGATGCATATCTGTGACTAATAGAATATTTCATGCCAATCATAGTTCAGTAAAAAAAGAAATCAGTCTTTTCAGGGGTTTGGAGGAAGAAGGGATGAAGAGATGGAGCATGAAAGATTTTTAGGGCAGTGAAACTACTCCGTATAATACTTTATTGGTAGATATATGTCATCATACACTTGTTCAAACCTGTAGAATGTACAAAAGCAAGAATGAACCCTGTAGGTTGATCAACTGTAACAAACATACTGCCCTGTAGGGGATATTGACAATGGGGAGGGCCATGAATGTGTTGGAGAAGGTATAATGGGAAATTGGTATATTTTCTGCTCAATTTTGCTGTCAACCTAAAACTCTAAAAAAAAACAAAGTCTACTTTAAAGAAATCAAACAAACACACCTGACTAGCTCAAGGGAAAAGGACTACAGTTATTCTTACTGACTAGTCTACCAAGGAAGGGATTTAATTAACTTAGGTCATAGTGAATGAAGTTCACTAGTGGTTTATCACCACTAATTACCAAGAATCTTCAATATGTTTTACAGTACATAACTCATATATAATAACGTCAGAATCATTGGATACTTGAAGAAAATCTCCATAATAAAAGGCATAGATCAAACAAACAAAATAACAGAGAAGAAAGTGAATCAAAGGGAGGATCAGAAGAAGACTTTAAAACAAAGAGGGGAAAACACAAAATAATGAATGTACTCAGAGTTGAAATAAGGCATTCAGTCCATTAAGTAATTGCAAGAAGCTTATAACAAGTTGCACTATTTATAAGCTGCTTTCAAGAAACAGGTGCTGTAAATTAAAGAAATTAAAAAAAATTTAATAGAATGTTCCAGAAATTAGAATAATTAAGATTATGGAAAAGAAGAGAGTGAGTGTGTGAGGAAGAAGACAGGTGAAGGAAAAGAGAGCGAAAGAGAAGGAATGAGAGATGAGAAGGGGAAAGAAAACAAGAGAAGAATAAGCATGATTCCAGAAGGTCCATCAAAGTAAAATTCTAAAAAAAAGTACATATAATTTGTGGTGGTTTCATTTATCTACACGGGGGTACAGGGTAGGCATTAAAGTATCAGAACTTCTCAGTAAGGCACCCAAATGATTTAATTGAGTACAAGTCAAACTATCTATGGAAAAAATATTTACATTCTGCCCCCAGATGTTTTGGTCAGTTTCTGGAAATATGAATGACTTTTTAATTATTTAGATGGACATAAGTCTGTTGAAAAAAATTTTACTTCTTGCTACAAAATAAAAGTTAGGTTGGCAGTTTAAAAACAATAGCAACACAATGACAAACCCTGCACCATACTGGAAATGTTAAGTATGTACATATAAATTGTATTATAATCAAACCTACAATGAATTTAAACGTGCTAAAATTTAAACATGACAGGCAAAACATTTCTCAAAATACTTTTGTTTTAGGTTTCTTCTCATTCACCTGCCTCCCCATTTTGTTAATTTTACTGCTGGCTTCCTTTATTTCTTAAATTTGTTTTTTAATGTTTATTTTATTTTTGAGACAAAGAGAGACAGAGCATATGCCGGGGAGGGGCAGAGAGAGAGATAGACACAGAATCCGAAGCAGGCTCCAGCCTCTGAGTTGTCAGCACAGAGCCCGATGTGGGGCTTGAACTCACAAACTGTGAGATCATGACCTGAGCCAAAGTTGGACCCTCAACTGACTTAGCCACCCAGGCGCCCATGGCTTCCTTTATTTCAAACTATAACTACAATTTTAAAAATTAAAACTCTTCATTGTTTAAAATTCTTTGTGAAGAATATGTTATACTTGTTAGAACATGAGAAGTCTCTTACTACAAAGTGTTTCCTGTCCTATTCACCCAGTTTCTGCCTAAGATTCATTCAGAAAATGTTCTCCTGCAGTGCTTAGTAAGTCCCCAGTGAGTTAAAAGGTCACAAAGAGTTTGGATTTGGCTGAGATCAAGGCCTCCATGATTGTGCAGCTTGCACCTTACACAGAAGCATCTCATTCAAGGATTCTGTGAGACGCAAATCAGTTTCACTTCCTTTCACTGGGAGCTTTTCATTGGCTTGGAGCTGTGTACTTACAGACCAAGGTTTTTCTGAATTTTCTGACTAAAGAGAACGTATTCAGAGGAGGCATTTTTCAAGAACCTATATTATTAAAGCAACTATGGCTGAGACATTTCAAAAACAGCTTCTTTAAAATCTTTGAAATTATTTTTGAACATTAAACAATATTGCATTTTAGGAGCACCAGGGTGGTTCAGTTGGTTAAGTCTCTGACTCTTTTTTGGCTCTGGTCATGATCTCACCATTCGTGAGTTTGAGCCCTGGGTCTAGCTCTGTGCAGACAGCATGGAGCCAGCTCGGAATGCTCTTTCCCTCTCTCTCTGCTACTCCCCTGCTTGCTCTCTATATCTTTCTCAAAATAAATAAACATAAAGTTAAAAAAAACAATATTGCATTTTAGTAATGACTGATAAATCTTTCTACACTTACACAGTTATCAATCACTTATGGAATTATTAGATATATCAGATTCCATTACTTCTATTTTGGATGGTAATTGCAACAACCAGGAAGAGACAGAGATAACTTAAAAGAGAATGGATTGGAACATTAGTGGGATGGGAAATTAATATTTATTGAGCAATTTGGGTTGAATGTTTTAAATACTTTATCTAACATAATGGAAGAAGGGAAACCTACAATTTGACAGGTAGTATTAGAAATTCATTCAGGAATATTCTGAAAGACTGTGAAATACATAATTAAACTGATTTAAGAGAGCAATTGACTATGAATATTTATAAAGTAAATAATCAGAAAAAATTAGGGTAAAATGAATTTTAATCCCTTCTCTAGAGAGATTAGCTGCTCCATACCCTATAAATTTATCCCGTTCTTGTTTTAAGCACTTGAAGAAAATCTCTAGCATTATCTGTTCACATCTTTTTTTTTTTTTTTTATAAAAAGAAGCTAAAATATCAAGGGGTCATCACTTAAAATAAAAATGTCTGGATCTTGGGGAATTATTTAGAGTTTTTAAATGTGTTTTATGATAAATCAGAGAGAAGTAATAAATGAAAAAAATATTTTAGCTTATGGCAGTTCACATATATGTTCAACAAACCAACATGCTATTATAACAAGTAATTTACTGATTATTTTTATATATATACTTAACTATTAATAAGTTATATTTGAGAATATAACAGACCTGCATCAGTATTTGAATATAATATTTGTCATCTGTAAATATAACTATAGAATTTAAAATAATATTTTAATTTCAATATTGGAGTAAATTATTTAAGGTTTAGCTTTAATTTAAGAATTTAAGGTTTAGCTTTAATTAAGAAAATGTATGTATTATGAGAGTATCTAACAGCGATGGTTTTTTGTTTTGTTTTGTTTTTCTTTGACAGTTCAAATCATGGTAATATATCCAGATTCAAAATATCTGGAAATAGTTGATTTGTTCATATATTTCTTCAAATCCCTATGCTTCAGAATCATTAATGGGAACTGCATCTGTTATTCTACAAAATAAAATCCTAGTTGTGTGTTCTTTGGACATTAGAATTATAAGTAATAAAATTACCTACAAAGAATGTTCCCAGTACCCTGGAATGCTCAGTACTTTACACAGAAAACATTTAAATATCAAAATAACTCTAAAAAATAGTTAATCTTTCTTTCTTCTTACAATAAGAAGACTAAATCTTGTGTGTTGTTAGATTTTTGCCATCTGATCAGTGGCAATGTCATGATGTTAACAAAAGACTATTAAGTTTTGGGTTTTTATCTCCAGTATAACTAAAATAGACACATGCATTACATTCCAATGGTAATTTTTATGTCTCCTTACTGTGTAACTTAGCATAAGACACCTAAAAGGCTTGGTTCCCTTATGTGTCTGGTATATTTTCCAAATAAGGTGTAAATTCTAGAACTAATGTATTTTTACCTTTCTTATTCTTAATAGAAAGTCCAATGTTTGTTTGTTTTTTAATTCATGCTTCATAATTATCACAAGGGTGACTATATTAGTACCAATAACTGTGTTCCCTGGACTATATATTTATTGTTACATTTAATTTTCAAAACACTCTTAGAGGGTAGATTCTTTTATTATCACCCACATTTTATAGAGGGAGGGAGAGCTTGAATAAATTAACCAAGGTCATATACTTAACAAGTCATAGGGTTAGGATTTAAATGTAGCTGTTCATGATTATATAGAGAATAATTTTACAAAACAGAAGTATTAATAACAGAATTAACATGGTTCAAGAATTCCTTTTATAGGAATATTTTTATCAAAATTTTAGATATCATATTACATTCTTGACCATGAAATTCAAGAAAACCAAATCATACCTTCTCTAGTGTTCTCCATACTTATTTAATATGTTTCTGCTTTAATATATATAGGGGATGACTGAAGTAATGAGTAAGTCTAGGCCATAAAAATGGTCCTGAAGGAAATAAAATAAACAGTATTAGAAAATATGAGACACAAAACTGTTCTAGTGTTAAGGCCAATGGCACATAATGTAAAGAGAACTAAGGAGAAAAAGAAAAGTTAGATTATACAATCACTGGACATATAAAATATTATAACATCAGAAAACTGTGGAATAATGGGATGTCTTCCACTATGTGTGATAGTCACTAAATAAGTTTCAGTGGCAACTTTTTTGATTTAGTAGAAATTGAAAAATAAAAGTGTACAATGGTAAAATGATTTTTGAGTTACTAGAATTTAAATCAATATGAGAAAAATAAGTTAGATCTTTGTGATAACAGAGAGAGATGGTTGATATTTAAAATTCAAAAAGTGAAATTTAGTAGCATTTGGAAACTGTATTTATGCAAAACTAAATGAAGAATAATTATAAAAATGCCTATTTTTTTTTCAAAGGTAAAGAGGCTGTTTTAAGATGAGGCTAGGTGTACTACTATAAATAAGCACAAGATATCTGCAAAGCTTTTAACTAGGTAATGTACAATCAAGGACAAAAGCTAATGATGATTTCCACTTTCAATTTCTTGATACCTCCATTGGAAAAAAATAGAATAGACAGATTGTTACACATGACACATATAATTGGATGAAAAAGGAACATTTTAGGAAGTGTTACACATTCAGAGGGAGGTAACAGACAGAGGACGTGCTTTTATAGTTATCAGAGCTAGTAGAGTAAAACTACTTTTTAGAAATATTTTGAAACTTTCACGTGAGAATCACTTTGAGGCATTGTCTGAAAGAGAACCATTGAGAAATTATTTGCAAAAATATAGTAATAAGAAAACATAAGAAAGGAAATGTAGATGTTAAGTACTTACATTGTTGCAAGCACTTTATAAGGAATATTTCATTTAACGTATTAATTTAATCCATCTTTATTTAACCTACACAAAAATTCCTAAATATTGTTACTTCCTTTCTATAGTTTTGAGAATTACTATTAAGAGAGCTTTAAGATCAGACCTGCCGGTTAATGTTTGTGTCAATCTTTGAACCCTGGTATAAATAAGAAAAAACAAGTTATTTTCACTACAACAGTCACATATTTACTAGTGTTCTGAGGTATGAGAAAACAAAATAAGAACCATTGTATATTTTAAATGTAACAGAGACTAATTTTTGAGGCCAATAAGTTTTGTTTCTCTTCGTTTCTTATGAAGGACACACCATGATTGTGAGAAGTAAGATACGGTTGTTTTAGAAGTGTTAGGGAGATTTTTACAGCTATATCTGGGTCTGATTACAAAGAGATAGGAGGAAAAAATTGCTGAAATACTCTAGGCTAGTGGTTCCCATAATTTAGCATGCATCATAATCACTTGGAGCCCAAGAATCTGCATTTCTAACTAGTTCCCAGGTGAGATGATACTGCTGGCCTAGGGACTTCACTTTGACAACCAGTGCTCTGGGCAATAAGAAACCTGCCTTCAGAGAGACACATCATAATAATAGCGATCTGGGTTTTCTACTTCCTCAGGTCTCCTTAGGCAAAGGAGTAGGATTTGGGTAATATTACCTATTAATGATTATAACAAACTATTAATTATATTTACATCCTAAAATTTTAATTAAAATAAATTCTGAAGTTTAGAATCTAATTTACTATAAAGGATCTGAATTAATAATATAAGTACCACTTCAAATTTCTGAAAATATTAATATATTACTAGTAGGGCAGAAAGAAATATACTATCTTTAAAATTACATGTCACTGCTGTGAAAAGTATTCTGTTCAGTAAAGGTTAAAGATGGCATGTGTAATTTTGAAAATAATTCATGTTTTGATTTTGAATGCATTTTTATTTGAATACACTCAACAATTCTAAAATATGCATTTTCACGATTTAGTTGGGTTATATACTAAAATGCATTCAGTAATTCTAAATAAATATAGCCACACATTTTACTTTTATTCTGTATTCCATCAGACAGATCTTTTACATTTATACAGTGTAGGAAGAAATATGAGATAGATGGAAGAAAAACTTTCTTTAATTCTTTTCTCTCCATTACAATTGATTGATATTTTCTCAACAAAGGATGGATATGATTAATTATAGATTACTTAATAAACTAAGTATCTTTAGCAAATTAAAGCAATTCATTTTGCTATTGAACCTAATATAATACATTCTCAAAAATTAGATCCTTTCATCAATTTTTAAATAGCAAATGTAAGAGCATTTACTATTGCATATAAAATCAAGTGATATTATCTATTATAATCAAGTGCAAGAATAGAAATTTCTTTAATTTTGAGTATTGAATGGCTATTCAGAATGTGCATACTCCTAAAGAAATAAATGAACCTAAAACATACATATGGTTGTAATTTTATATTGACTTGAAAAAAGAGAAATGTCTTTCCCAGCATTGAATTAACATAACTGAGAATGAATATTATTGTATTGAACCACAATAAGTCTGTATTTAAATAATTCTCTAAATAAAATACTTCGATTGTATTAGTTTATACTTTCAGAAAACAGGATGAGATTCAAAGAAGTAAATGTTGCTCTCTGTTATGATTTTCTAAATAAATGATTTAATGCTTTAAAAGATGTTGAGTTTGGAATTTCCAACTGTAAAATGTGATTCTGAATGCCAACTTCATGTATTTAAGCTCTTCTGCTTTAAATGTCAGGGCTATTCACCTGTAACAAGCACTGGACTGATCAAAGCAGTCAGGGAAATAGAAAATAGAAATGAAATCAAATATGACATATGGAAGAACAGAGCAGTACTATGACAACTTACATCCTTCAATGGGAATGGAATGGCACTTGAGTTGAATTTCTGAAAATGGGTTGGGTTGTTTTTAAATTTTATTTTTTTTTTTAGTTTTATGGAAAAATAATTGACATATATCACTGTGTTAGTGTATGGAGTACAGTATGTTAGATTTACATTTATTATGAAATGATTACCACAATAGTTTCAGCTAATATCCATCTGCCTATATGAAAAACTCAGGATTTGCTCTCCTAACTTTCCTATATGTCATTCAGTAGTGTTAGCTAAAATCATCATGCTGTACATTTCATCTCTAGTACTTAATTTAAAAGTTTGAACCTTTTGTTCACTTCCTCCAACAACCCTCCTCCACCCTCCTTCTCTGGTAACCACAGGTCTGATCTCTTTTTCTATTAAGTTCAGTTTGTTTTTGTTTTTAGATTTCACATATAAGTGAGATCATACAATATTTGTCTTTTTCTGACATTTAGCATAATTTTTTCAAGGTCTGTCCATGTTGTTGCAAATGGTAGGATTTCCTCATTTTTAATGGCTAAACAATGTTCCATTATATATACCACAACTTCTTTATCTATGTATTCATTGATGGGTAAGTAGGTTGTTTCCATGTCTTGGCTATTGTAAATAGTTCTGCTATGAACAAGCGGTGCAGAAATATTTTCAAATTAGCGTTTTCATTACCTTTGGAAGTAGAATTGCTGAATTGTATGGTAGTTCTATTTTTAAGTTTCTGAGGATTTATATACGATTTTCCATAGTGGCTATTTTTTTATATTTATGCAGCACAAGAGTTCCCTTTTCTCCATATCCACATTAACCTTTGCTATCTCTTTTCTTTTTGATTATGGCCATTCTAACAGGTATGAGGTGATAGCTCGCTGTTACTGTTAAAATGTCAATACTACAAAAAGCCACTCACAGATTCATTGCAATCCCTATCAAGATTCCAATGGCATTTTCCAGAAATAGAAAAAAATACACCTAAAATTTATATAAAACCACGTAAGACCCCAAATAGCCAAAGAAATACTGAAAAAGAACAATAAAGCAGGAGGTACCACATTTCCTGATTTCAAGCTATACTATAACACTATAGTCATTAAGGCAGTATGGTAATGACATAAAAACAAACAAATAGGCCAATGAAACAGAACTGAAAGCCCAGAAATAAACCCATGCATACAGTCAAAAAATATTTGATAAGGAAGTCAAGAATACTCCATGGATAAAAGACAGTCTCTTCAATAAATGGTCTTAGGATAACTGCATATTCATGTATAAAAAAATAGAACTGGATGACTATCTTACACACTCACAAAAATTAATTTGAAGTGGATTAAAAACTTAAATGTAAGACCTGAAACCATGAAACTCCTAGAAGAAAACATAGGAACAAAGCTTTTTTTTTTTTAATTTTTTTAAATGTTTTATTTATTTTTGAGACAGAGAGAGATAGAGCATGAGCAGGGAAGGGGCAGAGAGAGACCAAGACACAGAATCTGAAGCAAGCTCCAGGCTCTGAGCTGTCAGCACAGAGCCCAACACGGGGCTCAGGCTCAGGAACTGTGAGATCACGACCTGAGCAGAAGTCGGATGCTCAACCTAAGGAGCCACCCAGGCGCCTGGGAACAAAGCTCTTTGATATGGGTCTGGGTAATGATTATTATTATTTTTTTTTTTTAATTTTTTTTTTCAACGTTTTTTATTTTTATTTTTGGGACAGAGAGAGACAGAGCATGAACGGGGGAGGGGCAGAGAGAGAGGGAGACACAGAATCGGAAACAGGCTCCAGGCTCCGAGCCATCAGCCCAGAGCCTGACGCGGGGCTCGAACTCACGGACCGCGAGATCGTGACCTGGCTGAAGTCGGACGCTTAACCAACTGCGCCACCCAGGCGCCCCTGGGTAATGATTATTTTGAAAATCACACCTAAAGCACCAGAGGCAAAATAAAAAATAAACAAATGACACCACATTAAACTAAAAGGACTCTGCATAGCAAAAGAAACCATCAACAAAGTAAAAAGACAACCTATGGAATGGGAAATATATTGTAAACTATATATATAAGATATGGGATTAATATCCAAAACATACCACTCAATAGCCAAAAAAACACAAACAAAAAAGCAAAGAACAAACAAAACCAAAGATAAATAACCCAATTAAAAAATGAACAAAATACCTGAAAGAAACACCTTCTTTCTCCATAGAAGATATACAAAAGATCAACAGTTACATGAAACAATGCTCATTATCACCTAGTCATTAGGGGAATGCAAATTAAATGTTATAGTCATCAAGTCATAAAAGTATAAAATTGTGATAATAAAAGAGACTTTTGTACACTAGATTTAAAAAAACTGAAATGGAATGCATTTTTCACTGTGTAATCAAAAGTTAAAAACAAAATTTTATAGGAAAAATATACAAAAAGCTTTCCTTTCTTATCTTTTTCTCCTCCTTTGAACATAGGAAATATTAACATTTATTTTATAAAACTTTGGAGAGATGAATGGTTATTTGTCACCCTGCTGATTAGCAACATATTTCCTTTTAGTGGAAATATTCTTTATTTCTTTTTAGTGGAAAAAGGTCAGAGAATGTTTACCTATTATATAACATCACTGTAAGTAGGATGTAAATCTAAAGTGATATAAGTTGCAATATATATTCATTCAATATTTTTTTATATACAACCTACGTTTTAGATGTTGGATCACACAGTGGACTTTCAATCTACTTTTATTTTGGTTGCTGATAGTAACACATCAGTGAGAAAATATTCAATAAAATATATAAAAGACATAAGAAATATTCAATAAAATATATAAAAGACATAAGAAAAAGAGAGTGGTAGAATCTATTCTATGGACACTTGAGTGATAAAATTAAAAAAAAAATGGGAATGTCTTCATAACTTTAGTAGAATATAAAATCTCAACTGTACTACTCTATCATTATATCCTTTTATATACAGAAGGTATATGGCTAAAATTAAAAACACAGGAAACAACAGATATTGGCAAGGATGTGGAGAAAGGGGAACCCTCTTATAACATTGTTGGGAATGCAAACTGGTGCAGCCACTCTGGAAAACAGTGTGGAGATTCCTCAAAAAATTAAAAATAGAACTACCCTAAGATCCAGCAGTTTCACTACTAGGTATTTACTCAAAGGACACAAAAATACTGATATGAAGGGACTTATGCACCCTGATGTTTAGAGCAGCATCATCGACAATAGCCAAATTATGGAAAAAGCCAAAATGTCCATTGATAAAGAAGTTGTGGTATACTGGGGCATCTGGGTGGCTCAGTCAGTTAAGCATCTGACTTCAGTTCAGATCATGATCTTGTGGTTCGTGGGTTTGAGCAGTGTCAAACTCTGTGCTAACATCTCAGACCCTGAAGCCTGCATTGGATTCTATGTCTCCCTCTCTCTCTGCCCCTTTCCTGCTTGTACTCATATTCTCTCTCTCTCTCTCTCTCTCTCTCTCAAAAATAAACATTAAAAAAAAGAAGTTGTGGTATATATATATATATATATATATATATATATATATATATACACACACACACACACACACATACATACATATACACACACAATGGAATATTACTCAGCCATCAAAAATCATAAAATCTTGTCATTTGCAATGACATGTGCATTATGCTAAGAGTATATTATGCTAAGCAAAATAACTCAGGCAGAGAAAGACAAATTCCACTCACCTGTGGAATTTAAGTAACAAAACATGAACACTGGGGGGAAAAAGAGACACAAACCATAAAACAGACTCTTAACTATAGAGAAAAAACTGAGGGTTGCTGGAGGGGAGGAGGGTGTGAGGTTGGGTTAAATGGGTGATGGGTATTTAGGATGCTGTTTGTGATGAGCACTGGTATTGTATGTAAGTGATGAATCACTAAATTCTACACCTGAAACTAATATTACAATGTATGTTAATTAACTGGAATTTAAATAAAAAATTGAAAGAAAAAATAAAGAAGGTATATTATCCTAATTTTATATATAATGCCCTATAGGGCTAGGCATTTCTAATATTATACTTTGATTTTATACAGCAAATTATGCTTAACTTAAAAAGAACATCTTATAGCAGTTAGATTATAAAACTCTATCTTGGCTGCTCTAAGGTAAATAAAAGAAAGTCCAATTTGAAACAAATATAACTTCAACTGAGGCAACTTACTTACTGCACATTCCTTTATTATCCTTTTTTGGCAGTTTCTGGTAAGAGAGATTCACATATGCTTTTGTGAAGCTATTGCACAAATAAAAGTTACATGACAACTTTATCTCTATTTCTTTAATGGTGATCTATTGAACCTATGTAGAAGTTGAAGATTTAGCCAATTTATACTGCCCCCCTTTCCTCTATTTCCTTCAATCATTTAGTAGTATTAGTAAATTTTAGTTTACCTTTGAATAATATGCTTGAGCTTATTTAATTTTCTCCCTTGTACATTTCCTCTCACTTGCTAACAATAATTCGTTCGTTCTGCCAGTGCAAATTCCTCAAGCTTTGTGTGTGTGTGTGTGTGTGTGCAGGTTTTTCTTATATCAATAACTCTTCTAGGGTGCCTGGGTGGCTCAGTCAGTTGAGTGTCCAGCTCTTCATTTTGGCTCAGGTCACGATCCCAGGTCATGGGATAGAGCCCCATGTCAGCCTCCATGGTGAGCATATATCTTGCTTAAGATTCCCTCTCTCTCTCTCTCCCTTTGTCCCTCTGCCCAGCCTACACTCTCTCTAAAATAATAAGTAAACAAACAAACAAACAAACAAACTCATCCACACAACTTCCATCCACCTAGATTTGAACACCAATCTCTGTGTCCTCAACTCAGCAAGTCCACAAAGATCACTTGAGATATTCATCTGTACTTCAGGGATCAGAATGCATGTTCTGACAGGTATCAGAAGATTCATGGGACTCTTTTCATTTGCTTTCTTTTTCTCAGGGTTCATAGACTGTAACTGTACTGCCATAGCACTGCACATAGTACTTTATTGTGCAATGACTGAAAACTACTGTTTCATATATTTTGTCCAATTTCTAGTTGTTTAGAAAGAAAGGTTGCATCTAGTCCCTGTTCCTTCATCATAGCCAGAACACAAGTCCACATCCTTGTTTTTGTTTTTGTTTTCTCAAAGTTTACCACATAATTAGAATGCATGGCGAGGGTTAAGAATCACTCCATAACATAGTGCACTTTCTTCCAAAATAGAGACACTTTACATGATCTTAAAATATGAGGCACATTAATTTTCTATCCATCTCTTCAGCTTCTACCCAATTTCATTTTGCCTCAAGAGAGAGATTTACGTTTTTTTCTTTTTTCTTTTTAAATTGATTAACCTTTGTTTCTTTCAACAGCTGAGTTTCTGCTTGAAGTTCATTCCTCACATCAGAAGCTTTGGCATTAACTGAGAGCATATTAAAAAATCCAGAATCTCAAATCTATTGGATTGAAGTCTGAATATTCACAGGATCCTTGGGTGATACCTGAGAACCTTATAGGCTGATAAATCCTGAATAAGATACATATTACAAAACTAAGGAAAACCAAATGAAATTGAAAGGTGAATAATCAACTAATAAGGCATTTAAAAGACCACCTAAACGGTAAGTTATTTTGTGTTTTCAGTTGCATTGATTATGTATATGCTACTGCTTTTACGTCACACCTTTCTACATTACGTTACACAAAGTTTCTCCCTAAAATGATAAAGTGGTAATCAAAGTAAATATCATATAGCGGAAAGTGAGTCCTAGCTCTTGGCATCTTATTTGTGAGTCAATTTCAGTGAAGAGGTCAACAACAACATTCTGTCTTTTTCTAATTTTAGTTTATTCTGTCATTTAGTTCCATTTAGTGTCAGGTTGTGTTAGAATTGTTAGAGTACACATAAACCAGTTCAAGAAAAGAATGGCTAGTCTTTGGAAATAATTGACAGAATAATAAACCTTTTACTATTTTACTTTGCAGGAAGTCAGGAAACATCAATAGTTATGTCACTTCTCCTGCAGTCCTTCTGAAATTTTTATGGAATTTGTAAATCAACAGGGGGCAATTCACATTTATTGAGAGAAAAATAAAATACTTTTGAAAGATAAATGTAAATGTATTATTTATTGTTAAGGTAAATGTGGTAGTTTTTTCTTCTACCTAGTCCTCTTTCAACTCCACAAATTTAATAGGTAAGCATGTATTAAATATCTTTTCGGAGTAATGTTCTGGGGACTGCAAAGTAAGATAATATAAGACACCATTACATTATCTAACATAGGTAACAATTTGCCAGGAGAACATGAGACATAAACACAAGACAGTCCAATATAAAGTAAGATAAATGGCATTTTGCATATATATATACACATATATATGTATATGTATATATATATACACACATACACACATACATACATATATGAATTAAGACAGCATCTTTTAACTTTGGCATCAAAAGGCAATTCATGGGGAAAAGATAAAATATGGCCAGGTGCTAATGATACCAGGTTGGCACTCCTAGTAGATAGTATCCAGTTAGGGAAAATCTGATGGCAAGAATCCACAGACATGGTTTACCTGGATGATTACATAGGAAATTGGAGGTAAGAAAGATTAAAATGATCTTTGGTGGAGTGAAATAGGGAAAGAGAGAGTTTGTATGCAGTATGGCCTGAAAGGTTTTGACTAAGTGAGTGACAAAAGCAGCTATGTGTTCTATAAAAGACATCATTACACAGGGGAGTTAGAGAACTGTAGAGTCAGCTCTGCAACAATCTTGGTAAGAGAATAATCAGAATTGAAAGTCAGCAATATATATGAGAGAGGTACTGGAAGTAGATACTACACCAATATGAAAATAACAGGATAGAGGAAAACTCTTAAAGTATCAAAAATCATCAAAAGGAATCCAATTTTTCTTGGGGGATAGCTCCATTTGTAGGTATTGTAAAGTAAAGAGAAAGAACTGATAGCTCTGGGAAAGGGGTTTGAGGCATGCTGAATTTACGATGTTGCTGGAAAATCTAAGGGGAAATGTAAAACAAGCAGATGAAGCATGTCTAGATTTAATAATATAACTTAAAGACATATCAGTTTAACTTGGCTTCTGTGAATATTCTGTGAATATACATAGTATGTATATAACCAAGAGATAATAAAGATAGAATTGCATGAAACCAAGGAAACGTATTTGAGATAAAAGGGAAAAGTTAGCATACTTTTAAGGAAATAGAGGTATAATCCATAGAAGATAGAGAAGAAAGTAGAAAATAAAAATGTCCACAATGACAAGAGTCAGGACAAATGCAAGGAAACAAAGGAAGAGAATTGCAATATGTACCAATAGCTTCAAGTATTTCAAAATGATCAAGAAAAAAATAAGTAAAATGAATTATTATTGAATACACTTGCGTGTCACACAAGCGTTTGGACTTTACAGATAGTGTCTCTGTGATGTGATTCTAGAACGCAGAATAATCTCCCCATTTTACGGTCAGCTGATTCAATTAGTGACTTTATTTCCATGTGTAATGTCTGTTTCCTGTAGTACCTATGTTTATGTTGCATTGAATAAGCAGGGTATGGGAATCTTAGGGGAATCTTCCTTAGGATTCCACCTACCACAACTGGAATATTTTTTTCAGGTCCATACAACTTTTTCTGCACATCTTATGTTTCATAGTTCATGTCTAGCTGGTGGCTGCCAGTCGATTTCTTGTTTCAGATACCTCATTCCCAAAGTCTAAATGAACATTTGTTCACAAGGACTTTCTAAGTAATACTTAATACTGAAATGCTACGGAGGGTAGTTTCTTCTGATAAGCTTTCTGCTTTAAGTGTGAACCTAAAATTGACTCTCAGGATAAGGGGTTCAAAGACACAGCCTTGGTGTTCCCTCCAAAACTAGGCAGGGTGGGATGTTGTTTCCTTTCTCAATTAGTTATGTTTTCTTCCCCACTAGGCAAAGATAGTTGCAGTAAACCTATCTCCTGGATTGACATCTGGCCAAAAAACAAAACAAAAACCTTTCAATAAAAACAGTTCTGCTCACATCGGATCGCCTTGGGAACTAGAACACTGCATGATTTCTGCCTTGACATTCGCAAATACCTCCCCAAACTCTCACAAAGCAGGACAGTGAGTGTTTCTGCTCAGTCAGGTATATTCCATAAGAAAGGAGATAATTTTGGGGTGCCTGGGAGGCTCAGTCGGTTGGGCTGACATCGGCTCAGGTCATGATCTCACCATTTGTGAGTTCGAGGCCCGCATCAGGCTCTGTGCTGACAGCTCGGAGCCTGGTGCCTGCTTCGGATTCTATGTCTACCCTCTCTCTCTCTGCACCTCCCCTGCTCACATTCTGTCTCTCTCTCTCTCTCAAAAATAAACAAACATTAAAAAAAAGAAAAGAAAAAAAGGATATAATTTAAATGAGGGTAATGAGAGATATAGAGAGAATGGCATTGGGGATATAAGTTATGCCTTAGGGACATAAAAATATCCTCATTCTCAGAAAGTTCAGCACAGAAGAAATACCATTTTCTCATGGGAAAAAAAGCATAGCAAAGGTATTCTGTCCCCAGCAAATTATCACCTCCCCACTCTTTGTAGCTCTTGCTTTTTCTAAGCAACAAATTGCTCTGCTCTGCATTCTTCTCACCCAAATTTGCCTCTCTGCACTTTCTTCTGCTAAGATCTAATTCAAAATAAAGAGCAAAACAAATAATATGCCCCAAAGTTACCACAATAAACTTTAAATAAACATAAAATTTCCATTTAGTCCTCCATTGTGCTATAATTTTTGTCCAAGAACTCAACTTCATCTTAATATTCACCATATGGCTACTCCCTCTACCTATCTAGTCATTGCTGTTGGACACAGACAACCTCATATCTTGGCATGATCAGCAGTAGTAGTATTTCCACCTCACTCCCTTTCATAGCAAGGGTAGAAACTCTAAGGTTACTGAAGATTCTTAATCCATAGAATATCCCCAGAATAAAGTTGAGCCTATTGACCATGAAAAAAAGTGGGGGAAATATTGTTTAAAAATTCAGATATTGTATCTGGCACCTATAGGTTAGAATTGGATGAAAATGAAGATAAGTATGTTTGGAAAGTTGAGTTTTTTTTTTTTAATGCAATAACTTCTTGAGCACTTATTATATCCAGACACTGTGCAGTGCACTTAGATCTAAAAGGTTACCCTTTCCCACAGCAGTTTAGGATCTAGCTGTTAGAAAAACATAACTAGGAAGTAAGTCATGAATAGTTAATGAGGGTCCAAATAAAGAAAGGAGAAGGCGTCAAATAATAGTAAAATTTGTTGGAGATAGCAAGGAGGGAACAAGTTCTGGGATAATTCGAATTGATCATCTCAGAAATACAGCTCTTTAGGGCTCCTGCTAAGTGGCCAACATCCTTTCTTGCAGACTTGTTTCTACAAGTGCCTTTGCAACAATGAAAATTAGACAAGTGTAGCGTTGATTAAGATAAAAAAAGAAAGAAAGAAAGAAAGAAAGAAAGAAAGAAAGAAACAAAGACATTGCATACAAAGGGCTATTGCTTCATTTTGTTTTCATTTTAAATATTTTATTTGTCCCCAAATCAAGATATTTTCCAATCTGAATTATTGGTCTATTGTGAAGACTAAAATAAAAAATACAGCACAAGGTGAAAAGTGATGTCCAGAAAGTCTTACTAAAGGCATTCCTCTTTGTTCCTGAACCTGAAAAGCCTTCAAAATAAATTTAAATTGACAAACTTAAAATAGATTATTAATTACATATTAAGTAAAACAGCTATGACATAATTCTGGCACACCAGTTCATAAAACAGGATCTCTTGGTAATTTGATTGATGTAATTTTGTTCTCCATAGATTTATAATTTATAGCAAGCTGACTTTAAAAATTATGAGATACAACTGATTGATGTAATTAGACCATGAAAATGAATGAAATCTTCTGACATATTAGGCAGTAACTCATTTAAATGAGGTGCCTAATTTGTTAGCTTCCAGAATCAAGTCTATTTTAGATAAGTAATTTATATTGCTGAATTATACTCCAATTTATGAGGACAAAAATATTAAACACTATACAGTCTGTTGAGGGACTGCCAAAGAATCAAGGATTTTAGTGCTGAGAAGGTTAAGTGTATAAATGCTTAATGACCTAAACCAACAAGCCAAGATTTTTTAAAGCAATAAAAGTCAATAATATAGTTCAAAGCGGTGACAACTGCTAATTTATGAGGTATTAAATCTTGCCAGCTGGGCTAGGTATTGCCAGGTATAGTCTTCTACTCAAGGAAATCTTTTGCAAGCCAATAATATAGTTGGAATTTACTTCGACTCATGGATTTTAATAGAATGCGCATCAAAAACTGAAAATGTTGTTTTTATCAGGAAAGAATGGAAAGTTAGTTTATAATTGAACTACAGGGATCTATTTATAACTACTTAACTACTCACTGGGGCTTGAAGATGCATATATGATATTTATACAAAAATAAAGATACTCCAAGGGAGAATGATTTGTCACTTGGTCAAGACAGTGTCTCAGGATATACACAATGCAGAGCATATTTCTCTTGTTCATCATGAGAGAAGTTGGAATCTAATCTGGTATGCAATACCTTTCTCAGTTGGAATGAAGGCATTGTGCAGCCCATGAAACAGTGGCAATTGCAAAAAGCCGCAAACTAGAGCACCAGAGAGGCTAACAGCAAACCAAATAATCATCTGCTGATCACAGAGCTTACCTGTCAATCACACATACAAGGGGTGAACAGCCCGCTGTTGTCTTTTGGTTGGGACAACAATGACCATTTAAAAAGATGTATAAGTGGTGATGCGGAAGATGGAGGCTTAGGAGGACGCTGGGCTCACCGCGCTTCCTGCTGATCACTTAGATTCCACCTACACCTGCCTAAAGAACCCAGAAAACTGCCAGAGGATTAGCAGAACGGAGTCTCCGGAGCCAAGCACAGACGAGAGGCCCACGGAAGAGGGTAGGAAGGGCGGCGAGGCGGTGCGCACTCCACGGACTGGCGGGAGGGAGCCAGGGCGGAGGGGCGGCTCGCCCTCCAAGCAGAGCCCCGAGTCTGGCTGGCAAAAGCAGAGGGGCGGGCCGGAGTGTTTCCGACAGCAAGCGCGACTTAGCGTCTGGGAGGTCATAAGTTAACAGCTCTGCTCAGAAAGGGGGAAGGCTGGAGGACAAAGGGAGGGAGAGCTGCTGAGCCCCTGGATGGCAGAGCTCAGTTTGGTGGGGAACAAAGGCGCTCGCCAGCGCCATCTCCCTCACCCATCCCCCAGCCAAAATCCCAAAGGGAACCAGTTCCTGCTAGGGAACTTGCTTGCTCCGCGTAAACACCCAACTCTGTGCTTCTGCGGAGCCAAACCTCCGGCAGCGGATCTGACTCCCTCCCGCTGCCACAGGGCCCCTCCTGAAGTGGATCACCTAAGGAGAAGCAAGCTAAGCCTGCCCCTCCTGCTCCCGTGCACCTTGCCTACCCACGCCAGCTAATAGGCCAGATCCCCAGCACCACAAGCCTGGCAGTGTGCAAGTAGCCCAGACGGGCCACGCCACCCCACAGTGAATCCCGCCCCTAGGAGAGGGGAAGAGAAGACACACACCATCTGACTGTGGCCCCAGCGGTGGGCTGGGGGCAGACATCAGGTCGGACTGCAGCCCCGCCCACCAACTCCAGTTATACACCACAACACAGGGGAAGTGCCCTGCAGGTCTCACCACTCCAGGGACTACCCAAAATGACCAAACGGAAGAATTCCCCTCAGAAGAATCTCCAGGAAATAACAACAGCTAATGAACTGATCAAAAAGGATTTAAATAATATAACAGAAAGTGAATTTAGAATAATAGTCATAAAATTAATTGCTGGGCTGGAAAACAGTATAGAGGACAGCAGAGAATCCCTTGCTACAGAGATCAAGGGACTAAGGAACAGTCACGAGGAGCTGAAAAACGCTTTAAACGAAATGCAAAACAAAATGGAAACCACGACAGCTCGGCTTGAAGAGGCAGAGGAGAGAATAGGTGAACTAGAAGATAAAGTTATGGAAAAAGAGGAAGCTGAGAAAAAGAGAGATAAAAACAATCCAGGAGTATGAGGGGAAAATTAGAGAACTAAGTGATACACTAAAAAGAAATAATATATGCATAATTGGTATCCCAGAGGAGGAAGAGAGAGGGAAAGGTGCTGAAGGGGTACTTGAAGAAATTATAGCTGAGAACTTCCCTGAACTGGGGAAGGAAAAAGGCATTGAAATCCAAGAGGCACAGAGAACTCCCTTCAGACGTAACTTGAATCGATCTTCTGCAGGACATATCATAGTGAAACTGGCAAAATACAAGGATAAAGAGAAAATTCTGAAAGCAGCAAGGGATAAACGTGCCCTCACATATAAAGGGAGACCTATAAGACTCGTGACTGATCTCTCTTCTGAAACTTGGCAGGCCAGAAAGGATTGGCATGAGATCTTCAATGTATTGAACAGAAAAAATATGCAGCCGAGAATCTTTTATCCAGCAAGTCTGTCATTTAGAATAGAAGGAGAGATAAAGGTCTTCCCAAACAAACAAAAACTGAAGGAATTTGTCACCACTAAACCAGCCCTACAAGAGATCCTAAGGGGGATCCTGTGAGACAAAGTACCAGAGACATCTCTATAAGCATAAAACATACAGACATCACAATGACTCTAAACCCGTATCTTTCTATAATAACACTGAATGTAAATGGATTAAATGCGCCAACCAAAAGACATAGGGTATCAGAATGGATAAAAAAACAAGACCCATCTATTTGCTGTCTACAAGAGACTCATTTTAGATCTGAGGACACCTTTAGATTGAGAGTGAGGGGATGGAGAACTATTTATTATGCTACTGGAAGCCAAAAGAAAGCTGGAGTAGCCATACTTATATCAGACAAACTATACTTTAAATTAAAGGCTGTAACAAGAGATGAAGAAGGGCATTATATAATAATTACAGGGTCTATCCACCAGGAAGAGCTAACTATTATAAATGTCTATGCGCCGAATACCGGAGCCCCCAAATATATAAAACAATTACTCATAAACATAAGCAACCTTATTGATAAGAATGTGGTAATTGCAGGGGACTTTAACACTCCACTTACAGAAGTGGATAGATCATCTAGACACACGGTCAATAAAGAAACAAGGGCCCTGAATGATACATTGGATCAGACGGACTTGACAGATATATTTAGAACTCTGCATCCCAAAGCAACAGAATATACTTTCTTCTTGAGTGCACATGGAACATTCTCCAAGATAGATCATATACTGGGTCACAAAACAGCCCTTCATAAGTTTACAAGAATTGAAATTATACCATGCATACTTTCAGACCACAATGCTATGAAGCTTGAAATCAACCACAGGAAAATGTCTGGAAAACCTCCAAAAG
Source organism: Panthera leo (assembly GCF_018350215.1). NCBI lineage: Eukaryota > Metazoa > Chordata > Mammalia > Carnivora > Felidae > Panthera > Panthera leo. The sequence continues at coordinate 45,004,044 of NC_056679.1, forward strand.
CATGGAGGTTAAAGAACACCCTACTAAAGAATGAGTGGGACAACCAGGCAATTAGAGAAGAAATTAAAAAATATATGGAAACAAACAAAAAATGAAAATACAACAATCCAAACGCTTTGGGATGCAGCAAAGGCAGTCCTGAGAGGAAAATACATTGCAATCCAGGCCTATCTCAAGAAATAAGAAAAATCCCAAATACAAAATCTAACAGCACACCTAAAGGAAATAGAAGCAGAACAGCAAAGGCAGCCTAAACCCAGCAGAAGAAGAGAAATAATAAAGATCAGAGCAGAAATAAACAATATAGAACCTAAAAAAACTGTAGAGCAGATCAACGAAACCAAGAGTTGGTTTTTTGAAAAAATAAACAAAATTGACAAACCTCTAGCCAGGCTTCTCAAAAAGAAAAGGGAGATGACCCAAATAGATAAAATCATGAATGAAAATGGAATTATTACAACCAATCCCTAAGAGATACAAACAATTATCAGGGAATACTATGAAAAATTATATGCCAACAAATTGGACAACCTGGAAGAAATGGACAAATTCCTAAACACCCACACTCTTCCAAAACTCAATCAGGAGGAAATAGAAAGCTTGAACAGACCCATAACCAGCGAAGAAATTGAATCGGTTATCAAAAATCTCCCAACAAATAAGAGTCCAGGACCAGATGGCTTCCCAGGGGAGTTCTACCAGACGTTTAAAGCAGAGATAATACCTATCCTTCTCAAGCTATTCCAAAAAATAGAAAGGGAAGGAAAACTTCCAGACTCATTCTATGAAGCCAGTATTACTTTGATTCCTAAACCAGACAGAGACCCAGTAAAAAAAGAGAACTACAGCCCAATATCCCTGATGAATATGGATGCAAAAATTCTCAATAAGATACTAGCAAATCGAATTCAACAGCCTATAAAAAGAATTATTCACCATGATCAAGTGGGATTCATTCCTGGGATGCAGGGCTGGTTCAACATTCGCAAATCAATCAACGTGATACATCACATTAACAAAAAAAAAGAGAAGAACCATATGATCCTGTCAATCGATGCAGAAAAGGCCTTTGACAAAATCCAGCACCCTTTCTTAATAAAAAACCTTTGAGAAAGTCGGGATAGAAGGAACATACTTAAAGATCATAAAAGCCATTTATGAAAAGCCCACAGCTAACATCATCCTCAACGGGGAAAAACTGAGAGCTTTTTCCCTGAGATCAGGAACACGACAGGGATGCCCACTCTCACCGCTGTTGTTTAACATAGTGTTGGAAGTTCTAGCATCAGCAATCAGACAACAAAGGAAATCAAAGGCATCAAAATTGGCAAAGATGAAGTCAAGCTTTCGCTTTTTGCAGATGACATGATATTATACATGGAAAACCCGATAGACTCCACCAAAAGTTTGCTAGAACTGATACATGAATTCAGCAAAGTTGCAGGATACAAAATCAATGTACAGAAATCCGTTGCATTCTTATACACTAACAATGAAGCAACAGAAAGACAAATAAAGAAACTGATCCCATTCACAATTGCACCAAGAAGCATAAAATACCTAGGAATAAATCTAACCAAAGATGTAAAAGATCTGTATGCTGAAAACTATAGAAAGCTTATGCAGGTAATTGAAGAAGATATAAAGAAATGGAAAGACAATCCCTACTCATGGATTGGAAGAATAAATATTGTCAAAATGTCAATACTACCCAAAGCTATCTACACATTCAATGCAATCCCAATCAAAATTGCACCAGCATTCTTCTCGAAACTAGAACAAGCAATTCTAAAATTCATATGGAACCACAAAAGGCCCTGAATAGCCAAAGTAATTTTGAAGAAGAAGACCAAAGCAGGAGGCATCACAATCGCAGACTTTAGCCTCTACTACAAAGCTGTAATCATCAAGACAGCATGGTATTGGCACAAAAACAGACACATAGACCAATGGAATAGAATAGAAACCTCAGAACTAGACCCACAAACGTATGGCCAGCTCATCTTTGACAAAGCAGGAAAGAACATCCAATGGAAAAAAGACAGTCTCTTTAACAAATGGTGCTGGGAGAACTGGACAGCAACATGCAGAAGGTTGAAACTAGACCACTTTCTCACATCATTCACAAAAATAAACTCAAAATGGATAAAGGACCTGCATGTGAGACAGGAAACCATCAAAGCCCTAGAGGAGAAAGCAGGAAAGGACCTCTCTGACCTCAGCCATAGCAATCTCTTACTCGACACATCCCCAAATGCAAGGGAATTAAAAGCAAAAATGAATTACTGGGACCTTATGAAGATAAAAAGCTTCTGCACAGCAAAGGAAACAACCAACAAAACTAAAAGGCAACCAACGGAATGGGAAAATATATTTGCAAATGACATATCAGATAAAGGGCTAGTATCCAAAATCTATAAAGAGCTCACCAAACTCCACACCCGAAAAACAAATAACCCAGTGAAGAAATGGGCAGAAAACATTAATAGACACTTCTCTAAAGAAGACATCCGGATGGCCAACAGGCACATGAAAAGATGTTCAACATCGCTCCTTATCAGGGAAATACAAATCAAAACCACACTCAGATATCACCTCACGCCAGTCAGAGTGGCCAAAATGAACAAATCAGGAGAACTGTAGATGCTGGAGAGGATGTGGAGAAACAGGAACCCTCTTGCATTGTTGGTGGGAATGCAAATTGGCGCAGCCACTCTGGAAAGCAGTGTGGAGGTTCCTCAGAAAATTAAAAATAGACCTACCCTATGACCCAACAATAGCACTGCTAGGAATTTACCCAAGGGATACAGGAGTACTGATGCATAGGGGCACTTGTACCCCAATGTTTATAGCAGCACTCTCAACAATAGCCAAATTATGGAAAGAGCCTAAATGTCCATCAACTGATGAATGGATAAAGAAATTGTGGTTTATATACACAATGGAATACTACGTGGCAATGAGAAAAAATGAAATATGGCCTTTTGTAGCAACGTGGATGGAACTGGAGAGTGTGATGCTAAGTGAAATAAGCCATACAGAGAAAGACAGATACCATATGGTTTCACTCTTATGTGGATCCTGAGAAACTTAACAGAAACCCATGGGGGAGGGGGAGGAAAAAAAAAAAAAAAAGAGGTTACAGTGGGAGAGAGCCAAAGCATAAGAGACTCTTAAAAACTGAGAACAAACTGAGGGTTGATGGGGGGTGGGAAGGAGGGGAGGGTAGGTGATGGGTATTGAGGGGGGCACCTTTTGGGATGAGCACTGGGTGTTGTATGGAAACCAATTTGACAATAAATTTCATATATTGGAAAAAAAAATAAAAATAAAAAATAAAAAAATAAAAAGATGTAGAAGTGTGCTCTCTTTGAGACATCGGAGTTTATGTATCTCACTGCACATATGTTTTTACATTTTGAAATAATCTTTTAAACTGCAGAAACTTCAATTATTAATAGGCTGTTTCCTTGCTCTTTAAGAGTAGTCTGGGCTTTGGGACACTTTAAGACATAGTATTTTAATGATTTCACATAATTTTACATTCCAAAAGAGATAAAATCCCTTTGTATTTTAAACACTGGCTGCTGTTCACATTTATTTTTGTAGCTGTATATCTATATGAATTATTGTATGTATGCAGTAGACATTAATACTAAGAGTGATATAAATTGTTCCAACTTGGGAATACTTTTTCTTACAATCTATTAATATTTTAATATAAAAATCTGTTTTACCATGTTATCAGAAAATGCATATCTTTGGGGGGTAAAATATAAACATTCCTTGGGCCTTTTTTAACTACTCTGTTCATGTGTCCATATTCATATATATGACTTTTTCATATTATCTAGAATCGATCCAACTGATGATTAGTTTCATATTCTTATGCTCATTCTTTCTTTGACACAGTATTTTCATCTATTGTAATATGCATTGTTTTTCTAAATGTCAAACCCTTCTATACGTGGGCAGGAAACAGTCTAGCTTACAACAGAGGCAACCGTCTACCCAAGTGCAGAATACTATTAAATCACCCAAGACAAAGCTGGAATACTCACTTCCTAAGAAAGCTGTACTGTTGGGCATTTTATTTTTATATCTTTTAACTGAAACCAGATATTTAAGATTTCAAAGAACCACAATAATCCAGAGAAAAAGTTTTGGAGTAGGCCTATGAGAATGCTGAATTCTTTTTAAAAGAAAATGTTTTTTTTGTTTTGTTTTGTTTTTGTTTTTCTTTAGATTTGGGAAAGAGGAGGAGGAGGTAGGAAGAGTGAGGTTGAAGTTTTAAAAATTCAAGAAAACAACAGCTGATGAATATTTTTACATGTATTAAGAAAAGTATGTTTTAGCTGTCAGACTTGATGCCAATATGATGCCAGTCAGTGCCCCCATAATTTCTGACTGTGAGGATGGTCTTTAGAGATGTTTGCTTTCTCTTTCCCACATATTTTCTAGAGTCACGCAGACTCCACAAAACACAGACATATCCAGAGAGAAGAGCCAAGTATTTTTGAAAGAAATAAATCGAATGAGACTGATTATGGGGTTTATAGTAAGAAAATTAGATTATTAGTTTATACCAATATTAAACTGAGTTTTAATTTCCTGTGATTTAAATTCCTTTATTATACAAATCATTTGTGTACTTGAAAAAGCATAATCTATACCTATATGTATATCTATCTATCTACCTCCATTGGAGATCAAATACCTGCTTACTTCATTTATCTCAAATATTGTCCTAAACCACTGAAATACTCTAGTTTATATGTACTAAATTTTATGTTTTCAATTTCAAAAGTTACTGGTTCACAGGACATTCCAAAAAGTAAATGAATTCTTGAATAATAATCATTGTTTATATTTCCTATAATAGCAGGATTTCCTTTACCTGTAATAGCAGGATTATACTGAAAATAAATTCTAATTTTACACAGTAACAGGCCACCAGATACAAAGCTGCAAAATGTGTATTTATGGGGATCATGATCTAGCAACCACTGCAAATGACCTTGAAAACACAAAATATCATCAAACCATACGAGCACTATTGGATTTCTGTCAAAAGCATAGAATATTTAAAGAAAAATAATAGAACATCATGGTAAGTTGCAGAAGGATATATAAGAACATTTGGCAGATCTTAGATTTATAACATAACAGTTCTATCTTTATGAGCATAAACTAGTTAAATTGGTCTATAGCAAGTATCATAACCATTTTCCAGGACATTTAAATGGGAATATGCAACAAGGACACATTTTCCCTAAGGAAAGTTATAAGTATGAAGAAAACATTTTAAGGCAAAGAATAAAGGCTATTTAGTTTGTCAAATGCATTCTTGTTCCTGTATTTCATTTTTTATTGTGCCACCTAATGATTATTTTGTGGGTTATCTAAAAAAGCCTTTCCTTGGACAACCTTGACAAATGACTTTGTAAATGTATTTAGTATCTTTAAGGGAACAACATTAATTTTTACAATGATAGAGAATAGGCTTAATTTTTAAAATTACTATTTATGGTTGATGCAAAAAACATGAAAGGAAATTTTGTAGTATTGATTTAACTTTTTGTAACGTATGCAAAAAAAGAAATTATTAAAGGGTGTTTATTTGATCTGGGAAGGGTATTGCTTATGACTGGGTGTGAATGCACATATGTTTATCTGTTCAAAGAGTATGAATGAGAACCATAAGAGAGAGGGATGCAGCAACCTAACTTGGCATAAGAATTTGAGAAACTTTGATGTGAAGTGTTATTTTCCAAAAATTTCTGAAATACTGTGGACAGCTGCCCCATATGGATATACTTCGTTGGGGAGAGAAGTGAGGGAATCAAGAAAACACATCTATAAATGTGGATGGCCTTGTAATAGGTAATGTTGACTAGGAGAAAGTACATTTCCCAAATTATATTTTCTTGTATGTTTCCAATTAGGATGAACCACAAGAAATATTCATGGGAGATTTGGAGGACACAAGGGAAGCAGCAACCATTTTATAGCTCACCCACACTGTTGCTGGTCTGCTGACTCACAATGCAGTTATGAAGCAACAGTGAGGCCTGTACCTGTTCCACCATCCCCTTAAGCTTCTCTGATTCCTGGCCCACAGGTATGTATTCAGATTTGTGGTGAAGGGATATGGCTTCTGCAGGATGCCCTGATCACCAAAGTCAGAGGCAATAAGAACTGAAACGGGGTTCAGTTCATCCTATGGGAATACAACTTGTTCCTGAGGATTTCAGCATGCCCGTGAGCTTCCCCACTGTACATCTATTTTTCCTAAATAACTGCATGCCTTGTGGACATCAAACTCCAGCTTCATATATAGAAACAATAACTTTATACAGACTGTTTATTTAGCTCCCATTACTCCATGATTACACATGGCCACTTCCCTGTAACAAATCCCTTTATACATACATACATACGTACATACATACACACACACACACACACACACACACACACACACACACACACACACAAACACACAGTTCTCTGGTTGAATGCTGACTGATACAATCACTAATATTTTTGTTGATATCAAGTTAGAGATGAAACAGCAGCCATAAGATGGATATAGAACAGATAACAAGCATTTAGCAAAAATAGAGCCTGAGGTGACTAGGAGAAATGATGGTCCACAGAAATCCATGAGGTGTTTTATGGTTGTGAGATAGTTCTCTCTGGATCATAGCAGGCTAAGTAACTGAGGCAGAAATGTGAGTTGCATTCCCCCACAGCAGAAGTTCTTCATGTTTTCGTTCTTTGTTTTGCTCATTAAAACTCCAGCTTCCACAGAACCTTCTAAAAGAATGTTTTTAAAATACAAATATGATTTTAATCATGTGTTTAAAGTGACTTCCTTTTCCAGCGATGCAGTCCAAGTACTGTAATGAGGCCCCATTTAATAAATAAATTTTATTTAAACATCTATTAGGTGCCAGGAAATCTGCCATACTTTAAAGTGTTGTAAAGACAGATAAATACCTTAATCTCTTGGATGTTGCCTTCTATGATTTTGAAGATTATATTCCTTCACAGAGAAAATCAACATAAAAGTATAGTTGCATATATGTCTCTTCCAATGAAATATTTTAACAATTATTGTCTTCCTAAAGAAATAAATAATTTCCATCCTTCTACTTTGTTCCAAACATAGCTAAGGTAAACCTTTTTACTATCACAATATTTTTTTAAACCTCAGGTTATTCTGCTCTTTTTGTTTGTTTGTTTGTTTTTTGTCTTTGTACTCTTTCTTATATTAAAGGTCAGTTTTGGTACTGATACTTGGTTCTATATTCTGCCATTTGTAGATGTTTTTTGTAAAATGTAAAGTCTAAAGACAAATACAAATTAAAAACAAGAGGCTTAATTTTCCCAGTTGAAAATGGAAAAAGAGATTTTCCTTCTTTTTTCTTTTTCTGAGTATTTACCTTAGGAAATTTGTAATTGTAAGTATTTTCTCATCTGTTTAAAGTGTTTATAAATCCTTCCAAAGATTAGCCTTTTCCTCAGCTGGCCTTTTGTCAGGTTTCTGACCCATGAATTCATGCTTTATATGATCTCTCTCTCCCCTTTAGTGATTGTTTAAATTCCCGGACTGTAGGAAAATTTGGGTCAACTCTCAAAGCTTTTTTTTTTTTTTTTATTGGGATTCCTTTTCTCTTAATGTTATTTTATTGTCTTTTCTGGTGTCTCCTTGCCTGATGGCAAAACTCCTTCATTGCCATAACTTCAAGTCAACACATGGTCCTTTCTACCAGAAGAGGTTCATATATGTCGTCTACCTTGAATTTGGCTGCTTCTGACTTCGGTAATTCATATATAAATTCCATAATTGATCAATGTTGACCCATAGGTAGGGACATCTCTGTGCCTGTATTCAGCAGGAAGAAGTTATAGAAGATAAGACCTTCCATCCTTAATAACCTGAAAGATTTAAGGGTCAAAAGTGTTCAGGGGAATAATGAGTAGAACAAAGGCAAAAGAAATGTAGATGAAATTAAATTCCCTTATAACTTGTTGCCCTCTGACAAATACTCTTAGACAAGCAGAGCATGACTATCCTCAAAGAACTCACAACTGTCTTAATGTTAATGCTTTGCTAGAGGCAAAAAGTAACCTTAACTTGACAAGAGCTAGAGCTCCAGGATCCTGTAAGTCTTCTTTAACATATGAAAATCCTTTTGGAAACTTCCTTTATCTCTATGCCTACCAATTTAAAAGTATATAATCAATCACTCCTCACAATCCCAGTGCAGCTCTTCCTGCACACGTCTCCTGTCCATTTTGCATAGGAGAAGGAGAAATGGTAGGAGGGGTGGAATTTTTTATTCAAAAACCTGGGAGCATCTTTCAGAAATGACAAATCAAGGGAGATACACGGGATCTCCTAGTGTCTATAATGGATAGGACCCCAGCTTACACGGGTGCTTATTTCAAGTGACAAAATTACCTCCTATTATAAAGAGAGGAGAAGTTTGTTTTTCCTCCCATAAAAACAATTAACCAACACATAGTCATCCTATTAGGTAATGTTAAGATAACCTATGCATCACAAATGGTGCCATCAAGACTGTCACTTGAGGACAAGTTATAATTTGTCTTGAAAACATGTATTTAATGGACTGTATCTGCTTGGCTATATTAAAGGGTAAGGTTTCTTTCTGTCTCTCCAACCTTTTAGCAGGTTTCCTACAAAGTGAATGGTATTCAGGCTTATTCAACAGCAAACTGTTTTTCTTTTTCTACTATCTTTGTGGAGAAATTTCCTGGATTGGGAGAAGACTTTGTTTTTAATATTTCCCCAACAAACCTCATGACTTGTTTTCCTGGGGATATACTAATTCATTTTGTTTCCTTCAGAACTGAAATTATTCTTTTTTAAAATGAAATTTTATATTTCACCTTATATGAACTTAGAACTATGTTTTCCCTGAAAATGCTAAAGTCTCCTTTCCTAAAGTGTATATGTTAATATGTTCATAATCTTGTTATTTTTAAGAAAAGTGAGATGATTTGTTCATGCCTTTAAACCTATACTAGGTTTAGGGAAACTTCTCTGTCTCATATAGATGTTTTTGTTTTTATTTTCTAACAGATATGATTGACATGTAAAAAGCAACATATATTCAATGAGTTCAGCCATGAGTATATGCGCATGAAACCAATTCCACCATTAAGGCCATAAACATATCCATCAACTCCCCAAAGATTTTTACCACCTCTTTTATTATTTGTGCGTGTGCGTGTGTGTGTGTGTGTGTGTGTGTGTGGTAAGAACACTTATATAAACAATGCAGAATTGTTGGCTGTAGGCATTATGCTGCAGAGTAGATTTCCAGAACTTGTTTATCTAGCCTGAAACTTTATACACTTTGACTATCGATTCTCCATTTCCTCCTTCCTCTAGTTCTTGGCAACCACAAGTCTAATCTATGCTTCTATGAGTTTGACTGTTTTAAGTTACTCGTATAAATGAGATTATATGGTTTTTGTCCATGTCTGACATTTCACTTGGCATAGTGTCCACTAGGTCCATCCATATGCTGTCACAAAAGGGCAGAATTTCCTTATTTTTTATGGCTGAATAATAAGACATGGTGTGTGCGCATGTACGTATATGTACGTATCTCATATTTTCTTTATCCTTTATTCCACTGACAGACATTTAAACTATTTTCGTATCTTGGCTATTGGGGATAATACTGCAATGAACATGGAAGTGCAGACACCTCGTAAAGATTCTCATGTCAATTCTTTTGGATAAATACCCAGAAGTTAAATTGCTAAATCATATGGTAGTTCTATTTTTAAATTTTGAGTAAGCTTCATATTGTTCTCCATAGTGGTTGTACCCATTTACATTCTCATCAACCATGTGCCAAGATTCTATTTTCTCCATATCCTCACCAACATTTGCTTTAAAAAAAAAATTGTTGGGGCGCCTGGGTGGCGCAGTCGGTTGAGCGTCCGACTTCAGCCAGGTCACGATCTCGCGGTCCGTGAGTTCGAGCCCTGCGTCAGGCTCTGGGATGATGGCTGGGAGCCTGGAGCCTGTTTCCGATTCTGTGTCTCCCTCTCTCTCTGCCCCTCCCCCGTTCATGCTCTGTCTCTCTCTGTCCCAAAAATAAATTAAAAACGTTGAAAAAAAAAATTAAAAAAAAAAAAATTGCCATCCTAACAGATGTGTGTATATATCTCATTTTCATTTTGATTTGCATTTTCCTGATTATTAGTGATGTTGAACACATTTTAATTTACTTGGTGGCCATTTATATGTCTTCTTTGAAAACAAATTATTTATTCAGGTCCTTTACCTATTTCTTAAATTTGGTTATAATTTTTTTTTTTGCTATTGAATTGTATGAGCTCTTTACATGTTTTGGATATTAATGCCTTATTTGATATATGGTTTGCAAATATTTTCTACTGTTCCATAGACTGTTTTTTCATTTTGTTGATAGTTTCCTTTGTGGGGAAGAAGCTCTTTAGTTTGATGTAATCTTATTGTTTATTTTGCTTTTTTTATCTGTACTTTTGGGGTCATATCCAAAAATTCATTGCCAGGACCAATGCTCCAGAAGGAATTTTTTTCCCTGTTTTCTTCTAGGAGTTTTATGGTTTCAGGTCTTAATTTTAAGTTTTCTATCTATTTTGAATTGATTTCTGTGTATTGTATAAGATAGGGGTGCATTTTAATATTTTTGCATGTGGTTACCCAGTTTTGTTATCTGGTTTTTAAAGCACAATTTATTGAAAAGGCCATTTTTTCCCCATTTTGTATTCTTGGCACCCTTGAGGAAGAAATTAATTGACCATGTATGCATGGATTTCATTCTGGGGTCTCTGTTCTCTTCCACTATTCTTTGTGTCTGTTTTTACACCAGTATAAACACTGTACTGATTAATATAGGTTTGTAATGTAATTGAAATCAGGAGGTGTAATGCCTCCAGCTTTCTTCTTATTATTCAATATTGCTTTGGCTATTCAGTATCTTTTGTGGTTCCAGTTGAATTTTAGGATTTCTTTTTTCTATTTCTATGAAAAGTGTCATTGGAATTTTGATAGGAAATACACTGAACCTTTATCATTTTGAATGGTATGGATATTTTAGCAATATTAATTATCCATGAACATAGGATATCCTTCCATTTATCTGTGCCTTCTTTAAGAGAAACATCAATAATTTGTATGCCTGGCCAGATAATCTGACCTCAGGTAGGGTATAACTTTTATGTCTGTAAAAAGTTGTTAGCTGACTCAAACAAAATCATATCTGCTATATAGGGTTTGGGGGCAATTCAGATGTTCAATTATAGAAAATATATGAAAATGGACCCTTGGGCTTCTTGTAAATTCAAAGGAGATACTTGAAGCTGATAATTAACAATATATTTACAGGCATTCATTGTTATCTGTCAATCCTTTGGTTTTATAGATCGTTTTAGATTCAATTTTATAAAATTATGGTAGGAAAGTGTTTTGAAGCTACATCACATTTCAACATAAACACACACACACACACACAGACAAACACACACAGTCTAATCCTTGAAAATTTAGAGGATGGAAACCAAAAAAGAAATATTATAATAGTAAACATATTTTGTTCAAAACTGAATAACCAATTAGCCAGTTAGTATATAGTCAGGTTAGAACATATGCTGATGTGGGAAAATTTAAAGATTTCGTTCTCACAGAAGACTATTAGCTTTGTTTTATTTTGTGTTATGCACCAGCATCCAGCCAACCAACTAACAAATATATAACATTATTAACATTAATAACAACTGCTAGAGTATGAAGAAATGGCTAGATCTCCCCAAGTCCAAGGCCTATAATCAGTTATACAAAAGAAAATAAGTCATATTATAAGTCTTATTGCTGTTTACTAATATAAACTTTCTCTTCTAAATTGTAATGAATATATGAGGGAAATGGGATTTGAAGACATTTTTTAATAATTGCATTAATTTCTAAGTATTATATTTTTCTTTGCTAGAGAATTTTAAGCTTAATTAAATTATAACCTTTGGGCTGGATGGTTTTAAGGCAGCCCTTGAAAAAGTGGGAATTTAAGGGGTACCTAGGTGGCTCAGTCGGTTAAGCATCTGACTTCAGCTCAGGTCATGATCTCACAGTTCGGTACGTGAGTTCGAGCCCCGTGTCAGACTCTGTGCTGACAGCTCAGATCCTGAAGGCTGCTTCTGATTCTGTGTCTCCCTCCCTCTCTGCCCATCCCCCATTCATGCTCTGTCTCTCAAAATTAAATGAATGTTAATTTTTTTTAAAGTGGGAATTTAATGGGATTGGGCAAGTTTTATGACCTAATAGCTCAGGATGAGGATGAAGGCTGCAAGGCAGGAATTTTGAAGCAGGTCTTGATGAGCTAGAGGTTTATTGGTTTAGTTATAATAAAGAAGCTGTGGTCAGGGTGCCTGGGTGGCTCAATTGGTTAAGCATTTGACTCTTGAACTCTTGATGTCAGGTCAGGTCATGATCTCATGGTTCCTGAATTTGTGCCCTGTGTCAGGCTCTGTGCTGACAGCATGAAGCCTGCTTCAAATTCTCTGTCTCAAGCAGGAAAGAACATCCAATGGAAAAAAGACAGTCTCTTTAACAAATGGTGCTGGGAGAACTGGACAGCAACATGCAGAAGGTTGAAACTAGACCACTTTCTCACACCATTCACAAAAATAAACTCAAAATGGATAAAGGACCTGAATGTGAGACAGGAAACCATCAAAACCTTAGAGGAGAAAGCAGGAAAAGACCTCTCTGACCTCAACCGTAGCAATCTCTTACTCGGCACATCCCCAAAGGCAAGGGAATTAAAAGCAAAAGTGAATTACTGGGACCTTATGAAGATAAAAAGCTTCTGCACAGCAAAGGAAACAACCAACAAAACTAAAAGGCAACCAACGGAATGGGAAAAGATATTTGCAAATGACACATCGGACAAAGGGCTAGTATCCAAAATCTATAAAGAGCTCATCAAACTCCACACCAGAAAAACAAATAACCCAGTGAAGAAATGGGCAGAAAACATGAATAGACACTTGTCTAAAGAAGACATCCGGATGGCCAACAGGCACATGAAAAGATGTTCAACGTCGCTCCTTATCAGGGAAATACAAATCAAAACCACACTCAGATACCACCTCACGCCAGTCAGAGTGGCCAAAATGAAGAAATCAGGAGACTATAGATGCTGGAGAGGATGTGGAGAAACAGGAACCCTCTTGCACTGTTGGTGGGAATGCAAATTGGTGCAGCCGCTCTGGAAAGCAGTGTGGAGGTTCCTCAGAAAATTAAAAATAGACCTACCCTATGACCCAGCAATAGCACTGCTAGGAATTTATCCAAGGGATACAGGAGTACTGATGCATAGGGGCACCTGTACCCCAATGTTTATAGCGGCACTCTCAACAATAGCCAAATTATGGAAAGAGCCTAAATGTCCATCAACTGATGAATGGATAAAGAAATTGTGGTTTATATACACAATGGAATACTACGTGGCAATGAGAAAAAATGAAATATGGCCTTTTGTAGCAACATGGATGGAACTGGAGAGTGTGATGCTAAGTGAAATAAGCCATACAGAGAAAAACAGATACCATATGGTTTCACTCTTATGTGGATCCTGAGAAACATAACAGAAACCCATGGGGGAGGGGAAGGAAAAAAAAAAAAAAAAAAAGAGGTTAGAGTGGGAGAGAGCCAAAGCATTAGAGACTGTTAAAAACTGAGAACAAACTGAGGGTTGATGGGGGTGGGAGGGAGGGCAGGGTGGGTGATGGGTATTGAGGAGGGCACCTTTTGGGATGAGCACTGGGTGTTGTATGGAAACCAATTTGACAGTAAATTTCATATATTAAAAAATAAAAAAATAAATAAAAATAAAAAAAATAAAAAATAAAATAAAAAATAAAAAATAAAAAAAAATAAAAAAAAATTAAAAAAAAAAAACAAATTCTCTGTCTCCCTCTATCTCTGCCCCTCCCTGCTCATGCTCTCCCTTTCTCTCAAAAATAAATAAAGAAACATTAAAAAATAAAAAAAAAAGGAACTTGGTAAAAAAAAAAAAAAAGCAATTTTGGATATTTTACAGGTTATCCCACTGGAAAAAAAAAAGTTTTCTGAAAAAAAAAAGTTATTTTTTGCTTGGTCTCACATATGTAGAATTTTGTGCTTGGTTAACCCTAACTTTTAAGTGGTTTCAATTCAAAGAAATGGAAATAGGGGTGCCTGGGTGGCTCAGTCGGTTGGGCGTCTGACTTTGGCTAAGGTCATGATCTCACGGTCCCTGAGTTCGAGCCCCACGTCGGGCTCTGTGCTGACAGTTCAGAGCCTGGAGCCTGTTTCAGATTCTGTGTCTCCCTCTCTCTCTGACTTTCCCCCATTCATGCTCTGTCTCTCTCTGTCTCAAAAATGAATAAACGTTAAAAAAATTAAAAAAAAGAAAAGAAATGAAAATAGTTAAAAAATGTCAGAATATAAGATATCAGGATTCACGCAATATTTTATAGTGAATGTTTTTCTTCCCTGAGTTATAGGCAAGAGAATAACTATCAGGAAAATCATTTCCAATTTTATAGACTGTTTGCTTCAGGGTTTCTTCCAATATCAATATTGTAAGTAGGTAAACAAGAAACATATACACACAAACAAAAATAACAAAAGAGAATCATATTGAGTTGCAATATTACTACCAGGCATGAAGTAAAAGGGCGAAAGCTTCATTTCACTTAGGCTTCTGAGTCATAGACAACAGAATATAATGTAATATTTTTTAAAGGCTATCTTACAGCGTATTAGTTTGTGTACCCTGTTTTGGAAAAGACCAGATAAACACGGTTCAGTGCTGTACTATCAGTAACGAGGGTGGTCCAACAAACCTTTAAGGCAAATTTATATGAATTAGAAATAAATTCCCTCTGAGCAGACACGACTCTATGAACACATATCTTGGCAAAGGCATACAGCGAGATTAATAGCATGGCCTAAAACTTACACAAGGCAGCAACCTGAGAATGACACAACTAGAAGTGCCAAAGTAACTGAGGCAGTTCTAATGGAAACCCCACTAAACTAAACTAATGCCTATTACCTGACCCCTAGAACCAGAGCCAGAGTAAGAAATTCTTTGCTAGCACTACCCTAAGAGAAACTAATGTTTGTACCACACCTTCTCATGTACAGTCATCATGCCACAATACTCCATTCTGCCTGCCAAGTCTCATGTGAATACATCTATTTGGCTTAACTGAAGTCACAGGGTGAGTCTTTGTGTGAAGGAATCTGGGTTTTTTATTTCTTGAGAGTTCAGACACAATGGTAAAGGAAGGCTAAAGAGAGGGGGTCTGGAGTAGGTGTCACGTGAGCTAATTTGCAGAATCTCACCTAGCGTTTGCCCAGAAACCATCCACCGAGAGTCTGCTATAGTTCAACCACTGGTCTAGGGATATACTTGAAAAGCTCATAGTCAGTAATACAAAAAGTTTTTGTTCAAAAGATGGGAGCTCATCTTATTTATTTAACTGCATGTTTAAATTTTACAAATTAATTGTCAGTAATTTTATATGCGTTCACTCTTCTCACACGCAATTTAACATAAATTGTATATATTTTAAGAAAGTCATCAGATGAGCGCTTGGTGCTATATGTAAGTGATGAATCACTAAACTCCACTCCTGAAACCAATATTATATTGTGTGTTCATAGCATTTAAATAAAAACTTGAGGGGCACCTGGGTGGCTCAGTCGGTTGGGCAACCAACTTCCGCTCGGGTCATGATCTCATGGTCTGTGGGTTCGAGCTCCATGTTGGGCTCTGGGTCTCCCTCTCTCTCTTCTCCTCCCCTCCTTGTGTTCTATCAAAAATAAATAAACATTAATTTTTTTTTAAATAACTAAAAACTTGTAACATGAAAAAGAGAAAAAAAAGAAGGTCATCAGAATTTTACAATGACTCATGATTATATGTGTATACAAATTTTATTTCCCCTTTTTCCAAAAGTTTCTCTTTTGACTCATTACTTGAGGCCATCTCTTACTTCTAAAGGATTCCTTCTTCCTATGTGAGGAGATAATTAGGCACACTTTACATTTTTTAAAAGAGATTTAGTAATACAGAGGTTACAATAATGAGTCGATGCATACAACAGTGGCATGTACTTAATACTCTTATGACTTTTCTTCATTCTTATCTTGTACTCCCATATTTCCTTGAGATCATTCTTAGATTATCACTTATTTGCTCTACCATCTTATAACCCATGAAATTACAGAGAAAACTTTGAAATACATTGAATTTTGAACTGCTTTATTTTATGCAGGATTTTAGCTACTTTAAAATTTCATATGAATAGCTTTGTAGAAATACTAATACCAAGTTGTGAAATAAGATCTAGTTGTTGTTGTTGTTTTTCAAAATTCTCTCTTAACCCAAATCCCTCTAATAAGGACCTTGTTTAAAAGATATGCATTAAAAATTTTGTCAGGGGCACCTAGGTGGCTTAATTAGCTAAGCGTCCGATTTTGGCTCAGGCCATGATCTCATGGTTCATGAGTTTGAGCCCCTGCATTGGGCTCTGTGCTGACAGCTCAGAGCCTGGAGCCTGCTTCAGATTCTGTCTCCCGCTCTCTGCCCCTCCCCCACTCAACTCTCTCTCTTAAAAATAAATAAACATTAAAAAATAAAACTTACTCTGTCAATAAAAGACATTGGGAAAAATAGTATTTTGTTTTTTAATTAAAGTTTTCCATTTCTGTAGCTTAAACAGAATTGTGTTTGAAGGCAGGCATCAGAAGGTAAATCAAGTAACAGGAGTTCTAAACTCAAAATTCTAAAATGTTATACTCTTTTTATACAGTTTTTAAAAGAACAAAATTTAAAAGGGATACTCCAAATGATTTCTGTTTTAATACTTAAAAATTATATGCTATTTTTGCATGTTACCATTCAGTCCCTAAAGTGCACAAACCATGCAGGGCCAAGAAAATCATTTGATTGGTTAATCAAGACTTTTATAGAAAAATATTGATTTCAGACACAGTTATCTACCATTGAATGTCAAATTTCCCTACATCTTCTACTTCCTTTATGCCACTGATCTCTCTTTCCTTATATCCATCTCATAGTAACTGATATGTTCCACTCTAAAATGATAGTCATTAAAATGTGTCTGGGAAGGTCTATAATAAAAACACATCAATTTTTTTCAAGTCTGATACCACCTGTCAGGTATCATGTTAACGTGAATGTGTTTACAACAAATTAAATAACTATAAAAATACAAATATGATTTGAAAACTATAACCCTTTTACTGACTGCCCTAATTGCAATGTTTCATGATTTAAAAAAAAAATTATACCTACACAAATTTTCTTTAAATATATATGCAAACACAAAGGAGATTTTTGTTTTCATTTTCAATGCTAAAATGTTTGGGTCTCAGTTTTTTGTTTTTTTAAATGAGGGCTCTAAATTTCCCAAAGCCTTTGTATTACTGGCAGTACAAAAATTGACAGCTTACATTAAGAGGTGTCTTTATAGCTTAGTGGTTAGAAAGATAGTCTTGTGGGTCAGGCAAGCATAAATTAAATCAATATTTTGCAAAATTTCCTTGTAGCCTTTTTTTCCCTTCATATTTCTAACTTGTCAAAAATCACTTCCTCTTTTTTTTTAGGATAGTGACTGAAAAAAATATATGTCTAATTCACAATTAATGAATTCTTTTGTCAAATATCAAAATGGAAAGTTAATCTTAATTTTGAACTGACATCAAAACACTGAATTTTCCATTCAACCTGAGTGTATTTACTTCTTTGCTTTTCTGCCAGAAGTTACTTTCCTATTTTGCATTTAAACTTACAGATGTCCTCAAGAACTTTCCAATGTGAGAATTGGTATATTGGAAAACAGTGATATATTGGAAAACACACATTTTCTGTGTGTATGACCTAAATAAATGTTTTCCATAGGGCTAAATAAAAAATAAATGTATTTTATATATATTTATATGTAAAAAAAAAGAAGTGTATATTAGCTACATTTTATGAGGTTTTTAAATTCCATTTGTGTGTGTGTGTGTTTGAGCTAAATGTTTTCCACTTATAAGTGTTGAATCACTATATTGTATACCTGAAACTAATATTACACTGTACATTAACTAGAATTTAAATAAAAACTTTTCCAAATTTTTAAAAATGTAGCTAACATCTTAAATTGATTTTAAAATGCTTTAGAAAAGCATCAGGGGGCAAAAAAGAGATCCATAATAAAAGAGCAATGGACAGCACTTAGAAATGCAGTGGGACAGATCATAAAGCATATAGAATCATAATGGTTTAGTCTGACAGTAATTGTGTTTTTACTTATTTCATCTTTCTAAAACTCTGTCACTAGGGAATTAATTAATGGTGTTAAGTAATTGGATATGTGCATATAGTATAATATATCTTGCACTGCTGAGCTCATTCTGTCTATGCCATTTTATAAACTAATTTTCCTTTTGTATTTCCCTGTCAATAAATCTTTTGGTAAGCATTTTTTTCAGTAATATATTTCACATAAATTCATAATATTCTTTACCATTTTCATTTTGTTAGACAGTAGTTTGATTCCAATGGATGGATTACAGAAAATGCTATAATGTTTATGCAGTCTTGCATTGATATTATGTCCTTATTACAGACTTGTTATCAGCAGATATACTGAGTTTATGAACATTTTAAAGGATATTAGTTTATTGTTTCAAAATACTTTTAAAACTTCAGTAAGTTTTCAGTGAATTAGCAATACAAAAGTTTATGTTGCTCAGAGAATACTTTCATTGGCACCATTTACAATCTTCTTCAAAAGAATTAGTGAAAAAATAGCATTGTTGTTGACTTTTGTTTGCTAACATGATTGAAATATCTGCCTGTATTTTATTAGTCATTTGCCTTTAGTCTTTCAATTTTCTGTTTCCTTATCTTTAAAACAGATAGCTTGGGGCGCCTGGGTGGCTCAGTCGGTTAAGCGTCCGACTTCAACTCAGGTCACGATCTCGCAGTCTGTGAGTTCGAGCCCCACGTCGGGCTCTGGGCTGATGGCTCAGAGCCTGGAGCCTGCTTCCGATTCTGTGTCTCCCTCTCTCTCTGCCCCTCCCCCGTTCATGCTCTGTCTCTCTCTGTCTCAAAAATAAATAAACGTTAAAAAAAATTAAAAAAAAAATAAAACAGATAGCTTGCTAGTATTAATATATTCATTTTGTTGTTGTGTTCGTCATCCTTGTCGCTGTTGTTCTGACTCATAACTATCGTTTATATACAAATATTTTCTCATCTTGATTTTTACCTTCTATTCACATGTCTATTATTTATTATTGGCAAAAGCTGTACACAAAATGTTTATGATACCTACTTGATCAGTTTTTACCCCAATAAACCCTAAGGGAGAGTAGCTAACAAATGTATGACAGCCTAAAGTATAACTAGGCAATAATAAGGCATTAGAAAAATAATTTGTTTGTTTAAAATGTTTATTCATTTGTTTTGAAAGAGAGAGAGAAAGTGTGTGCGAGTGGGGAAGGGACAGAGAGAGAAAAGAGTATCCCAAGCAGGCTCTGCACCATTTGCAGAATCTGACGTGGGGCTTGATCTCACAAACTGAGATCATGACCGGAGTTGAAATCAGGAGTCAGACACATGCCTAGAAAACTAATAGTACATTATGTTGAAATATTTCAATAATATTCAAGAATTGAAAGGATTTCAAAATTGTAAACCAAATATTGTTGACAATCAAAAGGAAAAATATAAGACTCTGAGAGAGAGAAGGAAAACTGCCTATGGTCTTTGGGACCTGAGAAACAACACAAAAGGTTTATTTATTTATTTTGATTTTGTATATCTTAGACTTAGAGCTGAACTCTAAGAACTATAACTCCAATAGGCCCAGACAAAACTTATCCAACAAAAACTATTCACTATAGCTGAATGACAAGGAGAGACAGTGTAGAAAGATATAAAACTTTTAAATAATAGTTGCTCTAGTCAAACAACACAGAAAAATTTGGTGTTACTCCCATCCACATGGGCAAAGGGAGAGTAGGGAATGGAGACCTCCATTATCTATGAGGCTGTAATGAAATTTCTCACACACCTGAAAGACTAGTGACAGATAATGCCAAGTAGGTAGTGGAGAATTTCCTTTGCTGACTGGCAATGAGTATCACCTGAGCGATGTCAGTGGTGACCACAAGGGAAGTCTGGACTTCTACTTCTTTGGGCAATAGTGAGACACCTTTCCCCCTCTATACTTGGGTTTTGTCAGAGAAAGACTAGTGGAGAGTCTTATTACCATCCAACATTAACAAAGCCATCTCTGGGATGCCTGGGTGGCTCAGTTGGTTAAGCATCCAACTCTTGATTTTAGCTCAGGTCATGATCTCAAGGTTCTCGTGAGTTCAAGCCCCGCATCAGGTTCTGCCCTGACAGTGCTAAGCCTAATTGGGATTCTCTCTCTATCTGTCCCTCTCCCATTCTGTCCCTCTCCCTCCCTCCCTTCCTCCCTCCCTCCCTCTCTCTCTCTCTCTCTCTAATAAATAAAGTTAAAAAAAAAAAAGGAAAAAAAGCCACTTCCACCATAGAGCCAATATGGAGACTAGACACCCAATCCCTGCTAGCAGTAAGGAGGAGCCCTCTCACCTTAACTGATAGTGGAGGCCAACTGGGAACCTGAACCATTAATTCCAGGTTGTAAGTAACTTCAACTTTAAGTAATATGATAGCAACCCTTTCCTTTCCCCTGTCAGAGTGGTGTTAGAGGAAATCAGTGAAAAGAAAAGAGTATACAAGATCCAGTTTCATAACATAATATCCACAACGTCTAGATTTCAATAGAAAATCACTCATCATACCAAGACCAAAGAAGATTTCAAATTGAATGAGAAAAGATAATCAAGAGATGCCATTGCAGGCTGGAAATGTCAGATTTATCTGATAAGGATTTTAAAGTAACCACACTAAATATGTTTCACTGAGCAATTAATAACATGCTTGAAACAAATGTAAAAATAGAAAGTCTTGGCAAAGAAATAGAAAATCTAAAGAAGAGGCAAATGAAAATTTGAGAATGGAAAATGAAAATTCAGCAGACAGGATCAGTAGCAAAACTGAGGAAACAGAAGAAACATCAGTGAATTGGAAGATGGAATAGTGACACACTACAGATAACAGAGAGAAAAAATGAAAAATAAAAAAACAGATATCCATGGATCTGTGGTGCTGTAACAAAATAACCAACTTTTGCATGATCAGTATCCTAGGAAAGGAAGAAGAGGGAAGGGCTATAAAAGTACTTGATGAAATAATGGACAAAATCTCCCCAGATTAGGTTAAATAAGTAAACCTACAGATTCAAGAAGCTGAGCAAACAATGTTATACAATTCTAACAAGGGGTGTAATTTGAGCCTGGGTTTATCTATCTATAAACCCTATACTCTGGCTTCCATGTTATGTTCTCCTCATAGATAATAATTAACAAAATAACCAAAGGGAATTTTATAACATTTCAAAACTTCTTTTTGATTAAAAAGAAATACTCTCAGAACATTAAAAATGCAATAAAATTTCTTTATAATGGTTAGAAAAACTTATCATAGATGTAAAAAAAGAAAGAAAGGAAGGAAGGAAGGAAGGGAGGGAGGGAGGGAGGGAGGGAGGGAGGGAGGGAGGGAGGAAGAAGAAAGCAAAAGAAAAATCTGAGCAAAATCCAAATAGGATAATTTTAAAGAAATCAGTGCTAAAACATCTGATATTTAAACTTCTGAAAGTGAGAGAAAGAAAGTCTTGAAAGCTGCCAGAAAAAAATCATCATCTTGTCTATAGTGGGAAATATTATTACAATGACAAAGGATTTCTCATTAGAAGCTTCTGAGGTTAGCGGAAGTAACAACAATGTATTTCAAGTCCTGGTTAAAAACAAATAAGCAAACCCTTATCAATCTATAATTTTATACACTGTAAAAATATTGCTCAGTATTATAGGGAAAAATCAAGACATTCTCAGATTAAGTAAAACTAAGAGAATTTTGGGGATGCCTCGGTGGCTCAGCTGGTTAAGCAGCTGACTTGATTTCAGCTCAGGTCATGATCTCACAGTTCGTGGGATTGAGCCCCATCTGCTGCACTAACAGCACTCAGCCTGCTTCAGAGTCTCTCTCTTTTCCCCTTGCTGCCCCTCCCCCACTCATTCTCTCTCTCTCTCTCTCTCTCTCTCAAAATAAATAAAATAAACTTAAAAAAAACTAAGAACTTTTAATTGCGGATCTATCCTAAAAATGACTAAGGTTTTCTAATAAGACAAAGAACAATTTAAAAAATTGGAATATTAAGAAGGAATAAAAAACACAGCATGCAAAAATATAGGTATTTACAAGATTTTCTTTTTCTCTTGATTCTTTAAAATCATATGTTAAAAGTGAATAAAAAATTATAATATTGTTTGGTGTGGTTCTAAAATTATGTAAAGGAAATAGTTAAGACAATTATATTATAAATGGAAGAGAATAAAGGAATATAGGGAGGTAACAACTAATGTATATATAATAGCTAGAATAGCAAAATAATATTAAACAAAAAAGATATACACAAGATTTAAAATAAATTAAAATGGAATTCCAAAAAAAAAAAAAAAAACATTTAAGTAACAGAAAGGGAAATGGAAACAAGGACATGAAAAACAGAGAAAACAAAAATAAAATGCTTAGCATATCAAAAATTATATTACAGATGAATGTCCTAAATATACCACTCAAAAACCAAAGAAGTGCATGAATCTTGAGGAGCATTATACTGTCTTGATGACCATTCCTGATGTTCCATGAATTCCAAGACTTTCTACTCTGCCTGGTGGTAACACAGACTGTTGTAATCCTCTCTGAGCTCAGAGGAACTATTCCATTGTTCTTTTTGGGTCATTCTTTTCCCCATATCTAGTTATTTCCTTTATATGCAGGTGGTGATCAATAACTAGCTAAATACTTTAGAGGGATTCTTTACAGATATCTGGTGCACCCTTCTCTTCTCCAATAATTCACTTTGCAAATTCTAGCCACTTTGGCTTGGTACTCCCTGTACCATCTGTTTATCTCAGAGAGCTCAGTGGGCTCCACATGCCTCTCTCTCAATTTAGACATTAGGACAGTAATGGGACACCTGGGTGGCTCAGTTGGTTAAGCATCACACTTCCATTCAGGTCATGATCTCATGGTTCATGGGTTCAAGCCCCTCATTGGGCTCTGTGCAGACAGCTCAGAGCCTGAAGCCTGCTTCAGATTCTGTGTCATCCTTTCTCTCTGCCCCTTCCCCACTCATACTCTGTCTCTCTCAAAAATAGATATTAGAAAAAAATGTAAAAAAAAAAGAAATTAGGCAGAGTAAAATTAACAGTTATTGATAATAGGATAATTATAAGAATATAGTGTAATAAACGTTATGTGAATGTGGTTTCTCTTTCTCTCTCAAAATACCTTATTGTACTGTGCTCATGGCCTTCTTGTGATGATGGGAGATGATAACATGCCTACGTAATGAGATGAAGTGAGGGGAATAATGTAGGCATTGTGATGTAGCATTAGGCTACTATTGACCTTCTAATCATACATCAGAAGGAGAATCATCTGCTTCTGGACAATGGTTGACGTCTGTAATGT
Organism: Panthera leo; assembly: GCF_018350215.1. Classification (NCBI taxonomy): domain Eukaryota; kingdom Metazoa; phylum Chordata; class Mammalia; order Carnivora; family Felidae; genus Panthera; species Panthera leo. Next base: position 45,027,770 of record NC_056679.1, read on the forward strand.
GTAACTGAAAATGTGGAAAGTGAAACAGGGATAAGGGGACTACCATATTTTTAAATATTTGGTTATATATGGTAGTATATTTAACCACATTTTATTCTTCCCAGATAGTAAATAAATGTGAAATCATTTTTGAAAGCCCCTATACATAGCTTTAGGGGAGAAGCAGGTTTATGTTGCCATAAAATCCCTGATATTGACTAAACTATTAAAATATTAATGATGTGCAAATGTGGTTCATTCAGATTTAGTGGGTCACTTATTAGTAGCAAATTGTTCAATTGGTGAGACTTATGAACTATTCCATTACATCAAGGTTCTTATTTTTAATTTACTTTAAGTAAATGATAAGTTATTAAATTCCATAGAATTCAAGATTATATTTCACAGTGTATGTGATAGTCTCACAGTGTATGTGATTGGATTTCAGAGTATGAAACCCAGTACTTTAATTAGGAAAATAAGGACTTGAGAATTTTAGTAAATATTGCACAGAATAAAACTTAGTCTAAAAGTTGTGTAGGGGCACCTGGGTGGCTCAGTTGTTTAAAGTCCAACTCTTGGTTTTGGCTCAGGCCATGATCTCACAGTTCATAAGTTTGAGCCCCAAGTCCAGCTGCATGCTGACAATGCAGATCCTGTTTGGGATTCTCTCTCTCTCCCTCTGTCTTTGCTCCTCCTCCAATCATGCTCGCTCACTCTCTCTTTCAATAAATAAATTTAAAAAAAATTAAAGTTTAAAGTCAAATCATAATCTTATTTTTTAAATTTTTTAATGTTTATTTTTGAGAGAGAGAGAAAGAGAGAGACAGAGTGAGAGAGGGGGAGGGGCAGAGAGAAGAAGACATAGAATCCCAGGCAGGCTCCAGGTTTTGACCTGTCTGCACAGACCCCAACGTGGGGCTCAAACCCACAGACTGCAAGATGATGGCCTGAGTGGAAGATGGACGCTTAACCAACTGAGCCACCCAGGTGCCCCATAATCTTTTATTTTTAAGTGATTTTGGCTAGAATTCTTTTTCCTGAGCCTTTATATTATTTGTTTTCTTTATAATACTTAAGGTACTCACTGAATTATATCTCCTACAGATTTTAAACATATTTAAATTGATACTCATTTGCAGAGAAAACTCATCTTTTAATAGTGAGGCCCTCATAGTTTGAAGAAAATAATACTAAATAAAAGATTTAAAATAATTACTCTTTTTCCCCCTATGTAAATTTTTATTAATCACACATAAACTGAAAGTGGCTTTGTTACAGGTAGATCAGCCTCAGATGAAACTGTAATTTAATAAAAATATGTTATGGCTTGTACCATATACTCCACATTGCAGCCTAGAAAATTCCAAGGTATTCAATGGTGCTAAGTACAACATTGAACTTTTACTGACCTCCTACTGTAGCTGATCACCTTACTGGTGCCTTTACATATATACTTAATCTTCATAGCCCTAGGAGGCTAGAACTTTATAAGAGTCCCATTTTATAGAAGAAAACCAGACACTCGGATTAAATAATTTACTTAAGAACATCTGTCTAAAAGTGATAGACTGGGGGTGCCTGGGTGGCTCAGTTGGTTGAGCGTCTGACTTTGGCTCAGGTCATGATCTTGAGGTCTGTGAGTTCAAGCCCCGCATCAGGCTCTGTACTGACAGTTTGGAGCCTGGAGCCTCCTTCAGATTCTGTGTCTCCCTCCCTCTCTCTCTGCCCCTCCCCCAGTCGTGCTCTGTCTCTCTCTGTCAAAAATAAAATAAACATTAAAAAACATGTTTTTAAGCGATAGACTCAATAATCTAACCATGGCTATATAAATACAAAGCCTGTGCTCTTTCCCTGGTCTTGTGGCTCAGTGGTTCTCTACCTTATTTCTACAATCCTACCTACATCTGTAACTAGCAATAAAAGCACTAGAGGACAGGGTTAAACATTGAAATAAAAAAGTTTTAAAACATTCTGCCAAGATGAGCTACTATGGATTCCTTGATAACTCATGCCCTTTCTTAACTTGATCTGTTTCTTTAGATGACTACTTTATACCCTTTGACTTCCAAGTGAAGGTCTACCTCAGTTTCAATTTTTAGAAAAGCCAATTCTGAAATGAAAAATACAGTCTTCTATTACTGGGCTCTTTGCCCATAATTGATTATAGCATTATCACATTATGCCAGTAATTATGCATTTGTAAGTGTGTTTTTCTAGGGATCCTGAAAGTAGGGACTCTGTTTGGCATTGAGTCCTTACATCCAGTAGTATCAAATGGATGGCTAAGCAAACTAACTGGATGAATCACATATCCAATGAACCAAGCTATAGAAAATGCAAAGAGCAAATGGAGGCTTTATATTCTTTGATAAAGAGGTTCTTTCACAGTGTCCATGACAAAGGGGTTTTAAATGCAAAAACTTCCATCTCTGAGATACCTTACTAACAATTTTTATGTGTGAAATAACTAAAACAGCAGACTCATCCCAAATTCTAGGGAAATACATACAAAAGTTACAAGCTGTCAATGGAATCTCTTAGCCTCATCTTTAGGCACCCAATTCTGCATTACAAAGTGTTCAGGCTTATCTAAGCAATAAATTTTATTCTATTCCCATCACTGCTTCTTCTCAAGAAATAGTCTCATCAGTTTATTTAATGAAAGAAATAAATGACATTAATATCTAATATTTCCTACTCCTATTTCCTTTAAGAAGTATATGTATTTCCCTAGGGAGGAAAGAAACATAGTGAAAGAAAAGAAAAACACAACCTATATGGGAGTTCAGGTGTCAGAAATTAAATTAGGAGATACTATATGGTGGCAAAGTAACATCTCCAGTGCCTATGAAGTCAATCCATCTTTAAGAAAAGGTCATTAGAGAGAGAGAGGCAAGCCAAGAAACAGATTCTTTCAACTACAGAGAACTGATGATTATCAGAGGGGAGGTAGGAGGAGGGATGGGTGAAATAGGTGATGGGGATTAAGAAATGCACTGGCTGCGATGAACACTGGGTATTGCATGGAAATGTTGAACTACTATATTGTACACTAGAATCTAATATTACACTGTATGTTAACTCAAAACACTTTAACAAAAGAGAAAAGGCCATATTTATTTTTTGTTTAGTCTCCCTTTTTAAATGTCTCTTCCTTCATCTCAGGCTGTTCATCATTTCTGTCCCTGAAGGACCTAAATCTTGGAAAACCATCTGATAAAGCTGCTTTAGAAAAGTGGCATTCCATTCTTGCTACATGTCAGCATCATCTAAGAATTTCTTTCTTTCTTTCTTTCTTTCTTTCTTTCTTTCTTTCTTTCTTTCTTTCTTTTCTTTCTTTTTTCTTTCTTTTTCCTTCCTTCCTTCCTTCCTTCCTTCCTTCCTTCCTTCCTTCCTTCCTTCCTTCCTTCCTTCCTTTCCTTTCCTTTTTCCTTTCCTTTCCCTTTCTTTCTACCTCCCTCCCTCCCTCCCATCTATATATCTTTCTACCCCCCCCATCTATATATCTTTCTACCCACCCACCCACCAAGACAATCTTAACATTTCTCTTAGCTTATTAAATTTTAGACAGGTTTCTACCTGAGTGGAAGTCATGACCTTCCTTTTCTTAGAGCATTAAACAACAACAACAACAACAACAACAACTTATAAGTTCTTTCTCTGTCCCTTTAAGATGAAAATCCTTTTCAAAAGCCTCTTTACAGTTTTACAACCCAAGAATGTCTTTCTCAAGGACCTGAAAACCATCTCCTTTGGATGTAACAATCAAGGAAGATGCTCCTATTTCGCAGTCTCAGTAGAATGGTGGGAGCTTAACTTTGGTGGATGCCTTGCTCCAAGTTGTAAAACTATCTTTTATATGAATATATGAGGAAGTTTACCTCTTCTCTGGGCAAAGTCAGAGAGCAAACACTGGTGGCCTACAAATCTCCCCTCTTTTGCTCTTAAAAAATTCTCTTGTCTTGGGGCACCTGGGTGGCTCAGTCACTTGAGCTACAGACTCTTGATTCTGGCTCACGTCATGATCTCCTACTTTGTGAGTCCAAGCCCTGTGTTCAGAGCCTCTTGGGTATGTCTCTATATCTCTCTTTCTCTCTCTCAAAATAGACAAATAAACTTAAAAGAAATTCTCTTGCTTTTCATTTTAGTGAAGTTGAGTTCAATCTCTTTACCCCCAGGCAATAGCTTTGAATAAAGTCTTCCTAAATTAACTAACTTTGGTACAAATTTTGTTTGACACTATTTCTCTCCCCCACCGCCCCTCTCTCTAGCTGCTTAATTCCCTCTTAAATTTTTTACAGGTCTAGACCCGGTAAATGTGTGTTTTAAAAAACCCTACAGTTGATTCTGGTATGTAACCAGGTTTGCCAACCATCGATTTATATGTTAGGATAAATTCAAATATGCTGAGTCAGGATATATTTACACGTCACGGCTTTTAAATATGGGATGTATGAAGTATGCCCTGATATGTGTGCAATTCCAGCAGCATCAATTTAGTCAGTAGAATGATAGCTGGGTTGAGACACATAGTCATAATGGCCCTGGTGTCACATGTTATGTGGGACAAGTATATAAGACTTTTTCTGACAACTTATTTCAGTCATCCACAAATCCTCCAAATATCAACTAGATATGAAAGTGAAATATGTCACATATTTCAAAGACTTTTCCTGAAAAGAGACAATGTGTAGTGAAAAGACTGAAATTAAGTCAGCTTGAGCTGTTACTACTTTGCCACCTCGCTGTAAAATCTTTGTGAAGACCAAATGACTAAAATGTCATCAGAAACTGTCAGCCCTCAGGCGCTACAGAAACTTAGGTACTGCTGGTGATGAATGACTGAAAGGATAACTAAATAATTTAATCTTTTAGGGAAAAAATATGCCATATGCTTGAACCATTGCTCATGTATAAAATATAAAAAAATAAGTACAAGTGTACCACCTCTTTCCCTATGACCATTCAACTAATTAGTAGAGTTTCTAACAATACAAGTAAAGTCACTGAATAGCATTTAATCAATCAATGGAGAATTATTTATACAATGAAGATCTTTGAACTTCTGTACAAGTCACTTGTAATCCAGGGGATTAGCTACTGACAACTAGAATGAGAGGAATATTGAGAATTTCAGTTACATTAAAAGTGATCCTGTGATGTATATGTTCCTGTACAGAAAAACCTTATAAGGTAATATTGCAAAAACAATGAAACTGATCAGGATGAAGGAGTCCCTCTCAACAGTTTAGGAGACAGGTGGAACAACAAAGTTGGATTGTTACTGTTTGTTACATAGTAAAGAACCGTTACTGGCTAACAGATTTGTTTCTGCCATTATGAAAAATTAAAAGAGATCACGGGCACAAAAGCATTAACATTCTGGCACAGAGGTTTAGATGTAATTTGGTACATTGCCAAACAGATTCATACATTGTTTGCCAAGTTTTGTACATTATTATGCCAATGGTCACTTGTTTGATATTAAGAAGTTCCTGACATAGAAAAGAAAAATAAACTTCTCCATCTTAAAAATTAACGGACTTGCATTTTCACATTGGTCTGTCTCTTAACGAAAATAAATGCATAAATCTATTTAAGAAATCATTTAAGAAAATACACGTATTCATGTGAGTCTTATGCATATTATTTAAAACTTTATTTTTTATTGTCTTCAAAAATTTTAGAAATATATATTAAAAAATAAAAAGCCTGCATTAAAAACAAATTCTTGGCTCTAGATGATGAAAATCTTATTAACGGAGTTAACTGCAAAAACTTATGGAGATAACACCTCTTGAATTTAATTATATTTATTATGATTAATCATTCCTCCCGAGAGCCAAATTTTTTAGGGCATAACATGAAATTGAAGGTTTATCAAGGTGGCATCTCTGAAGTGGCAAAGCAATACTGATCAGGGTGAGGAGGATAAATTATTAAAGACATTTGGCACGAGGGGTTTGAGAAAATGTCTTTGGTTTCAGGCCAAATGTGAAGCTGCTGCTTGGCACATAAGCTAGTGACCCAAACCTTTTGGCTTTGAGTCTGATTCAACATCGTCTTGCAGGCAGTCTCCTCTCCTGCCAATACAAGAAACAAAGCAGTTCTCTGAAGAAGGAATAAAAGGGAACAAGTTGTTCCCTTGGTCCGATGCTATATTGTAGTCAGGTTTCCACTGTCATCGTAAAACAGACAGATGATACAAAACTGTGAAGGACAAAAGTGATTTTCTGAGAGCTCATGTCCGTGACAGAAATGACAGAGTTCAGCACGTAAAGATATTGAACTTCACAAACAAAAGAAGTTTTTACTATATGCATAGTTTAAAGAAAAATCAAACTCCCCAAAGTATCTAGGATATTAAATCTTTCTACTTGGAAATGTCCCTGGAGAAAAGAGATGGAACTGAAATAAAACAAAAGCATTTATTTGGGGGTATCAGAATTGCAATTTTAGAAGCACAAATTTGGGTAGCATCTCAAATTGTGTCCCACTAGGAGAACAAAGGTTTAAGAGAAAAGGGAATGTTTGTACATGTTGTTTACTAAGAATTCTGATTTGTGTTGGTGGCAGAAAACTGATTTCAGCTAAACATAATTGGTCATTGAGCAAAAATCTGTCACTGTAGGAACTGTGGATGTTTGTGCAGAATCCTTGGAATAGTTGCTGTTCAGCCCAGTTCAAGAGTCTATGGTTTCACCAGGTGAGAATAAGGCCCACTCCTTAATGGCTTCCCAGCTCTATTTTGAAACCACTTGCTACAAGGAATTCCATTTTATTTCACCTTTCACAAAAGTAATATAAACATTAATAGATCTTTAAAAATTACTATGTGAGTAAAAATATGGCAGGAGAAAGAATATGTGATTTGGAAATATTCAACACATGAATACAACCAAGGTATACCTTAGGTATATTCTCTAGAGTCTGAGCTATTCAAAATCAATTTTCTGAGCTTTTAAGCTTCATATAACTTTTGCAAGATTGTTACATAGTATTCTTTCATTAGGGAATATCCTTGGAATTGACACGGGCAAATACACATGAAAATAAATGTCTACATAAATAGAAATGCTTAGAAATGATTTATTAAAAATTTCCAGGTAGCTGGGGAAGTTTATAGGTAAAATGATGGACTCTGGGTCCATGAGTAGCCCCAAATTCCTTCTAACATTTTATCAGGTACAAGCTATAGGCTCAGAATCTTTTTTTTTTTTTTTAACTTAATTTATTTATTTTGAAAGAGAGCATGAGTGGGGAAGGGGCAGATAGAGAGGGAGAGAGAGAATTCCAAACAGACCGCACACTATCAGCACAGAGCCCAATATGGGGCTCTACCCCACGAACTCTGAGATCATGATCTGAGCCAAAATCAAGAGTAGGACACTTAACATACTGAGCCCACTCAGACACCCTCAGAATAAATTTTTGTAATAATTATTTTTCTTCCTGATTTATAGAAAAGTTATGGATCTAATATAGTACCATTATACTCACACCCACTTTCTCTTGTGATTAACATACTATTAACATGGTACATTTGTCACAACTAAGGAACAAATATTGATGCATTCTTATTAACCAAAGTCTACATTTTTTTTTATATTTCTTTAGTTTTTCTGCTCCAGAGTCTCATTTGGATACTATATTACAATTAGTCATCATGGTTCTTTGGCCTACTTTGTACCATGGCCCTTCCCCAGACTATCCTTGTTTTTGATGACCTTGACAACTTTCAAGGAATACTAGTCAGATATTTTGTAGACAATTCCTCTCTGTATTGTTTCCCTCCTGATTAGATGGTGGTTATGGGTTTGGGGGAAGAAGACCACAGAGGTAAAGTGTCATTGTCATTATATTATATTTAGGGTGTATGCTTATAACATGACTTATCTCTGTTGATGTTGACCTTGATTACCCGGTTGAGACAGTGTTTGTCAGATTTCCCCATTGTAAAGGAACTTTTGTTCCAGTAATCTTTGAAAAGAATTTCCTATGCATAGTCTACACTTAAGGAGTAGAGAATTATGGCAACTTTTTATCAAGCACGATCTTGTTTTCTGATCTTACAAGATGTTCTAGGATCAACTAACATAGTCCCTGTCCAAGCTCTATTAGTCATTTCAAAAACAGCCTCAGTTTCTTTTACTGGAGAATGGCCTTAGAAACCAAGATGTAAGTGCTTGGTGTCAGCATGATTTTTAACATTTTGAATTATTCAAAAGAGATATGAAAAATTACAGTTAAGATTATGGAAAATCTTGGGGCGCCTGGGTGGCTCAGTCGGTTAAGCGTCCGACTTCGGCTCAGGTCACGATCTCACAGTCTGTGAGTTCGAGCCCCGCTTTGGGCTCTGGGCTGATGGCTCAGAGCCTGGAGCCTGCTTCCGATTCTGTGTCTCCCTCTCTCTGCCCCTCCCCCATTCATGCTCTGTCTCTCTCTGTCTCAAAAATAAATAAAAACGTTAAAAAAAACTTTTTAAAAAAAAAGATTATGGAAAATCTTGAATGCTTGCCAAAAGATATTAGACAGGATTTGGTGGCCTTTAAAAATTCAGGATCCTTTTTAAACAAGCAGATAAGTGATATCATTAAAAAGCATATGGACTAATGTAACAAATATTAAAATAAAAAGCATATAGACTAATACACCTTGGAACATTCCACCTAAAAGTTTGCACTTCCCTGGGTATAGCTTATTCCCTGCCAAAGAGAATGATTGCTTGCACAACCTCAACTTGACAGTTTCAATTTAATCATCCATGCATTATTTCATTCATTTATTCATTCACATTTTAAAGGACTATTTTTTGAACATTTATTTATTCATTCAACAGTATTCACAGGGAATTTAATTGTTGCTTGGAAATTAGATGTGAATTAAAACAAAACAACAAACTCTATACTCTTAAAAGCTAAATTCTAGTGAAGAGACAAACACAAAGCAATGAATACTTAAATGACAAAGAGTATGAAGTGAATAAAAAAAAAGCAGTCTGCAGATAGAAAATGAATGTGGAATATCAAATAATCATATTGTACATCTTAAAATTACATATATGTCCATAATATCTCAATAAGCCTGGAAAAAAAATATTGTGGAACTCTTTGGAAAGGATGGACAAGCAAGACTTCTCTGAAGCAAAGACCCAGTGAGCATATGAGTCCTGGGGCCTTCCACAGCATGGTGGAGAATACAAAAGCAAGAATTGAAAGGGATGAACAAGATTAGGAAGCAGATTCATAAAAGCTTTATTAACTTTTGGGAAGATGTTGGGCTTGTTCTAAGGGTGACTGGAGGACACTGGAGAGATGTGAGGAAAGGAGCAACATGATCACATTTATATTTGTAGAGATTTACTCTTGTTCCTGGAAAAAGTTCCTAGAGACTGGGAGCCAGAAAGAAGCAGATAGTCTATTTAGAGGGTTATTGTAGCAACCCAGGCAGAAGATAGAGGATTGGATTAGCATGCTGGTGGGAAAGGAAGTGAAAAATACTCAGATGAATAATTTATAGTGCATAGTTTGAAGTAGTGCATATTTTAAGGCAGAGCTTTCAGGAATTGCCAATAATTTGGCTAAGAGGTGAGAAAGAAAGGGAGGAGGCACATCTTTTGGCCTGATTTCTCTTTCCTAAAATAAGGGAGATTAGGCCAGAAGCAGGTGTTGAGGATAGCATCTTTTAGGTGCCAGCAATTCTGCTAGACCACACACACACGTTTATCACAATGGAACTCACAATCTAGAGAGGGATACTGGTGCTTAATAAGAGACTGATGAACACATAATGGCCAACTATGATAAGGAGGAATAACTGGAGGAGGAAGTTACATAATTTAAACCAGAAGGTCAGGAAATGTCTCTTTGAAGAAACAACTTTGTATTTAAGTCATAGCAAGGGAAAGATGGGAGAAAGGTTATGAAGGAAGGCTATGAGGCAGCAAGCATGGCTAGAGAATGACAATCCTGGAGGATGAGGTTGAAGGGCACTTTCAGTGGAAGAAATCAGAAAACTTATTACATGCGTTTTAATGTGAGTACCTTTAAGGTAGAATGTGTATATGAGCATGTTTTGAGTTACAGATGTAAACAAATGCAGGCTAACCAGAGGACAATGACTAAATGAGGATTTATATATTCTTGGTTCTGTGTATGTGCTTCTGAATTAGGTATATTTCACCATGAATCAAAACTAATCCATTAAGCTGCCTTATGTATTGATTATTATTAGTTGTTAATATCTCAAATCTAAAGATTTAGTAGCACCTCGCCACATGCTTTATAAAGGATATATCTGCTTCTCCTGGTTGTGATAGGATCATATCTAAGCAGACAAAAGTGACATGATTCTATTTTTACAGTTCTCCAGCAAATATGCCTTTTAAATGGATATCCAAGAAAAGGCACCCTTGTGAAACAGCTTTCAAATGCTGACAACATACAGCCATCTTGTTCATTGGATCTTAAATCAAAGCTCTGCAAGACAATTCAAAGCACAGAAGTGTCAGGCAAATTCCTAACAACTGAAAATATTCAGTTTCTGAAAGCCTGACCTGGACTTCACACAGTCTCAAGTGTTCATAACTTCGTGGTTGGGATTGCTTAGGAGGGAAGGGATAAATCAAAACTCCTAAAAAGATCAGAGTTTTCCTTATCATTCGTTTTTTCAAGAATTTTCTTGTTTTACTCCATTCCTCACTTCAGATTCTGAAGATTGTGGCTTTAACAGTTCATATATAGCATTTGCTTTTCAGAACCAGAAAGTAGATTCTTATTATCCAAGCTTCCCATAAAGGTGAAATATCACTACTGTAATGATTCTTGGAAAGCAGTGATAATTCAAATCTCCATGTTCACTAGGGTCATGATACGATTATGTTAACCTAAATATTGGGCTTTTCTGATAGTCATGCTGTTAACAAATTTATTTGTTTCATGTCCAGTCTGAATGCCTTTTATTTATCTTGCCTTATTGCACTAAGAATTCTAGTGTGATGGTGAATCCATGCAATGAGGGAGGAATTATCTTGTATCCCATCTTACTGAGAAAGCAAGCCTTCTTTACCATTATTAGGCTAATTGTAGACTCCCCTCTATTACAAACTTACAGATTTTATCAGTTTTCTCAAATTATTTTTATATTTTTGAGATTTTTTTTCTTTAGTCTGTCAAAATGATTACAAAAATTGATTTTTGAATCTTAAACCACCTTTGCTTTCTGTTAAATTTGCTCTTTTTGCCAGTTTCTTAAAAGTTCAGATCACTAATGTGAGGTCATTATCTTTCTTAGAATTTGTGCTATACTATAAATTTACACATAAGCACTGAAAAAGTTGCATCATACCAATGTTAATATTTTGTGTTTTTATTTACATTTAGCTTAAAATGTCTTTTTTTTTTTTTTTTTTTTTTAATGTCTGTTGTCACTTCTATCTTGACCAAAAGTTTCTTTGGGAGTGTATTGTTATGTTTCCAAATATTTTTAGGATTTTTCAGATATCTGTTATACATTTTTAGTTTAATTCCAGTATTTTCAGAAAATATCCTATGATTTTTAACATTTTTTTTCAAATATGGTCTATCCTGGCATGTGGTTTTATGTGTCCATAAAAAATAGTGTTAAATATGTTTTTGAAAATAGTGCTATTTTCTGGGTGAAATCCTCTGAATATATCAATTGGATTTTATTATTTGATAGTGTTGCTTAGGTCTTCTATGTCTACACTAATTTTCTGTGTTCTTATTCAGACAGTTTATGAAAGAACAGTGTTAAAAGTTCTGGCCTAACACGGTGGGTTTGGCTATTTTACCTTCCAGTTCTAACAGTTTTTGTTTCATATATTTTAAACTTCTGTTGTTAGGTACATGGCTGTTTAGAATTGCTATGCTCTCCTACAGATTTGACTCCTATATTGTTATTTGATGCTTGTTTTCATCCTTGATACTCTTCAGTGTTGAGCACTCTACTTTTTCTCCGATATTAATGTAGAAACCTCTGTTTTCTTTTGGTTAATGTTGGTATGGTATGTTTGTATTTCTTTATTGTGATATATATATATATATATATATATATATATATATATATATATATGTATATTTTTGAAAGCTATTTTTTCTGAATAATCTGGATTGATAGTGGTTATCTCCCACCCCCTTTAAGTATTTTAAAGACATTTAAAGACATCATGCCATGGTTTTGTGGCTTGCATGCTTTTCGTTGCAATGTCTACTTGTTATTTTTGTTTGCCTATTTCTAACATATTTTTCCCCTTGTGTCTTCAAGATATTCTGTATTTTGTTAAAGCAAATTGAAAAGGATATACCTAGGTATATTTTGTTGTTGTTGACGATGAGGTTTCTAGATGTTCTTAAGCTTATTTTATTTGTAAAAAAATTCTGTCATTACTTTTGGCAAATTCTATTTCAATAACTATTTCAAATTATTTCAAATGTTTTTGCCTCTTTCTCGCTTTCATACTTCTTGAGATCTCAACTACATGGTTGTTAGGTTGTTTGATATTATTCCACACCTATTATGTTGGGCTTTTTTTTTTTTTAACTTTTTTCCTAAATCTATTTAAATTTGGTAGCTATCTACTAACCTTTCTTAAATTTGAGTCTTTTTTAAATATTTATTTATTTTGAGAGAGAGAAAGAGAGTTCATGAGCAGGGGAGAAGTAGAGAGAGAAGGAGAGAGAGTCCCAAGTAGGCTCCACACTGTCAGTGCACAGTCTGATGCTGGGCTCAATATCACCAACTGTGAGATCATGACCTGAGTCATTAACAAGAGTCGGATGCTTAACGGACTGAGCCACCCAGGCACCCCTTGACTGATTCTTTCATAAGCTGGGTCAAACCAAGTAAGAAGCCAATGAAACCATTTTTTTTTTTTTTTTTACACCTCTATTACTGTGCTTTTTGTTTTTAGCATTTCTGTTAGGTTCATTCTTATAGTTTTCATCTCTCTGTCAAAATTATGCATCTGATATTTCATGCGGCCCATCTTTTCTATTTGAGCCTTTAACACATTAATCATAGTTACTTAAAATTCCCTTTTTTATTCCAAAATATGTTTCACATATGAGTCATTGTGCTGATTTGCTTTGTGTCTTGGGAGTGGGTTTTCTTGCCTTTTAATATGTTTTGCCTTTTTTTCATTAAAGCTGGACATCTCATGTAGGAAAGAAGAGACCGAGGTAAATAGATTTTATGTTTAAAAAGGGCCACACCTTTCTCCATTAGTGCTCTTAGTGTGAGGGCTTAAAGTTCATCTAGTAAGAAATGTGGCTGGGTTTTAGGTTTATTGCTGCAATGGTTATCCTCAGTGCAGCACAGGTTTTAAGTTCCTCTGTTTACCATGAATTTAGGGTATGGGTACATTTGCCAGAGAATTTTTCTTAATCATCTCCATCGTCAGCTTTAAGTCCTTGCTTTCTTCTGTGGATCAGAGAGATTTGTCCATGCTCTTGTGATTCTCACGGCAATATTGAGCTCTTATCTATAATTTGGTGCTTGTTAGTTTAGTGGGGGGAGTGATTCTCTTTTTTTAGGATTAAACCTTAGACCTAGGCATGTCCTATGATCCCAGGTATTAGGGGTATGATCTTCTCAGTGGTCCTGAACCTTCCTGAGCTAAAATTCTAGGCTCATTTTGTACTCCCAATCCTCCTTCAGGGCTAAAAGAGACTTTTATTCGTTTCTCCAGCTGCAGAGTGTTTTCACCAGACTCCTAAGGGGAACAAAGTATGTTCCTTTTACCCTGTAGATAAAGGATTTTATTCCCTAAGGATGTGTCAACAAAACAAAATAAAACACTAACATTATACCCTATGTAAAGCTAACAGGTTATATTCCCTCACTTACATGGATGCTGGCAGAAAATGTAGGAATCCTGGGTCAAAGACAAAAGACATTTACTCATAACAGACCAAGCAGCAGAAACTTTATGCTCACTGTAATTCCCTTTGCTCCCCTCCTTCCAACTCCCATGAGGCAACACTGTTGTGTGAGGTGTCATAGGTAAGGGACTCAAAACCAGGAAAGCTATAGTTAACTATAAGGGGCTGCAAACCTTCCTAACCTTTGCTCAAATCATTAGAAACTGTATATTTGTTATCCTGACAGAAAACATATATTTTCTGTATGTGAGGGAGATAGTATCTTCCAAGGCTGTTCACTATACAGATATTATTGGAAACACAGTCCAGACCAAAAGGCTATTTGTGCCTCTACTTGAAAGATATGCGAGAACAAAGAGAAATGTTTCTCAGCACCAGGGAGATGAAAATGTTTCTCAGCACTGGTTCTCTTTCCCCAAGTACCATGAAGGGGGCTTTCTCAGGAATTTTGCCTGGGAGATTTAAGCAAAAGAGCCTGCAAAATGGCACAAAAGTCCTTCATATTTGCTGCCCCTAGGATCTCCACACTCTTTCCTTAGCTTAGCAATTTCCATCAACTTGTTAGCCACTCTTGCCTAATTTTCCTACTGGTCTGGTTCTGTTTCTGCCCCAAGTCAGCAAACTTTCATATCCTGTATCACTCTTCAGGTGGCTGTCACTTAGATTAGATGCTAGTCTGTTCTGCAACCTCCCTGGTGAGCTCAAGAAGAGTCGTGAACTTCCAGATTCTATAGCTGTTTTGTTGCTATAAGAGTGGGGACACATTCTTTCCAACTCTCATCACTGAGCAGAAACTTCAAGTCCACCTAGTTCAGATTGTTTCAATAGCAATCTGTTGACTCAAATCTACATATACTCTCTCCCATTGGAGTGTCTTCAAAGAACATTAAAAATGAAATCTACCTTCAAGTTTTCACTTTTTAAAAAATTCTTTGTGTTGCCACTATCCAATTACTGTTACGTTTTCAGGAGATTTACAGATCAATCATCATGCCTAGATAGTATCCAACTTGTAACACTTCACATGTCTTTATTTAGGTGTATTGAGTAATATTTGCTTGGGGCCCAGGCTATGGTTTTCATAGAAATGATACAGTACTATGAAATTAGTTGACAAAGGCCTACTAATGTCATTATTTCCTTATCTACTTGGGGGAACTAACTTACCATCTCTCTAGCTGGCTACTTAACATGTTGAAGATTTATACAGCTTGTTATTTTCTCCGCATTCAGCATCACTTCAGTTTTCTCAAAACTTTACTGATTTCACCATAAAGGAAATTTAGAATTCCAGCCAAGGGAATCAGAACACAGAGCAGTGTTTTTGTCCTATGCCCACTGAGGACTACTTGAGGAGGCTAGCTTAATTTTGCTTGTGAAAATCCAAACTCAATGTAAAGTGTGAACTGGGAGAAGCCTGGATATAGGTGCTTTAAAATATTTCAGTTGTAGAATCTTTCTGTTGCATGTCCATTGACAAATACTTTAATGATTAACTGTATAAGAAAATGTAATGTAAATGTAGAGAGCAAAAAAGAGTCCACATTAACTTATAATATGTAATAGTAATAATTTTAAGATGGAAAAATAAAACTTACATATAAATATTTTTTTTAAGTCCATAGCCAAAGACCTAGAGTCAGGCCTATTGTTTTCTTTAAGCTTTTTTTTTTTTTTTAACCTTAGAAGTATATGTGTGTGTGTGTGTGTATATGTGTAAATATATATATATATATATATTTACACATATACACACACATATACATATACACATATACATATATATGTATATATATATATACATATACATATATATATATATATATATATATATATATATATTCATTTATTTATTTATTTATTTGCAGCTACCTATTTCCTCTGACTTTTACAAAGGAAGTATATTACAATTCTTTGGATTGGCTCTCAAATTTTTAAGAATCTGTGTCCAGTTGAAGTAGCAATTTAAGAGTATCTATTTTCCATTTCCTGAACTTTGATGGTAGTTCTTTCCCTTCTTAGAAATAAAGTTCTTAAATGCTTTATTTATTTTCTTTGTGAGTAGCTTCTCACATATACTTTGAGGAACAAAAAAAAGGAGTCTCGTGATTTTCAGGAATGATAAGATACAGACCCTACTACAGAGGACATTGAGAGGACCTGAAAATATGCTGGAATTTTTTCAGATTTAGAAGTTCTACACACTCATGTGAGGGACAAAGTTCATTCAGGGTCTTAGCACTCTGTCACAGCAAAATATTCACTGATTTGGAACATCTGACAGCAGAAATTTAGAAACCAAATATTCTTCTTTCCAACAATATAATGCTGCCTCTTTTGGTAACTGTAAATAACTATGATAGACAGGTTGTTAAATTTCACATTCATTATAGAAGTATGAGATATATGTGACAAAGATAACATCTACTTTTTTCATAAGACTTTATTTTGCTTTAGGCAAGTGATAAAATATTGTTTTAGGAAAATTTGAATGATTCCAGGCATATTAACAAACATAATGGGTGATACTATTAATAACACTATTACCATTGTTTTAAACAAGACATATTTATTTCAAGAAATAATTGGGGCACCTGGTGGCTGAGTTGGTTAAGCATCTGAATCTTGATTTCGGCTCAGGTCATGATCTCACGGTTTGTGGGATTGAATCCCATGTCGGGTCTGCACAGATAACATGGAGTCTGCTTGGGATTCTTTCTCCTTCCCTCTCTCTGCCCCTCCCCACCAACTCTTTCTTGAAAGATTTTTTTTTTTAAAGAAAGAATTGTGTAGTCAACAAGATGCTCTTTTAGGCAGAACTGCAGATTCAAAGGCTATCTAGATGAATCTACATATGAGAAGTTCACGATGAGCATATAAGCCAATAATGAAAGTAAAATATTTTCCTGGTACAAAGTACACTTTGAATGATAATTTATTTAATACATACAGGTATGTATGTTTTGATAAAACAGATAGAAAATGCTATAGGGCTTAGAACTGAAATTCAACAACTTAAAGAAAAGGAATACCTGAGGTGAACTTTGAAGAATTAAGCAAAAAATGAGATTCTAAACCATGATGTGGATTGTGGCCATGAAAAAATAAAGTGAAATGAAGTGACAAAAGAAGTGGTTAGACTTGAAGGGATCAAAGAAGCTGGGAACCAGGATTAGAGAAAACAATTTAAAGTGAATAATGAATCTTCCAAAAAGAATGACAAGGAACAGGGTGAAGGTTATATTATTGAAAACAGAAACTGTATCTCATTCAATGCTTCATTATTAGTATCTTGAACTGTACCTAATACTCAGTGATAATTCAAAAACTCTAGAAGGATAAACAGAAGGGATGGAGGAAAGACTGAAGGAAGACTATGTAGTTCTTTGTGTTAATGGTTGGTATGTCATAAATGATCCTCAAAGAAGAGATTGCTGGGTTGAGAGGAGTAGAACAACTTTTGAATTGAGGAGAGAGTGACACGGAAAACACTAATGCTTCCTTTTGGCAGGAAGAGTTGAGAAGGATGACAGAAACGGCCAACGCTGGAGAATATACAGAGGCATATACTTAGAACAATCAAGTATAGTTTCAGTTATTGAAATGATGTGAAATAATATACAATGATGAAGTTTTACAGTGGTTATCTGTCTTTTCCAAGTGATCACTCATTCACTAGAACTATTAGCTACAACCTTCATAGCATAGCATTTGACTTGAATCCGTGCTCAGCCAATTGTTATGTCAGTTTTATATTTGAATGGCAAAACAAATAAACATTATAATACCTTAATTGACCCTAAGGTGACATGACTAGCTCAGCAAAAATAAAGAAATAAAGAAATAAGTGTTTGAAACATAGTATTCAAGGAGCTCTCATGTAAGATGGGGTGATGATTTAACTCCTTTATCATGTGATTGGGAAATCTTTCCCAAATCCCAGGATGATTTTATTATCAATTCACAGGTGCTACACCATTTGTTATAAGAAGAATGTTTGTAAGGTAAAGAAAATACTCTGACATTTGGGTACTTTGACATTTACCATTGCTATTAACGATGCTATAAAAGCGTCATGCAGAATGCCATTTATCCATGTACTGATGCTTATTAATTACAAATATTATATAATCTCTTTTAGATGTAAAAGGTTATGTGTTCTTTTTATTTCACATTCTGATTGAATCTAAATCAGCACAGAAGCAGAACCACTCTAAACTCAAATGTGAACTTTAAATAGGATTTTAACCTCAGGGATTTGCATGTCAGAAAGAATTTAAAGCCATTGAGAGAATCAGTAATGAGATATACTTTCTGTAAGCGATAACATTGCTTTTACAAATCTCCTATCTCCCCCATATACACTAAAGAAAAATATAAAGGTAACACCATTCAGATTACTGGCATAGGGAGTTTTACTTGGGTATATGATTTAATTATATGCGGGTATGAAAAAGAAAACCACTTCTACAGTGGTGTAAGAATATGAATATTTAATGTGCCCCCTTTAAAGGAAAATTATTTGATATATTTCGATAGATACTGACAAAAGGACTTGAGTGGCAAAAATGATTCTAGCCAGAACCCGACAGAGAGCAGCGGTACTTGCTGTATAGCACTTTATAGGTATGCAGAATAGAAAATACTTTCTTCTGGGCAAATTTTCCTTAGTATTCTCTTTTTCCACTCTGCATGAGCATTGAAGGTCTATTTATATTCAATGATTCCTTCACATCTAATAATACCAGTATTTATTTTGGGTTAGTAGTCCTCACTCTGCTGCAATGATGAGTTTCATCCATACTATAGAAACACACAGGAGCCTCACAGATAAACTCCAAACCTAGAGCTTGATTTTTAGAAGCACATGGTGATGATAATTAAAAATACATGTTTACTTTGATAGATAGAAGTCAATTTTTTTTGGTCTCCCTCTTGTGTTTTCTGTAACATGGAGACTAAAAATGGAATGTGAAAATGATTTTGCGATTCAGTTGTTCTGCGGTAGTACAGCTAAAATCATAAAATTGTGCTATTTTAGTTTCTAGTAAATATAAGTCTTAACTGAAAAATTCCACATACACAGAATTATGGAATGGTGGCCTACAAAGGAAATTTAGAAATCATCCAGAAATTACCATGCCTTAGAAAGGAAAATGAAGCCATAGAAGGGTTAGTTGTAATTTAAAAGATACAATTTTTCATATTCAAAATAATTAGTGGTTTGACAGAAGAAGAATGATATGACATGACTTACATTTGGTATGGTTGTTTTATACTGATGAATTGAGTATATACTTTAATTAATAACTAATTTTGGTTTGTTACCTGTCATTAATATAATTGGATTTTTTATGGTTTTGTTAAGAGCAAAAGAAATGTAACTGCATAAATTACCTCATTTCATCAATCAGAGGGAGAATTAGAATCAAAATAATTTTGTCCAAAAGTTGGGGCTATTCATTTTAGCAACTGGTAAAGAGTCTGAATTTTATTCAGGAAAAAAAAAAGCAAAGCCATTAAAATACTTTATGCAGAAAAGTTACATAATGCTACTACATTTTAAAAAGATCACTTAGGCCATTGTGCAGAGGACAGACTTTAGAAGTGCAAGGATTATAGCAAGGGATGTGATTAGGAGGCTATTATATGACAGTGCTGATGGTAGTTTGGACAGCAGTGTTAATGGGGAGGGGTGAACGTGCAGATTCTGTGTATATTTCAAAGGTATAGTCATAGGGTTTGCTAGTGAGTTTGGAGCTGGCAAAGAAAAAAAAAGAGGAGATAAATAAAGTCATCATAGATTAATATGATAAAGGAACTCACAGTCAACAGAGATATGTGTGATGTGTCCAATTAACAAGAAGTGGACTCCGCAATATGGAAAAAACAGGCATTTTCTACACCAAAGAAAAACAAAGTTTAAAGGAATACGTAGTAAGCAAAATTATATGTCAAAAATATTTGTACAAGAGAAATTGCTAATATAGAAGTTTGCGTGCATCAAAGACCACAAACTTTACAAAAAAAAAAAAATGCTGCTAGTTAAGTTTACTTGTGAAAGCTAAGAAGGTAATACTAGGACAGGAGCCATTCATGTGTCGAGTAAACATAATTTATAATGATGAGGTTATATTCACTGTCAAATGTGAAGCACTAGCATACTATAAATAGAATAAATTTGTGTTTCAATGTAAGCTGATAATAGCTGCATACAAGTCAGCCATATACTGTGGTTCATATTTTTATGAACTAATTTGACTTTTTCCAAGATTCTATGTTAAAGAAGCCCATTAAGAAGAAATTCAGCTAGGGGCACCTGGGTGGCTCAGTCAGTTACACTTCCAAGGTCAGCTTAGCACATGACCTCATGGTTCATGAGTTCAAGCCCCTCATCCAGCTCTGTGCTGACAGCACACACCCTGGAGCCTGCTTTGGATTCTGTGTCTCCCTCTCTCTCGGTCCCTCTCTGGCTCGCACTCTCTTCTCTCTCTCAAAAATAAATAATCATTAAAAAAATTTAAAAAAAAAAGAAAAAATTCAACTGGAATGTCGCCAAAGGACCAAAAACTACAACTGCAGATAACATTTGTATGAATGATGTCCAAATAAGAACTCTTAGATTTTTCTTTTTTGTTGTTGTTTCTTTTGTTTGACTTTCCTAGAGAACTAGTAAGGTAAATGTATGTGGAAAGTAAAAAAACAAAACAAAACAAAACAAAAACAAAAACACTAGCTCACAGTGGATAGAATACATAAATGAGTCTTATTTTTACAACAAATGTTACTGAATACTTTCTTCATTGGAATATTTGTGTATGTAGAAATGGAAGAAGACAGATTTAACAATGAGCAACCAGTATGCAACAAAGATTTTTTAATACGTGATATTTTAGTTCTCAGAATTACCTGTACTATTCTGATGATTTCAGTTCTCAGAATGACCCTGTCCTGTTTTGATGATATATCTCCATATTAAGAGGAAAAAACTGTAGATGGAGTTCACAGTTAAGCAACTTGCTTTAGTTTTCTCTCTAAAAA
This sequence comes from Panthera leo, assembly GCF_018350215.1. Taxonomy (NCBI): domain Eukaryota; kingdom Metazoa; phylum Chordata; class Mammalia; order Carnivora; family Felidae; genus Panthera; species Panthera leo. Next base: position 45,048,694 of record NC_056679.1, read on the forward strand.
ATGGTAGGATCAATGGTCAAAACCAGTTTAGCTCCACTGTGAAGCCTCCTTTGAGTAATCTTGGCTCATTAAACAAATTAATATTCCAGCCATGGAAGTATTCTGCCAATAGAGATAACCGGGGAAAAAAAATTGATTCTGAGTTTTTCATTTATTTATTACTCTTAGAAAGAAGAACAGGTAACTAAATTGTTTAATTAAAAATGAAAAATATCCGTAATTACTGAATAATAAAATTCCCTTATTTTGCTCCTTATCCTCTGTTTATGCAGCTGGAAAAAATTAATTTATCCTTACCTATTTTATCTTATTCTGGATGATGTGTCAAGCTGGATGATTTCACCAAGCTGTTGATAACGTGCCATCTTACACTTGGGAATGTGCTATTGTGTACAATTTAATTACTGAGTTATCACACATTTTCCATGCATATGTTCATAAATTGAATCTATTGTCAATCATTTATTTTTTCTTCTGTGACAGAGAAAAATCTATTTCTACCCATATGTGGCTGAAAATAGTGTTTTTATTCTTCTTCTTTGTCAGTTTTAGGATTACAAGAAGTTGTCTTTATTGTTTGTCATTGTTTGCAAACACATTTGGAAACATCATTTGCACAAGACATTGGAAAAGCCTTTCTGGTTTGATGGTTCTCATTCTAGGAAACACTAATTTAAAATGATGGAGAAAAGCTAAAATTAACTTTAGCTTAGTTTCCTTGATTCTAAATGCTTTTCGCTCACATCTTTATTAAAGGCTTACATAACATTCAATTTAAACTGCATTCAATCCATTATGACAAGTTCTAGCCAAATGCTCTAAAAACATATAACTTTTATTAGAAACAGCTTTCACTCTGTATTATAATGGTTGTGGCATGTTTTGATACAATTCAAACCAAAACACCTCAAGGTTCAGCAATCTGATGCTAGGAAGTAATTCATAAAACCTGACTTTTTATCAATTTGACTTTGAGACCATGTACATAAATTAGTCTAGAGTTTTTAACATTTTTATCAATAAATAACTACTTAACGATACTATCACATTGCTTCTGGGTGATGACATTGTAAAGAACTGTTCTTCCTTTCTCTGCCTGTTTCCTTCTAGATACATGAGATCATTAGCCTTTAAGCCCTTGATACAGAGAATAATGAAGCTGGTGTGTCATTTAATTTATAGCTTTTTCAGATAGTGCATGATATTATCTAATCTTAACTCTTAAATTCAGTGCCCTAGTCAGGCTTTCTCAAGTCAGTCATTTAATAACATTGCATCTGGCATTAAATTGAGCCTATGGATTTAGTTGCTGTTCTATACTGTGGGGTCCTCCTAACAAAATTTGCAAATGGAAAAAAAAAAATGAGACTACATTGCTTCAGGTTAAATACTGGTAATTTTGACTTGCAGTACATTAAAACTTTCTTATCTAAAAACCACACCATCATCTCAACATAAGGATAACATTAAATGAAAGTGGTGAGGAAGCATAAGGCAAGCTGACACCCTGTAACCACCCCTCCACCCCTCCCCCACCCCAGGCCTCAAAGGTGGGATATGTGTGACACTCCTATGGCACTACCAGTTGCCCAAGAACAAAGGAAAGGGGAAAACAAATGGTTAACTGATAGAGATCACAGTCAAGCAGGACCTGAGTCTGGATCAGTTTACATAGATCTTAGTAAATTGTAAGAAAAAGGCAATCTTATCAATAGCCTAATCTCCAGAAACCTATAGACTCAGTTTCCTGGAGCCCCGACATCACCCTCCCTTCCATAGTGATGTGGGGAACAAAGAGAAGAAGGAAATAATAGGTAAAAGTAAATTTCTTTATAACCTGCAGCCCATTGACAAATCCTCCAGGCAAATACAACAGAGATTTCTCCAGGAACTCCCTACGGTCTTAATGTTATGTTAATACCTTACCAGAGGGTAAACAACCTTAGTTTGACAGTAGCTAGGCCTCAGGTATCTTATGATCCTCATTAGCATATGAAAGTCCTTCTGGAGGCCTCCTTTTTGCTTTTACCTCCCCCAACTCCACGGTGTATAATCAGTTACTCTTTATAGCCCCAGTGCAGCCCTTTCTGCCCACTGCTCCTGTCCCTGTGCTTTAATAAAATCATGTTTTTGCACAAAAGACATCTAAAGAATTCTTTCTTGGCCATCAGCTCTGAACCCCACCACTCCAAAACCACATTAAAAGTACTAGTATATCAGATATACTTTTACAGTTGTAGTTTATCAGAAATAAGTTAAACATGGCAGGCTATATGCAAGGGTGAAAACCACCAATGAAGGATCCTTTCAACATCTTACAACTGAAGACAGAGTCATGTGTTGACTGAAACCAAAATGATCTTTTATTTGCCATATGAACTTCCTAAGGGTAATTCTGATCTATTTATTGCAAACTGTCTTGTCACTTGTTATAGTATATATAGGAAACAAAAGTCAGTAACTTGAAAGCAAAAATAACTATTTAAATTTGATGCTTGAGATTTCCTCTCAGAAAAGAAGAGACCAATTGCTTGGGATAATGAAACTAAAAGGAACACCATAGTTTGTATTTAACTTGACATCTTAAGTTTGTTCAAATAAGATATTGAACTAAAATCCCAGTGATGGCTGTGTCAGAGGGTTTATTGAGGCTACATTATTTTTGTTCCATAGAAACTTAATTTTTACTTTTATTCCATTAGCTTATATTAAAGGATACTGAATAAACATCACCATGAAACTCATTATTATATTTACTATAAAACTGTCATTGAGGATTTTACCTGTTAATTGGCCTATTGTCTTCCCTGCAGTGACCCATGAGAGCCATGTCTCTCATAGTCCAGTTCCACATTTATTGTGAATTCCATTTTAATCTTCAAATTACCTTTTTTTTTAATGTTTAGTTATTTATTTAGAAAGAGACAGAGACAGAGAGAGAGAGAGCAGGGGAGGGGCAGAGAAAGAGGGGGAGAGAGAGGGACAGGGAGAGGGAGAGAGAGAGGGAGAGAATCCCAAGCAGGCTCCAAGCTCATCATGGAGCTCATCATGGAGCTCAATCTCATGACCACAAGATTATGACCTCAGAATATATCTACAGTCGGGCGCTTAAGGGACTGAGCCACTGATGTGTCCCTTCAGATTATTTCCAGTATGCATTTTGTATATTAACTTGATAATTATCTTATAAACATATCCTATTATTATCCTATTTTCCATAATCTTATTTTCTTTGCAGAGCTATATACACTTAAATCTTTTGTATACTTTCAAACATTTATAGGGGCGCCTGGTTGGCTCAGTCAGTTAAGTGTCCGATTTCGGCTCAGGTCATGATCTCCCAAGTTCGTGAGTTCAAGCCCTGCCTAGGGCTCTGTGCTGACAGCTCAGAGCCTGGAGCCTGCTTCAGATTCTGTGTGTCTCTCTCTCTCTTCTCCTTCCCTACTTGTGCTCTTTGTCTCTCAAAAATAAATAAACATTAAAAATTTTTTTTTAATTATATAAAAATAATTATGAAGTAGATAGCAGTATAATAAATACACAGCAATTAAAATATGTTTTCAACAGCTAACATTTTTTCCACTTATGATAACAATTAGGACTTGTTCTTAAAAATATTTATATATTTTTAAATTGAAGTTTAGTTGACACACAGTCTTATATTAGTTTCAGGTGCAGCATAGTGATTCGACAAGCCTATATATTAAGCTAACACAAGTGTAGCTTCCATCTGTCTCTATATGATAATTGACTATGTTCTCTGTGCTCTAACATCTTTTATCCCCATAACTTATTTATTCCATAAATGGAAGCTTCTACCTCTCACTCCCCTTCACTCATTTTCCCCATCTTTCCATCCCTTTCACCTCTGACAATTACCCTTATGTCCTCTGCTCTTTCTGGGTCTGTTACTGTTTTCTTGTTTGTTCATTTGTTTTTTAGATTCCACATATAAAGGAAATCACACGGCATTTTTTGTTTCTGTCTTACTTCATTTAGCATAACACTCTCTAGGTCCATCCATATTGTCACCAATGGCAAGATCTCATTCTTTTTTTTAGGCTGAGTAATATTCCATTGTGTGTATGTGTATGTGTATATGTATATGTGTATATGTATATATATGTATATACATCTTTTTTGTCCATTCTTCTATCAATGGACACTAAGTTTCTTCCATAGTTTGTTTATTGTAAATAATGCTGCAATAAATAGGGGTGCATTTATTTTTTCAAACTGATGTTTTTGTTTGCTTTAGGTAAATACCCAAATATGGAATTACTGGATAGTATGTTATTTCTATTTTTAATTTTTTGAAGAATCTCCATACTGTTTAATACAATAATTTTTATGGACAGCTCACCCATTAAACACCGTGGATTTCTTGATTGGTCCAATTTAACATATCTTCACTATAATAAAAATAAACAAATACCATTGAAGTTAATAGCAATAGGAATTTAAATACGTTTTACTTTTGAAATTTATATTACTCTGGGATTTAGAATACTTTTTAATATTAAGCTTTCTTATCTGGAACATATGAATAATAACCTGCCAGTTATGATTATTATAAGGACAAGATCAGGTAATAATGTAAAATAAATTTACTAAAAGTAAAGTCAATCAATCAGTAAGAAACAATATTTGGAGTGTATGTGAGCCAGTCATTATGCTAAATATGCTGGATATGCACTGATGGACAAACAGACACAGTTCTTTCCCACTAAGACTAATACTATAGAGGAGATATAAATGTATCACTAAATATGTAACTGCAACTTGTGATAAATCATAGGAAAAAAAAAAGGTACTACAGATTAAATGGTTACAATGTGCCTGAGAAAAATTACAGAAACACTGATACCTGGTAAAAGAGAAAGAGATAAAGCTATGAATATTCTAGGAAAAATGAATCACGTGCACATGATTTTCAGATGTGAGATTGATAAAAATGACCAAAGTAAGAGAGACAAAAAGTGGAATAAGGTGAAAGTAGATACATAGGTGGAATTCTGTTTATCTTACATTCTTACAGTTCATGTTAATCATTTCAGACTTGTCTCTAAGAACATGTAAAGACGTTGAGACTGTTTATCACTGACTATTTTTTAAGAGCAGCTTTAGATTTATTGCAAGATTGAGAAGAAGGTACAGATTCCCCATAAACACCCTATCCCCACATATGCATCCCTCCCCAACAATTAACACTCCTCACCAGAGTGGTACATTTGTTACAACTGATGAACCTACACTGACACATCATTATCACCCATAGTCTACAGTTTACACTACCGTTCACTCTTGGTGTTGTACATTCTATGGATTTGGACAAACATATAATAATACATAGCCATCATTATGGTATCATACAGAGTATTTTCACTGCCTTAAAAATCCTCTGCTTTCATTCTGTTTTGCATTCCAACCCCAACCCCCAAGCACTAGCAACCAGTGACCTTTTGCTGTCTTCACAGTTTTGGCTTTTTCAGAATGTCATCTACTTGAAATCATACAGTAGCCTTTTTAGAGTGGCTTCTTTGACTTATAATACCCATTCAAGTTTCTTCCATATGCTTTCATGGCTCGATCATTTCTTTTTAGTCCTGAATCATATTCCATTGACTGGATGTACCACAGTTTATTTCTCCATTCACCCACCAAAGGACATCTTGATTGTTTCTAAGTTTGGGGAGTTATGAATTGCGCTGCTATAAACAACTGTGTGCAAGCTTTTTTGTAGACATCAGTTTTCAACTCCTCTGGGTAAATACGATGGAGTGTGATCACTGGATTCTATGATAAGAGTATGTGTAGTCTTATAAGAAACAAACTGTCTCCCAGAGTGGCTATACCATTTGCATTCCCAACAGCAATGAATGAGAGTTTCTGTTGTTTCACTTCCTCACCTTTGGTGTTGCATTGGGTGTTGTCAGTTTTCCAGATTTTGGTTATTCTAATAGGTGTGTGGTGGTATAGTTACTTGAATTTGTATTTTCCTGATGTGACATAAGGTGGAGCATCTTTTCATATGCTTACTTGGCACCTATGTATCTTTGGTGAGGTGTCTGTTAAGGTCTTTGGTCTGCTTTTAAATCAAGTTGTTTGTTTTCTTATTGTGGAGTTTTAAGAATTCTTTGTATATTTTGAGTAACAGTCCTTTATCAGATATATAATTTCCAAATATTTTCCTAGTCTGTGGCTTTTCTTCTTATTCTCTTGACATTGTCTCTTACAGAGCAGATGTTTTAAGTTTCAGAGGAGTCCAGCTTTGTGGTTACATCTTTCATAGATCATGCCTGTTGTGTTGTCTCTAAAAAGTCATGGTCATACCCACGGTATTCTAGGTTTTCTCTAATGTGATCTTCTATGAGTTTTACCACTGAGATATTTTAATTGAGAGTGAAATTATCAGACTTGTATTTATAAAGATTTACTGGCTATTGTTCAAGAATGTTTTGAAGTACAAGTGTGAACTCAGGGATACAAACTAAGAATCGATTGTAATTACTCAGGCCAGAAATGATGGTGACTTACACCAAGGTAATAACATTGGAGGCTAAGTCATGTGTACTTACTCCAAATTTAATAAGAGGAGAGAAGTAGAAATTTGTAATGATAGGATAAATGTTGATGCCTAAGAAGAGTGGATCATCAAAGGTGACTTTCATTTTACTGTCCTGGTCAATTCCACAGATTATGAAAGACTGTGGAAGAATAAGACTAGCTAAAATTCAAATAGAAAATCATGATATAGTGGATCACATTTTACCTGATCTTTTAGGCTTAAATGTGACTTAACATTTCCAAAGCAAGTTTTGCTTTTAGTACCTTGTTTGGAAATACTATTTCCTATATATTGAGCACTGCTGCTGAATTACATTATGGATTTTTTTGGTACCTAAATTTATCAAAGTGAAGTCTTGTTACACTCTCAATGTCACCTGGAAAAGAGAACTTCTGAAAAGTGAAGTAAGCAGTTGTTGCTTTGTGGAGGGAAAGTCAATAACTTGATTCATGACACCTTCAAATTTCTACATATTTAAAAGCAAAAAAGCAGATTACACAGTGGTGCTCAAAAAAGACCACATAAAATATAAAATATAGTATATGATATATCATGAGTATAAAATATATTTTATGAGTATAAAACAAAGCACTCAGAAATAATAAACACACAATATGCAAACCAACTAACCTAATTTTAAAAATCAGAAAAACAAAAAATATGATATGGAAGAATAAAATAACCATCATAAGAGAAAAATCAAACTCTTAGGATATTAGTGTTATACCTTTAAATAAATATTTTTGAAAATCTAAAAGAAATTGATAACTCTCTAGGAAGTTATAATTTACCAAATATTACTCCAGCAAGGAAACTCTAAGAGGTATTTCCACAGAAAACAAATAGGTAATATTATCAAAGAGCATCCCTCTACCTCCAAATAATTTCACAGCTAAGTATTGCCACATTTAAAAATCAAATAATGTGAGGGATATGAAAAGGCATACAGAAAGCAAGTACAACACTTGTGATACCTTATAAAAACTGCAGAAAGGAACATTCTTATCATTCACTTATGCAAAATTCCAAAGGAAATAAAAATACTAGCTAGCAGAAGACAATGCCATATCAACAAAATATATCATAATTAAGATTGATCCTGGTAATAAAAGGATACTTCAATGTTATAGTGACTATCATACACTTCATTCAAACCAAGACATTTTTATCTTTTGTTTATGTATTTATTTTAAGAGACAGTACATGCATGAGTGGGGGAGGGGCAGAGTCTTCAGCAGGTTCAGTGCTGTCAACACAGAGCCAAACATGGGGCTTGATCTCACAAACTCTGAGATCATGACCTGAACTGAAATCAAGAGTCAGACGCTTAACAGACTGAGCCACCCAGGTGCCCACAAGACATTTTTAAAATGAAAAGAGTTACTCTTTCATTTATATATTTATCGATACACACACACACACACACACACACACACACACACACACACACAATACACACACACACACACACACAAAAGAGGAATAAATCAGGTCTATTTTGAGCAAACTATTACTTTTTCCTCATGGTACTTACAATACATCAGAATTTGTAATTTTATTTGTATTGGTGCAGGTTTTCTTTCACAACCACCTCCAAGGCTAGAGTTTAAGCCTCAGATAGCAAGGACTCCAAACTTCTAATTCAGCGTTATGACCTCTAGCATGAATGAATGAATGAATCTAGTAAGTGGCATAATAGAGAACTAAATTAAAATTGTTGGATGAAGTAATTCAGTATTAACTCATCCTTACCTCCTGTTACCAACCTGGTCATAACATATGGCATGCACCTGCCTTGATATATACAGAGATTCAAAACATATACAAACATGCTGCTGTATTCTTAAATATCTTAAATTTAATAATAGTTCATAACTGAGGAGTAAAAAATATTGTATATGAGAATACCAAAAAATAGATGTGGAAATATATTACTAATGATTAATTTGAAATTTGAAAGTAATGGTATTAGAACGAAACAAGAGCTATCTCGCATCATTCTCTCCTGAAGAAAAGAACAGTTTCTCTGATATTTCAAAATAAAGGAATAAGATAAGTTACATTTTCAAGGATTTTTAAATGCCTGAAAAATTATATAATATGGTGAGTAACTTATATAGTGTATATTTTACCATCTTCATCCAGTATTCCTCCTCACAAACTATTAAAAGTCCTAGGTCACTTAAGAAATCTCCTTCTTAAACAATTTTTAAATGATACTATCCAAGTGAAGTAATCTTAAAACATGAATGAAGAGTTTTACATAATTTGAAAATAATATATTTGGATCTTCTATGAGTTCTAAAAATTATTTACTGAATCATAAAGTTTTAAAAATGTCATATACCATAATAGTATGGTATATCTATACATTGATAAATATATTACACTAAAATGATTTCATCCACATTATTTTCATTGAGAGAATTACTCCTATAAAAACTGACATTTGCCTTAGACTTATTTCCAGAAATAAGACTCACAGGACAAGGTCTCCCTGTCAACATGGTGTGGTGGAAATGGCATTGCCTTTACAGTAAGAGGAACTTGGCTCTACTACAAACCAGTTTTATGAGGCAAGATACCCTTGGGATTTCACTATCTGTAATGTTATGGTGAAGCACTGCAGGTTTATTGTGAAGCCAGTATATATTATTACCACAGGAAATAGGGTCATGTCATATTAGTGAAAGTACCTGGCAAGACAGAAAAAAATATTTCCTACATGCTAATTTCCCACTCTCTCCTTTCTTTCGGTCCATCTTTTGAATCACGAAATCATATTTACTGCTTATTAATAGAAAATATTCCTTTTGGCACTTTAGTAAGGATGCATCTTCAAACTGATGTTTACCTTGACCAATTAAAACGATGGTGATATTCAATGGAGTACTACGTGGCAATGAGAAAGAATGAAATATGGCCCTTTGTAGCAACGTGGATGGAACTGGAGAGTGTGAGGCTAAGTGAAATAAGCCATACAGAGAAAGACAGATATCATATGTTTTCACTCTTATGTGGATCCTGAGAAACGTAACAGAAACCCATGGGGGAGGGGAAGGAAAAAAAAAAAAAAAAGAGGTTAGAGTGGGAGAGAGCCAAAGCATAAGAGACTCTTAAAAACTGAGAACAGGGGGGCGCCTGGGTGGCGCAGTCAGTTAAGCGTCTGACTTCAGCCAGGTCACGATCTCGCGGTCTGTGAGTTCGAGCCCCGCGTCAGGCTCTGGGCTGATGGCTCGGAGCCTGGAGCCTGTTTCCGATTCTGTGTCTCCCTCTCTCTCTGCCCCTCCCCCGTTCATGCTCTGTCTCTCTCTGTCCCAAAAATAAATAAAAAACGTTGAAAAAAAAAAATTTAAAAAAAAAAAAAAAAAAAAAACTGAGAACAGGGGCGCCTGGGTGGCGCAGTCGGTTAAGCGTCCGACTTCAGCCAGGTCACGATCTCGATCTAGCGGCTGTGAGTTCGAGCCCCGCGTCAGGCTCTGGGTTGATGGCTTGGAGCCTGGAGCCTGGAGCCTGTTTCCGATTCTGTGTCTCCCTCTCTCTCTGCCCCTCCCCCGTTCATGCTCTGTCTCTCTCTGTCCCCCCCCCAAAAAAAAAAAAAAAAAAAAAAGTTGAAAAAAAAAATTAAAAAAGACTGGATATTTAAAAAAAAAACAAAACTGAGAACTGAGGGTTGATGGGGGGTGGGAGGGAGGGGAGGGTGGGGGATGGGTATTGAGGAGGGCACCTTTTGGGATGAGCACTGGGTGTTGTATGGAAACCCATTTGACAATAAATTTCATATATTGAAAAAATAAAAAAAATAAACAACGATGGTGATATTAACATTATTTGGGAAAGGATGAAATGAATAGCATTATCACAGAAACACAATGTTCAGGCTTATTAGCCTGTAACCAAAACCATAAAAACATTTATATCAGTTCTGTAGTATAAAGAAATATGCCTCCTTCCAGAGTCCCCAGGTTTCCCTAAGAGTCTTCCATGGTTGGGTTCATTGATCACACATGTGAAGTTTTCAGTTTTCTGCTCCCAGCTCATCCTAAAATTACAATGTTACTGTCTTTTAGTTTTTTTGTTATTAATCCTAGTGATGTAACTTGTTGATTGGTGGAGGAACAATTCTAATGAGAACATCATTGGTGATAATGTGACTAATAATAATAGCTACATCTTGTAGCAGAGTTCTATTGAACCCCACATACTGTGATTATTTCATTTATTATGCTGACATATAAGTAAATGTTTTGTGAAATTCTCAAAACCTATAACTCCCTGATTTCATATAATGGTAAGTGACAGGGCCAAAATTAAACAGATTTTTTTTTTTCTGATATTAAAGGGCTTGGTAAAACCAACAAACAAAAAGCCAAAACAAAACAAAAACAAAATAAAACAAACAACACCCACAACATGAGGAAAATATTGGAGAATAAGAAAGGCTCTTCTATGCTCCAGGGCATTGAGCATTAGGAACTCGTTTTTCGTATATTCCAGACAGGAAAGCATCCTCAGAGAATCACTAGCAATTTATTCCAGAAGGTGGAAAAGTTACAAAGTCAGTTATAGACAAAGACAAAAATACCCTCTTATGGAGAGGTGTTGGTAACTAATTTAAATGGTTAGTAAATATGTGGGCTCAAGATAAGAGAAAATGAACTTAAATGGCAAGATGTGGGAATAAATTCATGAGGCAAACTCAGAAAGGTCAAAATCTGTGAAATATCAAGGTCTTTTGCATTTTTCATGCATATTTATGCTAACCTTGAAAAAATAAGCAGTCTTTTGGATTAGAAATAGGTTTGGACTGAGAATGGGTCAGAATAACTTTATTTATCATATTTTTCTTGGTTTAGGTATATTCTTATATTTTAAATTTTAAAAAGCTGTTTTATTTTCAAATTCCTCTGGCAGTGTTTTATTTTTGAATAAGGGATTTTTGGAAAACAATTAGAAAATGTCTTGCTATAGAATATTTCTCTGACTTTTGTTGACTTTGGCAAGGGAAAAATATAAGTATTCAGAATTATATTTACCCCAGAATTTATTACCAGGAGCTGTCATTGTACATTGAAGTCTTTTAGCAGAAAAGATGTGCTAAAATAATGCTCAGACCTCATACATAGTCACACACATCATTACTTACAGTTTTAAGAATCGGAAGTGCTTATATTTAAAAACATGGCATCTAGTTTCTTTTTAAATGATTTCTTAAAATTTCAGCTTTATTGTACATACTACCATTTCTGCAATAGTCATTTTAAAGTACTCTTCAAACACAACTCTTGGGTAATATTAAAGAATCAGCTGAATGTGAATCCTAGAAAAACAGTAAAACTTTTCTACATTTATCCATTTTATTCTGTTCATAAAGATTTTTTGAAGAATCATAGAACTTAAGAACTTTAGAAAGAAAAGGACCACGGGAATTAGAAGTGAAATTAGTAAGATAAAAGAGAAAGTGTTTGGCAAGTCAGACACAAACTGATATTTTGTGGCCAGTTCAAACCTCACTACTATATTCTTCTCCCTTGATTTGAACTTTTTTTTTTTCAAATTTCCTTTTGAGAAAATGAGCTTCTATTATAACTGCTGATATGAGAATAAGCAGGTATTCAGTATCAACTCCTAATGACTTGTTCACTCATTTCTGGAAATGATCACAAAGTCACATAATGTTAAACAAAAGTTAGAATACACATCTACACCACTTGAGCCTAGTTGCTGGTGAACTTACTGGAATGTATTTTTAAACAAAAAAAACAAACAAAATTCTGTTAATGTATACTTTCAGACATCATTAATGTGATTATCTTTGTTCTTTACATTTAAACTCAAAGTGAAACAAGATATAGAAAAACAGATTATTCTCTTCTGCTTAGTACTCTTCCTATTATTATTCTTCCTATTGTTCCTATTACATGCATGTGTTTTGATAAAGAACATTTTGTATTAAATCTGCTAATAGAAAAATAATTAATCCCAAAGAAACAGATGGTTATTACTGTTTGCTTCTTGAAAGATCTCAATCTTCTTGTCAACTCTCACTCTTTCTATACTTACCACCAATGCAATGGCCAAAGGCGGGGTGTGGGGGTGGGAATTATCATGACAATGTATTCTTAATACCAATTGTAAAGGCAAAATAATTGTCCTAGATAACATTTGTTATAATTTATTTCACTCTATAACATAAACAGTAAACAGATCTTCCTTGACCTAAGGTGGGGTTACATCATAGGTAGAAAATGTCATAAGTAAAAAATGCATGTAATACCCCTAATTTACCAAATATCATAGCTTACCTAAGCCTACCTTAAACGTGCTCAGAATGCTAACATTAGCCTACAGTTGAGCAAAATCATCTAACTCAAAGCCTATTTTATAATAAAGTGCTGAATATCCCATGGAAGCTATTGAACACTGTACTGAAGTACAAAATAGAACGGTTGTATGGGTACAGAATGGTTGTAAGGATATCAGTTGTTCACCCTGGTAATCACGTGGCTGACTGGGAGCTGTGGCTGGTCCCCTCTGCCCCTGCCAGCATCATGAGAGAGGATGTTACCACATTATCAATAGCCTGAGAAAAAAAATCAATATTTAAAATTTGAACTATGGTTTCTACTGAAGGTGTATTAGTTTTGTACCATCACAAACTCAAAAAAGCATAAGTCAGATTTTCATAACTTGCAGTCTGTACTGTTTCACATAATACTAGCTGTTGTCACAGAGAAACTCCAAAATCTTAGCAGCTGAAGTTTATGAAGTCCAAAACTTCTTGCGGCAGAGGCAAGAAGTAAGCTGTGCTCCATACCAGATTTTAGAGAACCAAGTAACAGAAGCTCTGTCATCAACACATCCTCACACCTTGTGCTATCAGCATACAGCCAGGAAACATGAGAAGAGAATGCTTCCCAGATGAAGCTTCAAAGATTGGGTCAGAGTTGGAAGTCTAATGTATCAGTTTGCCCCACTCTATTGGCTACAATTGTGTCATAGGGTAAGGGAGACAACTGCTCATTCTGTGTTACAAGTATTGTCTGTTGGTAGAATAGGGAGAGACCTCCGGGCCCTGAGGCCTCTGCCCAGCCCATCCCTGGGTCAGCACTGGAGGCTCTTAGTCTCATGGCAAGAAAAGAAATCACAGACAGACCAGACTGTGGTGAGCAGTGTTAGTGAAGAGTTTGAGAGAGAGAGAGAGAGAGAGAGAGAGAGAGAGAGAGAGAGAGAACTCTCGGAGATGTGAGAGCAGGTGGATCAAGGGAAGTTTGCATGTGGCTTTTGAGCCTCTATCTTTTATTGATAGTTGCTAACTAAGGAGCGGGATACTTATTATTTGAGGAACAGATTTCTTTTGGAACTGGGTTTCACACTTTTTCTTCCTTACCTGGTCAGGGTCTCTGGCCTTCTTTATCTTGAGCCTGGTTTGATCTGGTTTCTTGTGGCCTCCTTTTGTGGAATGCTGCCATGGCAGATTGCTAACTTTCCTGATAATAGGCCTTGAATCCCTCTTTGCTGGTCTCCAGACATCCTGTTAAAGCCTAACTAAATGCCTACTCTAACACAAGCAACTGTTTGATCAGTCCACCTGGAGACAGCAATGACTGCTCAGATAGGAATGTTTTTGGATGCTGAGACAGATGTCCCAACAGGATGCCCAGTGACTAAGAATGAAGTATATTTAGTAGTCCGAACCAGGGAGGAATCCCAGAAAGGGAAGAACTCAAGCAGGGATGTGGAAGAAGGGAACAAAGGGTGGGGTAGATTGCTGCTTTTATTCTGGTGAGAGGTAGAGCTAAAGTAGGGATTTCTTGCCTGCAGCCAGAGACTATTCTCGATATTCCCACCCTCTGGCAGGGGCCAAGGGTGCGAGGGCCTTCTTGGTTACTCAGATGTGGGGCAGTCTGGGAAGAGGGAGGGAAGAGAATTGAAAACCTGTCAATATTTAAACATCAAAAATGGAATCGACCTAATTATTACAGCAATCTAAGATTACATGAGCAATCAGATTGCTCTGATGGACAAATAAAACAAATAAAGTTCCCTCTTTGGGTTCTGCACGAAGTTCTGATGTGTGTCTGCATGTGGGAAGGGGATTCCTTCACACCACCAAGCAATTCTCCAGACACCAGCTGAATGTTCCACAACTCAAATTAATTCTCACATTATCTACCTAGCGACAAATCCAGATCATACAGGTTAAGGGCTCAGCCCCTCAAGACTGTCCCCCCGTCTACTTCAGATGCCAGTTGCAAGACCAGGTCATTACCTACACTTCTGACTGGCTAGGTTCTAACTTCCACCTCAGGTTTGATTAATGTGCTAGAATGGCTCACAGAACTTAAAGAAACATTTACTTACTAAATCATCAGTTTATTATAAAAGGGAATAACTCAGAAACAGCAAGGTAGAGAAGATGGATGATACAGTGAGATGTGGGGAGAGGGCCTGGAGCTCTGGCCACCTCTCCAAGCACGCAACTTTCCCAGCACTCCCACAAATATTCACCAACCTGGAAACTCTCAGAACTCCTTTCCTTTGGGTCCCCCTGCCCCAGGACCAGCATTACAGGGTAGGGTTGATTGGGCCATTGGTAACTGATTCAACCTCTTGTTCCTCCACCCTTCTTAGAGAGGGAGAAAGGTGGTGCCCCTGGAAATTCCAACTTTTTCAATCACATGGTTGTTTCTCCTGGCAACCAACCTCCATCCTTAGGTGTTGCAAATGTCACCTCATTCACATAACAAAAGATACTTTTAAGCTCTTAACACTGAGGAAACTGCAAGGGTTTTAGGAGAGTTTTTGTTTTTGTTTTTGTTTTTTTGCCAGGAGAGAGACAAAGACCAAATGTATACTTGTTATAAATCACAATATCACATCCCTGTTAGGGGAAAAAATACTATTCCCTTCAACTGACCAGTCAAGCAGCCATGTTTATCAATTTAGAAGTCCTCGACTATACCATATTGTTTTGTTTCTATGCATTTGCACATGGTTCTGTTTGTTTCTTCAGTTTATTTTTTTTAAATTTTTTTAATGTTTATTTATTTTTTCAGAAAGAGAGAGAGAGAGAGAGAGAGAGAGAGACAGACAGACAGACCATGAGTGGGTAAGGGCAGAGAGAGAGAGGGAGACACAGAATCTGAAGCAGGCTCCAGGCTCCAGGCTGTCAGCACAGAGCCCAATGTGGGGCTCGAACTCACGGGCCGCGAGATCATGACCTGAGCCAAAGTCAGACACTTAACCAACTGAGTCACGCAGGCGCCCCTTGTTTCTTCAGTTTATAATGTTCTCTTTCCAAACCTACCCTCCATCCTGGCCGGATGTAAAGATACCCAGTAATAAAACTTGTAAGTGTGAGGTTATTTTAATAAGATTTTATTATAAGATCTCTTTTTTCAAAAAGTTACAACTTTGTTGAATGATACTAAAGAAATGTTGGATAAATTTGAAAAATTCCACAAATGTTATTGAAGATTCAATATTTTAATTATGATATCTCTCCACCAATCCAATTTTGTTAAACCAACATACCTTAAAAGGAACTATCTTTGTGTGTGGTTAATATGTATGTACATGTGTGTGTATGTATGAATGTGTGTGTGTATAGACACACACACTGTGAAAGATACACTAGAATCAATTATACAACACTGTGTTGTAGCAAAAATTAGACATGAAAGCAAGCACTTAATTTCTCTTCAATCAATATTAGCTCTTACCATAATTACTTTGTATGAACACTTAACTCTTTTAGACTGGGCATATATCATTTCCTAATAATCAAACAGCTATTTCATAAATACAAAATTTAATTGATTTAAAAATCTGAAGAAAAAAGAAATAAAGAGATTCAGCTTAAATATAGTTTATTTTATGGAGCCATTTCTGATCTCTCTCAGTATTCATATACCCCCAAACAATGAATGAGTCTCTTTCATGACATGATATATGACAGATTGAACCCAATTATTGTTGAGGCATCTCTAAACTAGGCACTCTGCTAAGCATTAAGTGTATTATCTTAATCTTCAAACTAACTCTCTAAGGTGGGAGATTTTATTGTCATCTTACAGATGAGGAATCACATGCATTTACGTAGACTATTTTGACTACTAGGACCAAGGTTCCAAGTTTTAGCTCCTGAAAACATATTGAGCACATAGATTTTAAATATATATTTAATGAATCACTAAACTGACAAAATATATATATTCCACCATATCATTGAAGGGAGCATAATTGTCTAGGCATTTCCATTTTATTCCCCTAAGTTCCCCAATGCCTGTCTTTTGGCTTCTGTCTTTTGGATGACTTGAGTACCATTAATTTATTTAAAAGTGTCTGGAATGACATTTACATGGCATATTCTCAGTGGATTAAAGGGAAAAAGAGTCCACAAAGAGCAATCAGAATGAAAGGGGTGAACTTTTCAAATTTTACTCTCTACATGGCAAAACACATAGAATAATACATTTACTAGTTGGAGAGTTCAGGCCACCTGGAAAATATTCTTGCAGAGTTAAAGACAAGGATTTATGGGCTAGATTCACATTTAGTATGGAGCTTGGAAGAAAGTGTGTGTGGCTGATATGCTTCAGGTTTAACACCTTCCTCAGACACTTAACATCCATATCCTATTCAACATTCTTTCAACTCTTCTCCTTAATGTTTTTACCTGCCTATCTATTTCTATTTTTTCCTCCTTTTGTTTTTCACATCTTCTATCCCCAAACATGACTTTCTTAGGTCCATGCACATAAAGTCTTTCCTAAGAATAAAGAGCGAAAGGGAAATCCTTAGCTTTGTTTATTTGAATAAATTTGATTATTTTATGAATCTTTCACAAATCTTATCATTCAGGCTCCAATTCCGGGTTATGCAATACCCCGGCAGATGTGGTAGGCTGATATTTGGAAGAAATCAACCAGAGCTCATTTTTCTCAAAGTTTCCTTTTTTTCACCCACTGTTCAAATAGCTAATAGGCTGTATATTATTTATCTTAGGAAAGAAATTTGTTCCTTCAAAAATTAAAGAGAAGAAAAAGGGAGGGAGGGAGATGAAGTTCAGGGAAGAAAGTAGATGAGGGGCAGAAATAAAGGGAGGAAGGCAGAAATTAGAAAAGAGCCTGGGAGATCTTTAAGGAGATGACGATAGATATTTAGTGTCAGGAGAAATGAAAAGGAGGTGAGAACAAGACCAGAGGGATCCATAAGATGTTCTTGTTCTGTTTCTTGGGCAAAATGCTATAAAAGCACGATGTCAATCGCCACCTTTCCTCCCTCCACAAAAAGAACATCTTTATATTTTTCATCCAGGCATAGGATACAATAGATTTCAATACCTTAGGATGACATCAATGCAGCAGAGAGGTCACTATAGCCCAAGATATGTTAAAGAAGCAGCAAGGAGAGGGATGGACTGGAAATGAGTGGCAAATGAGGATTTCTAGTTTCCTTCTATGAACTAATGGCTTGGACTAAACAGATTACTCATCTCCCCACTCCTCTAGCAACTACTTTAACAAAGAGAAGCTCAAAATAGGTATGGATTTGAATTTTCTAAAAATTAAAGAATACTGTACATATTGCACACTTGAGAATCATTCCCATTAATTTTTTTTTTAATTTTTATTTATTTTTGAGAGAGAGAGAGAGAGAGAGCGCACGCAGAGAGGGGCAGAGAGAGAGGGAGACACAGAATCCAAAGCAGGTTCCAGGCTGTCAACACAGAGCCTGATGCAGGGCTCAAACTCACGGACTTCGAGATCATGACCTGAGCCAAAGTCAGATGCCTGATGGACTGAGCCACCCAGGCTCCCCAAGAATCATACCCATTAAACTGAAAAAATAAAAAAGATGTAGTAAGCTTGATGGACCTACAAGCAAAGACTTTGCTCTGCAGAGAAGTACGAGATAGTGATACCATCTACAGGGCTCTAAGTGTTAGCTGCCTTGTATTATAAATGAACTACTCTTTGATTTGCAGAGTTATTATATCTGGACAAATAAAACTTTTAATAATGAAAGAGTTGCAAAGCGGCCTAAAGAAAAAATAACATATTTTTATCATGAAAATTATAGTAGCATTGTAGGACTATGAATCAGTTTTTATAGTGAGTGCATTGACCTCTGAAGCCCTGAATGCCATCCACAGACACCTTCAAATCACTAACACATGGCTTACTTTAGGGATTTCATTGTACTTTGAGGGATCTGATTTTAACCAATTCTTAGACATGCCCTCTTGGTGAAGTTACCCAAATTTACATCTTAAGTTCCACCAATGCTCTTTATAAAGAAGTAGGTCCTTATAACTTATTTTTTTGATTAAGGAGACAACATGTCTTTGTGAATGTGAGAAAGAACATAAAGTTTTCTTTTGTTGTCAACAGTGAGATTTGTGTACATGCTTCATGCCTTTCAGTTGTTTAAAGATGAAAAAGAGGACATTTTAAAAGATACCTCAGCTTCAGTGAGCTGTAATTGACAAAACTGTGAGACATTTAAGGTGTGCAACATGATAATATATGTATTCATTGTGAAAGTAAAATCTTTCAGATTGATGTCACTAAATATTATGCTATATTCCTCTGGTTTTACGTCACATACCCTTTTTTCATATAGTAAGATCACCAACTGAGATATATCTCATAGTCAGTGGCATCTTCCAATGGGGACTCTTGTCTAAGGCAACAGTCATGAAGTAGCTATTAATGATTGCACGAGTTCTTAAAATCACCAGCATCAAGACTTACAGAATGAATGTTAGTAGCTTTGAGCAAAATCTTAAAGATGAGAACAGAGCACTAACCCTAGGGAAAGAAGTAATATGAAAAGGAAGGAGGGAAAGTAGTGATTTAGGAATGTGTTTAGAAATATTCCTAAAGCAGGAATCAAAAATTCTCTTGGCGTGCTTAAGTGCAAATGAGCTTCAGAACTTGGAATCGATGGCTACTAGTTCCCTAAGGTTTCCTTTAAAGTGTTGCAACACCAGTGTCCTTGATAGTACAGTCTTAGGTGGAAGAAAAACTGACATCAATGATTCTAAGTAGCAAAGTATGTCAGAAGCATTTGATGCTAAACGGGAAGATTTTGGAAATACCTTACCTAATTTGTTACCACTGTACTTCCTGTTTTTTTGTTTGCATTCGAGCGATATGAGACAGTCTATATTTAAGTAGTAGAGCATAGCTTATTTGATAAGCATAAAAAACACTGTCTCCATGTGGGTTTTTGTTCTGGTTTGGTTTTCCCTTTGTTAGTCATATATCAATAGTGGAGCTTCCTAGAATTAATTAGGTCTTATATTTGTTGAAATATAAAATGTGTCTCTGTGTAAGGCAGAGCTAGATCAATATACAGCATGTCTCTGTATATATTCATACCCACTGTTAATCTATATATAAGTAATCAATGTATTTTATAAAGTACGATTGATAGTCTTTAAGTTATTTGGTAACTTAAGGCATGCGTTCTTAAAATTCCCTTTGGTTTCTAACATTATAAACACGACAGCCAATAGAAAAATTAAAGTTATACTACACAAGAAATTTCTAACCTTTATTTTTTTTGAGTAGATCTGCTGCTACTGAAAACTAAGCATATTTTACAGGTTTATCCAGAGCCCATTTTGCCTAATCACATATTGATTCATTAAGAAAGATTGATGTAAAAAGGAATCCAGTTCAGAATGTGTTGAGGACCTGCTAGACTTGCCACTGGGCTGAGGGTTAAAAATATGCAGGTGAATATATAACATATAGTCCCAGATTTAAAAAATACACCCACAGATTGAAAGTGGAAATGGTGCACATCCCCCGTATTTCAGTGTGACAGAATGATGCACCAACTCTTTTTGAATAAGGTGCTGCTTAATAACAGCTACAGAACTATAGAAATTTGTCTCAGGATGAGAGTTATTGAGAGTCAGCGAGAACTCAGAGGGAACATTACAATGCATTGGTTGTGAATGATGAGTTAGCTTTCAGTGAAATGCAAAAGGTTGTTCCTGTAAAGAGCATGAATAAAGGCAAGCATGCGTGTTGAAGGAACAATTCATGTAACTGGCACGCAGGATACAAATAAAGCATTTTTGTTCCTGAGGCTGGAAAAGTACATTTTTAAGGGACCTGAATTAGGGCCATAAACATTTTCCTCAATGTCCTTAGCAAAATTTTTTGTTAAACAAGCATTTTTTCGGTGATTTACATTTTTAAAATTTATTTTATTTCCCAATTGGAATTCATTTTGCTTCTAGTTATCAGTCACTTTATATCAAAGTCATAAAAGGATATCATTTTGCATTCATCAAATTGTCAAATATTAGATAGTCTACAATACCTAGTATTGGTGAGCATGTGGAACACAGAAATAGGAAATCTCTGCAATCAGTTAGGCAAATACTTACTGTGGAAATTGTCTGAAGTCATATATTGAAATTAAAAATATGTGTACTTTTTTTTTTAATTGTGGTAAGAATGCTTTTTAACTAATCATGTTTAACACGAACTCTAAGGGTGAATAAGAAGGGAGCCAGGCCAGAGTCTGGAAGTCAAATTAGAAATTTATTTCAGCTGTTGATGTTAAGAGGCCCTCAGGACAGAAATCAGAACTGCAATGAATTTAAAGAAGGAGGTATGTTAGGTACTGGAATCAACAAAAATTTAAAAGATGAGAAGCCTATCATGGCTGATTGATTATACAAGAGGAAGATAGATCTCCCACCTTTTGAAAACCATATTTCTACACTTATTCCTATATTAATATGTAAAACAGATATGGGCAGCAGGGGGTGATTAATACATAATTCCTAGTAAAAACTCCATTTATCCCATAGTTCTTCCAGGAATTAAAAAGAGTCATTTTTTTTTTTTAAGTAGGAATCACCTGGATGATTGTCACTAGTCATTACTTCATTTTCCCTGTCTATAATACATGTTGGCATATTTTCAATTTCCTTTATAAAATGAATTTACAGAAATAAATGCAATTTTATGGTGCTATTATCTATGTTATGGAGGAAAAAATAGGCAAGAAAATAATCAAACTAAATTTTAACTACAAATTTATCTGAAAAAAATGTAAAACACTTTTGGGCAACACAGGTGTTGGACAAGCAGCAGGTGTATTTTAATAAAAATTCCTTTTTCCAGGCATTCATATCAATGTATGTTCAGGTAAGGCAACTGTTACTAGGCCAATTTTTTAATGGATAAGGAAAATAATTCCCCTGGAGGTTAAATCAATGAGCAATAGCCTTAGACAGCCAGTAAGTGGTAGATCTCAGAACCAGGATTCAGTTTAAAAGCCACTATAAAGCATTTGTTCCACTAAGTCACACATAATAGTACATGTCTTTCCTGTGGGCCAGAGCT
The DNA here is from genome assembly GCF_018350215.1 of Panthera leo. Taxonomy (NCBI): domain Eukaryota; kingdom Metazoa; phylum Chordata; class Mammalia; order Carnivora; family Felidae; genus Panthera; species Panthera leo. The sequence continues at coordinate 45,070,642 of NC_056679.1, forward strand.
AACTATCATAAGACTCTGAAAACATGTGTGAAACATCTTTATGTGGGTTGTTTTCTTTATGCTACTGAGGAATGCATATATTTTATTTTCTATACAAGTAAAAAAGGTCATAAATTGTTTCTTGGTCAGTAAAATGTGTTATTTTGAGATATATTCACATGTAGCATTTATTATTCTATTTGAGGTTTAGAACATCATTTTATTTTAATGTATTTTAATAACACTTCTATTGCAAGATACCTTTCTGTGAACAAAGGCTAAGTCAAGGTCTATGTAATGCAGTATTTAATTTCTACTGTATTTATTTCCAAGTCCCTTGAGGCTTCTAATTTCATTTCCTAGGACATAATTTTTTTTCATTATATATGGACACTTTATTTGAGGCAGTAAAGTGCATCTTTACTACAGGTACTGTTTTCCCATTGGTGATCTTGGTCTAGTATCGTGGAGCGTTTGATTGTTTTTGTCCCTCTGAGTAAATAAGGGAAGCACTCCATCTCTCAAGAAAACTCATAAACCTGACTCCTTTTAAAAGTGAGCTCATCCTATAAATCTCTTCTAGTCCATCGCAATCTCCTACATTGTTCTTTAGACTGATAACTGTACACTCTCAACATAAAAAAAAAACGCAGTGTGTACTTACTAAGAAAGAATGTGTTTGAGAGATTTAGTTCTAAAATTTATATTCATCTCATATTGTTCAAGAAAAGAAATGGCATGAGAAGTGTGATTTCTAACATCATGAGCACACTTGGAGAGTTCTTAATAAAAACAATGTGACAATAGGAAGTGCTTTGTCCTTTGTTGGTTTTGCTAGAAAGAAAATGCTTTAAACTGGTTTCCACCATCCTTGTATTCAGGTAATGTAACGGTTACATAGATTTTAAGGGATATATAACAATCCTCATCAAGTAAAACTTGGCATAAACCAAATCTATACTTGAGGCTTGTTGTGACTTACATGGATTAGTGATCTGCAGATACTTTCAACGTTATTATGAAGAGATTACCTATTTTGCCTTTGGGTTTATGAATCTGGAGTTTTATTATGGATTTGGCAATATGGAAGAAATTAGTGAGTCAGGAGGACTCTGACGTCTCCAGTCACTGTCCAAGAAAGCATGGATTGCCACTTCTGGGGATTCCAAAGCATTGCAGTCAAATGTAAAATATACTCCCTTTTAATCATTACTGATTTAAAAGACTTTTGCAACTTACTCAAGAGGTAGAAGAGATTCTTAAAGATGTCTAGTAGAAGTTTGTGACAACGTCTACCTGAAACTAGTAAAGAAAGGATTTCTAGAACAAATCACTTGCTCTCAGGTAAGGCATTGCAGCTGAATTTTCTGCCTTTAAATTGAAATGTGAATGTTCAGTAAGACTTGTGTGAGATTTCTTTCATTCACTGCAACTCAAGTGGTAGAAATTCTAATGCTACTTACAAGGTTAATCAGAGAACACAAAACATTGTTTACCCCTTTCATTAATATATAATTGTATTATTGAATGAATGGATGAATGGGGATAGGTGTTTGCGTGTAGTATAATTAACCCAGATCATTGAATCATCACCCTTTTGAGTCCTCTGTCTTTACTCCCTATGTATTCTACTAAAATTATGTTTATACGTCTATCCCAAGTAAACTATGTATCTTAAATACAGTTCTATCTATCTACCTATCATCTATCATTTCTAGATGTATATTTTCATTTTTGTAGCACTAGCACTTAGCACTGTTTATTGTGAAAGTCACACTTCAAAAGTATCAATCAGAATTAATAATTGTATTCAATTATATTCTCCATATTTTGAAAAATTAGACATTCAATAAGATGGCTATGTATTTATTATTTCTTTTGCATTTAAAGTTTTGGGAAAATGAGCCATTTGTGTTATCAAATATTAAACAGTTTGTGATAAGAGTGTATGTTTTTGAGGGAGACTCGAAAATTAGTTTCATATCTTCAAGGCAGAAACCACTTCAATGAAACTTTTAAGCTCTTATAAAAAGAATTGAGGTGAATTCCAAACAGATGTTTGGTCACTGTTTCTGAGCTTCTGATTCTTTGTTAAGACACCTCCAGGAGCAAAAAATTTCATCACATCCATACACTCTAGATACAAAATCTCTGTAGTAAAATTTTGCTGGATAATCTGAGAGATAATCTTTCAACTAATTTGTAGAATTGTTTAAATTATATAAATAAACTGTACTTTATTAAGAAACAAAGATTTAGGGGTGCCTGGGTGGCTCAGTTGCTTAAGCTTCTGACATCAGCTCATGTCATGATCTCACGGTTTGTGGGTTCAAGCCCTGTGTCAGGCTCAGACTCTGTGCTGACAGCTCAGAGCCTGAAGCCTGCTTCAGATTCTGTGTTATCTCTCTCTCTACTCCTCCCCCGCTCAGGCATAATATTTAATGATAAACATTAAAAATGTTTTAAAAGAAACAAGGATTTAAATGAAATCAGTGAGGAATACCAAGAATAAGATTCCTCAACAATGGGACAATTATCCAACAATAAATGATTGCCAAATGCCTCTGAGTTCTTATACTTTGAATACTCAGAGGATCTCCTCTGTCCATCTTGGCAAGCATCACAAATATTTGCAGTTGTCATATAATCTCACCATCAGAATCCATCGGGAAAAAAACATATTTCCTTTCTCAGAAAATACAATTCTATAGATTTTATTATTCCCCTTCAAAAATTATTACCTAAATAAGTATTATTCTTGATAAAGTAGAATGTATTTAATAACTATTCTTACTTTTGAGCATCAAAAAGAAAAGGTCGTAATCTATAATTTGCAAAGATGATGACATATTTTCCTCTGGCCAAGCTGTTGCCCAGCACGGTTACATCACCATGCTGACAAAGACATTTTTGATATAACATGGAAGAATAGGAGCGACTTAGGAATACAAAATCTGATAATCAAAAAGGACTGGAGCTCAATTTTATATTTATTAATTTAAAAATTAACATGTATAAATAAATCTTATCTCAATGCTAATTGGGTGTGAATTCTTTGGAAACTTTTTCTTTATTGTTTTTTAATGTTTATTTTTGAGAGAGAGAGAGACAGAGTGGGAGTGAGGGAGGGGCAGAGAGAGAGGGAGACAGAATGCAAAGCAGGCTGCAGGCTCTGAGCTGTCTGCACAGAGCCTGATGCAGGGCTTAAACTCACAAGCTGTGCGATCAGCGACTGAGCTGAAGTCTGACACTCAACGGACTGAGCCACCCAGGTGCCCCTCTTTGCGAAGTTTTAAAGTTATTTTCTGAAACTATTTTCAGGAAGGAAAGGCCAGGAAAATCATGCTTCATTGCCCACAAAAGTATATACATTGTGATTACTTTTCGTTTCCTCAACCCCACTAGTCCTTTGTTGAAAAGACAAGTATAGATGCAAAATTCTAACAAAACATCAGTTTGTAAATATTTTTCAGCATTTCCACCAGAACTAGACCAGTCTGTTTCGCTTCCCAGGTGGGTACCTCCAATGTCATAAGGCAAAGGGACAAACTCTGGGTCTTTTCTTTCTCTTGTGAATGTGAATAAAAGGAGCATGTCCTGTTCTCCTTATGTTTGAGTGTGAGGAATAGGTTACTTACCCCAGCATCACCTCAACTGCATATTAATAAAGCCAACTGTGGACTGCAGAGTGAGACAACAAAGATTCACATGCAAAACCTTCCAGATACTGCAAGTCAGATTTTCCATATCCTAAAGGGTAGCATGAGAAACGTGCATTGTTCCCTCTGGTTAACTCCTTGACTAAACAGCCACATGAATAAGCTTGTAGGTGAGTGAGTTTCTTTCTCCTTCTCTCCTTTCTCCTGCTTAAGTGAATGTGCTCCTTCTCTCCTTTCTCCTGCTTAAGTGAATGTGCTAATTCTGTAATTCAAGAGAGAAAATACAGTTGCAAGATTCTTAATTGTATATATAAATCAATAGGACTTTTGCTGGCGACAACTAAAGCACATAGTGCTGGTGGCATAGAGGTGATGACCAGCTACAAGCAGTGTATTTGCACGTCAATAGCAATGCTGTAACTACCAGAGCAAGTTAACTGCAAAGGATAATTCATTTCTGGGATTGATTTCCATGGTCTTTTTTTTTTTTTAATTTTTTTTTTTAACCTTTATTTGTTTTTGAGACAGACAGAGACAGAGCATGAACGGGGGAGGGTCAGAGAGAGAGGGAGACACAGAATCGGAAACAGGCTCCAGGCTCTGAGCCATCAGCACAGAGCCCGACGCGGGGCTTGAACTCATGAACCGCGAGATCATGACCTGAGCCCAAGTCGGACGCTTAACCAACTGAGCCACCCAGGCGCCCCATGATTTCCATGGTCTTTAATGAGTTTGGGGAAAGCATTTTTTCTTTGTTAATACTGAAGTTAACGTTATATATCCTTAGCTTCAAACAGTGTATGTGAAAGGTGTACTTCAGAGGTATATGTATATATACACAAATATACACATATGTGTGTATACACATATATACATACATAAATGTATATATATACATGTATATACACATATATACATACATGTATATATACACATATACATACATACGTGTATGCGTGTATATATACACATATACATGTGTGTGTATATACACACACAATACACATTTATGTGTATATGTATATTTACATATATACATATACAATATATATGTATATATACAAAACACAAAATAACAAAGTTCTATATACAGGCAGGCAAATGATACTACATGCTCAATTTTTCCATTTCTTTGCTACTGTCTGGCTGGATGATGCAACTTTGAAATGTCAAGCATCTAAGCTTCAGATTTGCATTTTCAATAGCATCTATGTTTCGTTTAAGCTTTATCCTGGTCAGTTAAAAACATGCTGCATGTTATTTCCTCTCGTTTTGCATCTCGTTTTGCATCTTGCTCATATTCAAACACAGCCATATGACCAAAAGTGTGTTTTATAATGCTGCTTCTATTTAAATTTCTTACCTAAAAGAAATGAAAGTGTTTTCAGATCATATAAATCTTTTGCCTTTTACTAAAAGAAATGAAAGTGTATATTTTTATTCAGGCTGTAACATTTTTGCAGTTTGAATATCATTTAATATTCACTTAAGACCGTATATTAAAAGTTAACTCTAATTTTAATTGATGCATATTTTCATATAGAAAATTAGAGTATTATTACTGGATAATTTGTTTACTTCTTTCTGGTCTCAGAGCTGTTTTGTGAAATGTCCTATTATTTACATATTTTTTCTGGCAACGTGGTTTTTAACTATACTTGGAGAGCCATACACAATTGGATATTGAACACAATTTGGCTACCTGATGATAGATTCAAGGTATTCAGTTATTTAGAAAAAAGTGAAGAAAATAATGAGAACTTTCTTAAAAATGGGTGCATTGGTAGGGTCCCTCTGCCAAGATTCCTATATTTTTACCAGTTGAGCGTTCATATATATTTAAGTTAAGACCTAAAGTACTGTCGGGGCGCCTGGGTGGCTCAGTCGGGTACGTGTAAGTGTCTGACTTCGGCTCAGGTCATGATCTCGCGGTCCGTGGGTTCAAGCCCCGCATCCGGCTCTGTGCTGACAGCTCAGAGCCTGGAGCCTGTTTCAGATTCTGTGTCTCCCTCTTTCTCTGACCCTCCCCTGTTCAGGCTCTCTCTCTGTCTCAAAAATAAATAAATGTTAAAAAAAAATTTTAAAAAAATAAAAAGACTTAAAGTACTGTCTTTAGGAATATGGCTTAAAGTCTTACTAGGAATAAGCCCATGTTTCTCAAACTGGGACATGAATCTCCCTTATGATTGGCGGAGTATTTTGTTGAGTGCATAAATATAGAAGAATAACTTGGCAGAATTTTTCTGGAATGAAAATTTTACTAAACGGTAAGCAATTTTTAAGGAATGTAATCATAACAAATATTGCTGTACATAGAAGATAGTTGACTATAAAATGCACATTAATTTTTAAGTGAATCATTAGAAATCTCTTAGCAATTATGGGAATTTTTGGATTGTGTCCCTAATCCCAGTCCAATTCCCACTCATCTCCCTCCTTGCCATTACCATTTAGCCACAGGTGCAAATCATCAAGATTAAATAAGTCCTAAGCTCAAAATCCTGAAATGGGTTTAAGTTGTAAAGAAATGAAAATAATTTTTCTTAGTCACAAGTGGCATCCCCCCCTTGTTTCCCCTTCATCCTGTTTCTGCAAATAATGTAGGATTTCACAATATTTGTAGGATCTTGTACTATTTCATTGTTACTAGTTACCAACATGGGTATTTGTGGCCATTCATTAACACCTACATTCCAAAGCAGTTGCAATGTGTTGGACACATGCCAACTTTAATGAGATTTTTTTCATACACAATGAACTGAGAAATCAACTTGGAGACAGAATCATGTATATTGAAGCAAGAAAAAAAGACAAGAACAAGGGATGATATGGAAAGAGAATGCTTGTACTGGAGAAGCTTTCAGATGCTCAAGAAGAAAAGAAACAACATATTTGCTTCAGCACATCATACACCCACTCACTCATGTTCAAGGCTATGTCTCAAAGATGCATTTGACATCTGCACAGACCTCTCTGCATTCAGTCAATCCCAAGAATAAGCATCCAATAACAGACAAATAAATCTCTCCTACACAAATCCACAGGCCTTTATGTGAACACACACACACACACACACACACACACACACACACACTTCTACATAATTTCTAAGAAACTTTACTGTTAGTTAACAAAATAGCATAGCCTGTGACACAAGAGAGGAAACAAAACACTAAGTTTTTGAAAGAAGGTATGAAAGGAAATTACTAATGGGGAAACAACTACCAGTTAATGAGAACAAAAGATGACTTGTGAGACCAAGAAAAAGCCTGTGAATTTAATTCAATATTTATTGAATACCTACTATGCACGTGGCCCGTTACAAATTTCTCATTCCCTGGAAACTTCATGCCACTATGTTTAGGTCTGGCTACTTGCTTTTGGTGAAACAAAACCTAATTGTGCAAACATGGATAAGTGTCTTTGAGAAAGTATTTAATCTCTGAGTCAGAAAAGTCTAAAGACCTAAATTAGTAACAGTACAAGTCGTTATCGCCACCACCACCACCACCACCACCACCAACTCCAATAACTTCTTTCTGTTAACTTTTAAAAGTATGCCAGTTGACAAGCTACATGTTGAGAAAAATCTACCTTTGGTCATCACTGAAGGAGAAAGACTAAAGAATATTAGGAAAAATTCAGCCAAAGAATGTCTTCTTTTCATCAAATTTCTTCTCAGACATTGTCAAAATGACCTAAACAAATATTGTCACAAATTTCACAAGGCAATATTAATAATAATTATTTAAATGTTTATATGCATTGACAGGTGACCATCTCATCTGCTATTTATTCTTAAAAATAAAATTATATAGATGATTTAAAAAGTAGTTGAAAATATTCTTTATCCTTTTCCCATTTATTTATAAGGGAATCTCAAATACATCTTCCTTTCTTATAATTATTGCTCTTTTTATATGTTTGTCATAGTCACTGTAATTCTTCTGAAGTTATCCAGTCTGGGTGTAGCACTGTGTTTATGATGGTTTTACTGGCAATTATTATGGCATTTACTTATTATGGTATGTTAGTGTCCTTTACTACTTAAGAATGAGAATGATTATTACTACTAGTTTATAATTAATGCACAATTGATCAAACACATAATCCAATACATCAAATGTCCAACACTGACATAATAGTTAAACTTTTAATCAAATTATCTTCAATATTTCAAATTAACAACATGAGCCTAAAATGTTACTCTCCTTAATGTTCAAAAAATTTAAGTAACTCAACAAACATATAAATGAACAGGGTACTAATGAAAATATTATTTCTAAAAGTAGCGCTATGTAAATATGAATGCAATTAAATTCATTTCAAGTTCAGCTCTTTAGCCAACAAGGTGAGGAAATTTTCTATCTCAACTCTGTTGAGATGTCAATATCAGAAATTTGTAGCCAGCATATGGTTGTAAGTAACACGTAGGATGACTTCACCATAATCAGTAATTAATGGAGTAGTTCAATCAAGGTCACGCTTTGCCAGTTACACTAATGGGGCAAATGTACCCCATGTTTCACATTTGGGTCCTGTATCCTCACAATTAAATTTCTTGAAATCTGGTATATTACGCGCTCATTGGGCATCCTTACACTTTGTTCTTGGTCAGTTTTACTTTGATCAACTTTTAAACACAACTTTCTATAGCAGCCTCTTTTAATCATTTGTGTAGTAACTTCTTCCACATCTTTTATTCCTTCTACTGAGTTAACTGAATTCAAAAATCATCTAATTTTTATTTCAACTCACATAATCTTTAATAGAAGTCTTCCTATCACTGCACTTTCTTATTTAACTAATTCAAAGATCAGTCTATAGATATTCTATTGACAACTTTTAAGGTTATTTTAACTTAAAAAATGGATAACTGTGCTTTCCTATAAGTTTATACTTTGTTTCTCCAATTTTATTATTTCAGCTAGCCCCTATTCCCAGTGATAGATACCTTCACCCCACAATTTTTTGTCTCACACTCAAACTCTATAATTCATAATCACAGAATTTTTAGCATGAGATATATATTGTTGCACAAATCTCATTTTATGGATAAGGAAATGGTCTGAGAGATTTAGTGATATGTTTCAAATCACTCTTTAATGGTTGAACCAGGACCAAAGGTCAACTCTCTTAACTCCAAGTAGAAGAGTTTTTGAGGTTCTAGTCCAAGACGGCAACATAGGAGGCTCCTGAATTTACCTTTTGCATGGACACATCAAATGAACAACTGCGAATGGAGCAATTTCTTCTGAATGAAATCCAGAAGCTAGCTCAGTGACGCTTACATATCAGGCAAATGAAGAAATGCCTCTATCAAAACTGGTAGGAAAGGTTGAGACACACTCTCATCCTAAACCCTACCCCAGCACAGAGCCATGTACTTAAGGAGGGAACTCAAAGCTCTCAGTTTGCCCCTGAGAAGAGGGTTGCATCCCACATCTGGCTCCCTAACTTTTAAAGTTCATTCTGAGAGACAGGCTCCCAAAACACCTAACTCTGAAAGCCAATTATTTGCCTTGCATCCATGAGGTCCACAAAGCTATAGAAAACTAAGAAACAGTTCTTGATGCTTGTTTGGACTCACCACGGCTGTCCCCCCAGAGCTTTCAGAGCTTGACATAAAGGCAAAAGCTGAAAACCCATTCTCTCCTTGAAGGAGGCCTATTTGCTTAAGAAAGTTTAACAAGGTTGCAATATTTATGATGAGTATACAGAAGTAAATTGTATTCATGCACTTAGGAGAGTCAATTGTTTTCTTTTTATCTTTTTTTTACAAAAAAAAATCATAGTAAGTAAATATGTGGTGGTATCTCATTGTGGATTTAATTTGCATTTCTCTAATGACTAGTGATGTTGAGACTTGAAATATGCTGGTAGTCTTTAGTACAACTTCTCTGGTGAACTCTCTGTGCAGATTCTTGAGATATTTTTAGTTGCAATATTTGCTTTCTTATTGTGAAGTTTACAGACAAAAAGAAAATTGTTCATGACTAACCTCAGGCCAGAAACAAAGCAGATATTTGTCAAAATGGGGTATCAATGAACACTGGTATACCCACGCAATGGAATATTAGTAATAAAAATGGACAAACAGCTGATTCAGGCAAAACAGAGATGAATCTTAAATGCACTGAGCAGCCAAATCCAAATGCTACCTGATGGATGACTCCATTTATATGACAATCTAGAAAAGGTAACAGAAAGGAACAGAAAACAGGTCAGTTCTTGTTAGATGCTGCAAATGGAAAGAGGGGATAATAATAGAAGGGCAATATCAAGGGATGTGGGGAGCAATAGAACAATTCTGTATGGGGGAGAGAGCACTGCATGTTTTCACCATAATCTTTAGAGCTTAATACTTTACTTTTTTAAGTTTATTTATTAATTTTGAGAGAGGCAGAGATGGTACAATTCGGGGAGGGTCAGAGAATCCCAAGCAGGCTCCATGCTGCCAGTGCAGAGCCTGGCATGGGGCTTGAACCCCCTAAACCATGAGATCATGACCTGAGCTGAAACCAAGAGTTGAATGTTCAACCGTTATCCAGGTGCCCCAAAAGCTTAATACTTTAAAGAGTGAGGTTACCTGTATGCAAAGTAAAAAAAAAAAAAAAAAAAAAAAATCATCCCATAAGTCTGGAGAACTTGAAATGAACAATGTGACTGCTCAATTGATACAGGGTGGAAAACACTAAGAAGAGTAAGACTAAACGCAGGTTTTTGCCCAAAATTGGATAAAATCAGTAGAAAAAAATGAAGAAATCCAAGAAAGTCTGTACTTTAGTTAATAGTACTATACTGATGTTATTTCCTTAGTTTTGATATTTCTGTCTTAGTTATGAAATATATTAATACTAGGAGAAGCTGGGTGAAGAGCACATTAGAACTCGGTACTGTCTTTATATCACTTCTGTAAGTAAAATTGTTTCAAAATAAAACATTAAAAATACTTAATCAACCTTTCTGAAGAGGTTCAATTCTAGGATACCTTCCCCCCCAACCCCGCCAAATTATATAAAGTATTTTTCAACAAACATTTGTTTTGCTACAGCCATGAGGTAGTATCCAGAATCTAAACTTCCATAAATGTATTTAATTATTTGGAAATAGCCACAGAATATTGGAAAGGATTATATTTCCACTCACACCGGCTGTGAATTATGGTTTTAAAGAAAGGTAATTTAAGAGATTTTCAAAATGTTTAAAATATTTTCAGTGATTTTTCATACAAATCTATAAGCATATATTTCAGATAACGTAATGCATGCAACTCACTCTTACTGAAGCATTAACTACATGATTTGAGCTTTGAAATTATGACATGTATTCTTCCTCATGTATATATTCTTGATGTAAATTTACTTTGTGAGGAAAAATTTAGTTGGTTCAGATGACTTTGGCTAATTTTTAAAGCCAGCCCTAATTATGTGCACTATATCAGAGGTTGAATATTACATCTAGGAAGATGAACTTTTTCCTCCAACTTAATAGGCCAATGAGAGTGTTTCTGTATGAAAGCCAACAAGTGTCATGAGGAAAAGAAGTTGTGTGTAGGAACTAATTATCCCTTCACCAACTGAAAGATAGTCACAAATTATCGCCATGGTCTTAACTTGACTGACAATAATGCAGCATCATTAAGTACTTTCTTAAATTCACGTGTGAAACTGTGGCAGATGCTTTTACTATATACTAAAATGAATTATTTTCCGTCATATTTTTTAATATTTGAATTTTAAAAATCTTTTTTTTTTCAGTACTGGTTAAATATGCTTCAACAAAGAGAAAGTAGAAAATAAAGAAAAAAACTAGGTCACAATGTGAATTTTAATTCAAAATTGTGGTTAATTATTACTAACAATATTAATAACTGGCATTACTTTTTAATTTTTTTTTAACATTTATTCATTTTTGAGACAGAGAGAGACAGAGAGAGACAGAGCATGAATGGGGGAAGGTCAGAGAGAGAGGGAGACACAGAATCTGAAACAGGCTCCAGGCTGTCAGCACAGAGCCCGACACGGGGCTCGAACTCACAGACCGCGGGATCATGACCTGAGCCCAAGTCAGACGCCCAACCAACTGAGCCACCCAGGCGCCCCATAACTGGCATTACTTTTTACCAAACATTAAGTTGTACTCAGTCTTCTAACCTACACAAATTATCAGTCATACTACATAATAATAACCTCTTCAGGTAGGTTCCATAATTATCTTGATCCTACAAATTGGGAATTTAAAGCATAAGATATTACATAATTTGGCAAAGGGTACATAGATGAGGCAGAACTTCAGTTCAGAACCAGGGAACTGAGAACTACGTTCTCACATTTACTGTGTTATAATTTCTGCTTTATACTAAAGAACTGTCAACTACTAGAAAAAATTTAATTACTAATAAAAAAAAGTGTAGTGACATGCACAGAAAATAACCCTATTTTATGTTATTATAATTATTGAACACAAATAATAATTAACATGACATATTATAATAATGTGTCTGAAAATATGTGCTCATCACCCCAAGTTGTTTTAGATATCACTAGTAGTTACATATGATCTTTGGAAAATATATTTGTAGGCACTGGGGAGCAATAGAAGTATTTGAGTATGATGTAACCAGATTAAAGTTTTATTTTGTGAAAAATGCAGCCATGGTATTTTACAGGAGGGTTAAAAGGGAGAAAGAGTAGGAAAAGACTGACCAATTAGTAGGCTAATGAAGGATTCCAAGATGGATTGACAAAGCTGTGAATTAGAGAGGCAGGAGACAGAATGAAAAGGCTGAACATATGCAGAGGACATGGATAATGAAGGATGCACATAACTTTGGACTGAAATATGAGGGAAGAGGGCAGTGAAATTATGGTGGTCAGAACGATACTGAAATTCCAAGCCTATAATAAGAAAAGGATGTTATCTCAAATACAGAGTCCATTTGTGAGACTCAGGCTTATATGAAAAAAAAAACAAAAAAAAACATTTGATGACTGAGATGCTATACAGCAGAAAGAAAACCGGTAATCATGTACTCATGGGATAGTGATTTGGTAGCTATTCACATGGAGGTGAAACTGTATTAAAAAGAAATTTTTCTGGGGCACCTGGGTGGCTCAGTATGTTAAGTGTCCAACTTTATCTCAAGTCATGATCTCATGGTTCCTGGGTTGGAGCTCCGCATCAGGCTCTGCACTGACAGCATGGAACCTGCTGGGAATTCTCTCTCTTTCCCTCTCTCTCTGCTCCTCCTCCACTCTCTCTCACGCTCTCCCTCTCTCTCCCTAGAAAATAAACATTTAAAAATTATTGTGACAGTTGTTAAAGCAACAACTTTAGTTATTAAAGCAGTAACTTGTAGTTACTTAAGACTATTTCAACAGCAGAGACAGATTTTAACTTGCATCTGAATACACAGAAAATTAAGAAGAGCAACTTGATTAAGATACCAAGGAGAAAAAGATTCTTGCTAAACTGGTTTAACAGGATTCTTGCTACAGGCAGGCCAAGGACTTACAAATCAAGGGTAGGAGATGAAGAACTTGATCAGATATCTAGAGTTGCAGATTCTTCCTAAACTTAACTAGCAGGATTCTTCCCTAAGATTGACCTCAGCAGGCCAAGGGAGGTCAGCAGGCCAAGGTTGAGGCCTGGGCAAGAAGACAGCGCAAAGGAGTCTGACAAAATTTGGTTCAGGATAGAATCTGCCAATATTTGAAGCCTTCGAAATGAATGAGTCTGCTAAGGGAAATCATGTGCAGACAAAAATAAAGAATTTAAGAAGGTGAAATAAAGGAATATATGTAAGAAATGCAATGATGACATACCTTAGTAAAAAACGTAGGCATAAAATATTATCAGGTTTGGGGGTAAAACGAGAGACTGGCATAGTCGTGAGTACTAAAGGGAAAATAAGGGAATGTTCAGTAGCACAAATTAATGAATAAGGATTAGAACACCCCGGTAAAATCATGAAGAAAAAGAAGAAAGCCTAATTCAATCTGAGTTATTGAAACTTTTAGAGAAATGATTGTTTCTACAAATGCTAAATTGAGACACCAATTTGTGTATACCTCAAATTCAGATACTAGGCAATAAAATTTCCAGTCCTGTTACTGTTCTAATCAGGGCCCTTGGAAATCTCTTACATTTCCTTCTCCTGTCCCTCCAACATCCTCAAGCATAGACATATTTTTCTCTTTTTTATCCTGTTTTCTCTGCCAGAATTATTAGTTTCTCACTGTCACCCATATTCGCCCAGTGAGCTCCTTCTCATCCTTTGAATTGCAAGTCAAATATTATGTTTCTTTTTGACAGTAGTCTTGTTTCTTTATCTACACTATTAGCCTTTACCACCTATACAATTGCATAGGACATTGCTCACATTCCAATTTTTATATTATTATTTATTGACTTTCCTAAATCTCCTACTGCTCTGAATTTTTCAAGGACTCAGGAACATGCTTCATGTCATTCCACCATAAATAGAGAAGACAGATTTTGAATCAAATCAGGTACTCACGGATCATTTGTTGAATAAATAATATTGAAAAGCAAAATATGAAACAAAGGGGGATGGGAATCCCCTTTGCCTTAGTAATGGTCATTCTGGAAAAAAAGAGATGTTGACTGTCTTCTGTTTTTCACAGAAAAGCATAAAACTTTCTTAAACCATCAAGGTACTGGACAAATAGTAATAGCTGGATAACTAAGGGAATGAGAACTTAGAACACATAACCATTAAACAACGAATTCCAATTATCCACAGATCACTAAATTTCATTTGCAGATGCTAACTTATTCACATCATACACTAAGCCATATCTCTTCTCACACAGATAGGTCATATTTAGCATAATTTATTCAGAATTGACAGCTCAAGTAATAAGGTATTTAAAGGAAGCGTACATCTTTTGGATACATGTATGCATAAACTGCCTTATGATATGAAGGCTTCGGAGTACTTCGAGATTTAACTTTTAGATTTATAGTGACTTTATCTTTATGGTTCAATATTTATTAGAAAGTTCCAACTTATTATGAAAAAGGAGATTCATCCAAAAGTGACCATGTTTGATTCAGACATTGTTTTACAGGAGGTAATATGATTCAGTTTTCCCTGGCTTGAGAATAGCAACATCAAATAAACGTAGCCATGCCTGGTTCATGATATATGCCAGGTAATATCATCATATTACCTAGAAATTTTACTATCTGAAGACATAAAAAATGTATTAGAGATGATGTGAAAATTAGTTACCCAGTATGGGTTAAATATATTTCTTTTATTAAATTGTAGATAGGTAAACAAATTATAATTTATATACTTGTAGCAATAACATTATTATCTGGCAATCTCTTCTCACTATAGTCAAACCCTGAGCTGAGCATGAATCCTTTTTCCCTTTCCAACATACTTGCTTCTCACTGACCACTGCTACATGATTAAATCTCATGAAATCACTGTCTGTGGACTGCATATTTCCTAAATACAGAGTTTTTGCAGGTTTTCTACACTTTGATATCCCTGGGTTGTGGAATATTGACCTGCCAGTGCTAGCTTCCCAATAGATATTCTACAATAAATATTTATTAAGCGATTTCTATCTTACATTTGGTCATGATTTATCAGTTTAGATGGATTGTTTCTGTATATCAGTATTGATACAAAAATTATTAAGAATTCCTATTCCTCTCAAATTATTCAATAGAAAGTATTTAAAATAATATGTCCTGAACCCATTGCTATATTTCTCTTCCTTTTTTCCCAGTGTACATACTGATGAAAACTCAGGAACTGTCTTGAGTGAAAATCAAGTGAGAACAAGTTCTATCAAAACTTTGCAGAATACCTTCATTGGTGTCTTCTTCAGAGGGACAGATTTTATGCATCACCCAGCTGTAGCTGGAAGACAAAAAATCCTAAAGGTCTTCTACTCCTCAAAAGTGTTTTCCTCTGCCTTATTGTTGAAATTCACTTCTACAATTTTACAACAGTTAAGATCTGTGAATACCTGTCTTGCTAGGGTTTAGATACTGAACTGGGTCACACTTTATACTTCTCTGATCATAGTCTCCTACCTCTTCAGAATACTCTTAATACAATGTTCTCATCATGTCTATCTGCAAATGCTTCTTGGTCTTGGCCTCTTGTTTTTTTCTTTCCTTTGTATTTTTGGTTTATTGTTGTTATTGTTTTGTTTTCCTCCCAGTGCTGGATAACCTCCTACAAATCAGAGGTATTTTTTCTGTCCTCCCTCAACATGAATTTGTCACTTAGAATCCTAAATCTGCATACTCTTGCCTCAGGATCACATTAGCAGCTTTTGGTTTGCAATACCAGACACAAACATTGCTTCACAACGGTGAGACCACCATCTGATCTTTCTCCAGTATGGGTGGGAAAGTGTAGCTGCTCCAAGTGATAGAAGGGTTCATGTATCTAGAAAAGGCATAAATAGAACACTTGGGGGAAAAAGTGAGCTTCCCTGAGAATAGGGCCTAATATTGGCTTGTAGGGTTCAGTGTGTGCTCAGTGATGGAGACGCTGATCGCATGTAGCTTCGCTACTACTGTTTGTGTATACGTAACGACGAGCATACGTGGGGGAGGCGGAATTCCTACCTAAGTGCTGAAGTAAATATGACCCCAGATATAGTGACTAGAAGCCTTGAATAAATTTCCCCATACCTTGGCAGGAGGTAAATCGGCTACTTTTCTCAAATCTTCAAACATCTAAATATTGACGTATACAAGTTGAAATTGGAAAAAAGTTCCCAACATTTGAGACAGCTTAGTTTTTCCGGGGTGGGTGCAACCCCAAGAAAAGGAAAATTGTCACGAGCATTCAGTGTTTCCCAAATGTCTGCAATCACATTATCTGCTACTCTGCCTGACAATTATAAGCTTAGCGTAGGATTTGTTTGACTTGGGAAAATGTAGCACTTTTGCTAAATGCTTTAGGGTACTTTCATATCTTTCACATTCATTGCGGGGGGGGGGGGCTGTATTAACTTGCAAATTGTCATGTTTCACTTTTAGTTATATTATCCATTTTTTATGTGTTTGAAATAATCTTTGTTTTATAAGTTCACATGCTTTTATAAAGTTATAGGAATATTCTTTGCCAACCCATATTGCCACCTGGCCCCTGATTAAATATTAGCATAACTCAATTACTAACATGTTGGCATGCTAATCTTTAAGTCTAAAGTCTGCTCTAATATTGTAATAATATTTTACTATAATCTACTATGTTAATTTTATTCTGAAGTATAATTTTTTTAAGTTTATTTTATTTATTTTTGAGAGAGAGAGAGAGAGAGAGTACATGAATGGGTGAGGGGCAGACAGAGAGGGAGACGGAGAACCCAAGCAGCTGAGCCTGATGTAGGGTTTAATCCCACAAACCATGATCATGACCTGAGCTGAAATCAAGAGTTGGACGCTTAACCGAGTGAACCACCCAGATGCCCCAATTTAGAATTATTATATAACCACTATTAAAATTTGGACTATAGGGGTGACTGGGTGGCTCAGTTGGTTAAGCATCAACTTCAGCTCAGGTCATGATCTCAGGGTTCGCAAGTTTGACAGAGCAGAACCTGGAGCCTGCTTTGAGTTCTGTGTCACCTGCTCTGCCCCTCTTCTTCTCATGCTCTGTCTCTCAAAATAAAAATATATAACATTAAATAATAAACATTAAAAAATGAATAAACATTAAAAAAATTAAAATTTGGACTATAGCAGATTCCAGTTTGGGAGTGTTACTTCTTCACATCTCTTAGCCTCACTGAGTCATATCACTTTGTCCTCAAGGGTCCAAAAGACAACTGATTGAGGCAACCCCAAGAAACCCTTGTATTTGTTTGAAGACAGTATGGAATCAGTAGAGAGAAAGTAGACACGCTGGAAAGGTTAGGGATAGGGAAAGAAAATATCTAATATTCTTTGAAGCACAATAGGTATTCAAAAAATATACCCACTTTTATATCAGTTTAATGGATTTGAGAAGCCTGAATTATGACAAAAGTTGAGAATAGTATTTCAAAATGGTTGTTTTATGAAGAACAAGGATATGTAAAGTGGATCAAAAGTAACTATGTGGATCCACTGAATCAGCACTGTGTGTGTGTGTGTGTGTGTGTGTGTGTGTGTGCATGTACCTGCACTGAATAGATTGGGCACATAAAAATCTTCACCAGGAAGAATAAGAAAGTCTGAAAAAAAAAAAAAAACACTGGTAAAAAAATATTTGAAAGAATTAGAATAGAAAAAGGATATTAATGGAAAAATGCTGAAATCCAAATAGTTTAGAGTTCACTTAGCAGTAATGTACTGATGTTAGATTCTTCATTTGACAAGTGTGCTGTAGTAATATAAGATGATACTATTAGAGGAAACTGTAACTGCACTAAAGGTGTATAAGAACTCTACTTTTTTTGCCACTTTTCTATAAATCTATTTTTTTCCAAAATAAAAAAAATACTTAAAATGTAAAAATGTATAAGGTGAAGAGCAGGAAGTGAAAAATTCTCACAAAATAAGATAGGAAAAATTCTGAAAACCTTCCCCAAAATTATAAGAATATTTGATGAGAAAGCGATAGGAAGCAGGTGCCACCTGCAGGTCCTTTGGTGATTTTACTTTGGTTTCTGTAGGGCACAAGAGCATCATGATCTCATGGGTTAAAATGATAGTGGTTCATTGTAGGAAATAATAGGGAGAGAGAGAGAGCAGTGAGTGGGTTTCTCTCAGCTTTCTTACATAGCTGTTGTATGAGTATTGCCCTAGACAGACGGAAACAGTGGGAGCGACTTAAAATGCAAAGATAGGTACATAAAAGCTCTGCTGGCAATACCTATTTTCTAAAGCCCCATGAAGATCTAGGAGAAAGCAGATCTGGGCCACTGCTGTGTATGTGCCCAACACTTTGGTGAATGTGTGTCCTTTCCTCTAGTGATCTGCTGCCTTCACTCAACTATGTTGGTACCTTAGGATATAAATTAGCCCACCCACATTTTCACCAGTACATAGCTGGTTAAATAAAGTATGATACATTCACACAGTGATTTATATACAATACTTACTAATAATAGAGATGCAAGTTGATATGCACTGACATGGAGAAATCACAACAGGTAGTCCCAATATCTTACTAAATGAAAAATATAGATTACAAAAGACTTGAACAGTGTCAGTCCGCCTGTCTATCGATCTATCTCAAAAAACTTGGAAGGATTTACTCTAAAATGTTAATAGCACTTATCTTCAGAAAAAATGGTGACTTTAAACTTTTATCTTTTTACTTCTAGTACTGCATGTTTTTATAAAGAGTATATTACTTCAGTGATCAAGGAAGAGTCAAGTATTTCTCCTAGGAAAAAACTGACTTTTATTTTCCCAAGAAATGGGCTACTAGCATTTCAGTTCTGTCTTTGTTAGAGAGAAGTTTTGTGTTCCCAAACTACGGGGCACTCATGAGTCTTCCTAACCATGTCTGGACACAGGGGAGAGTATACATGAGAGAACCTGCCTGTGGATTACTTACATGAAGAGAAAATAGACACAGTGGTCATTATGCAAAAGAACATAAAATATGATGGGAAGCCTTCATGCCATAGAAAGGGCACATGTGTGTCACTAGCACTGGCTCCTCTTCAGACAACACTGAGAACCAAAATCCATTTTACTTAGTCAGGGACTTTCTTACATTATGACAGTTCAGGAAAATAGAGGAAGTTTCCGTGCTACCCTATGTCCCCATCGTGATAAGCGTGCATTGATGACAGTGACCATACTGAGAAGAATGGAGCACTGGACTTACTACTGAGGAAGATTTACCACCGTGAATACTACTTAACTCATGTTCCCATAAGTTCCCTTTAGTCTCTACAATTGGGGTCCCAGAGTCCTCACCTATTCTATGGCAAATAATGGGATCCAAGCTCTAGAGAGAGGCTGAACAGTTGAGGGAAGCCCTAATGTAACTTCTTTATTTTTTTTTTAAACTGGAATCTTCCCAAACTCAAAAGATCTAAAGGAGAATTATTTCCTGCACTGTACTTAAGCAGCCACCCACACACAATGCTACACATAAACCTTTACTGTTCAGCCAATAGTTATTTTTCCTAAAGCAATACCACGGAGACTGCCAACAGGCACAAATTTAGTCAAGGTTTTGACTCTTGGTTGATTTACAAGAAAATAAATGAAACTGCTAAACACAAATATTTTTAAATGTTCATTATAAATACAAGCAAAGTAAGGCATAGTCAAGGATGTATTATGTCTATCAAATATTAAATATTATTAATGTTATAGTATAATTAAAATTTTATTTTTATATTTACATTATTTTATACATTTATATTTTAATATAATTAAAATATAATATTATTAAATGTTAAATAGCATCATTATTAATCTTGTATAAAATTGGCAGGTAGTTTCTTACATTTATATGAAAATGTAAAGAATGGAAATAGCCAAGGCGATACTGAGGAAGAAACAAATGTAGAGAACTTAACCAATAGTTATCAAAACTTATTTTAAAATATAGTAATAGAGACAGTTATTATGCCTTAGCACAAGCATAAATGAACATGACCAATAGAAGTCCAAAACAGACCCATGTATATCCACCAAAAGACATATGACAAATATGGCTCTGTATTGAAGTAAGAGAACAGTCTGCTGAATAAATGTATTGAGTCAGCTAGCTAATCATATGTAACCAGATGAATCCTACACCCTGCCTTCCACCATACAAAAACCTATATTCCAAATGAAATAGAATTCTATATGGGAAGGACAAACCAATAAAGCTTCTAAGAGTGAAATAAAATATCTTCATGATCCCTATGCCGACAGATGTTTTCAAAAACCACTAAGCATAAGGGAAAAATTATAAACTGGACTATATGCAACTTAATAAATCATTTTATTCAAGTATCCTTATAAAAGAATAAAAAGACAAGCCACAAAATGGGATCAGATATTTATAATACATATATCTAACAAGTGACCAGTATTAATAAGAAATGTCTAAGTATCAGTAATTAGCTTTCCCCACAGATAGTGTTCTTGCAAACATGGTGAACATTCCTAAGCCCTGCCAGAATTTCTGCAGGAAGTGGGGCAGGCACCAACCCCACAAAGTGACAGAATACAAGAAAAGCAAAAATTTTATTTACGCCCAGGGAAAGTGACATTATGACAGGAAGCAGAGTGGCTATGGTGGGTAGACTAAGCCGATTTTCTGGAAAAAGTCTAAAATACAAAGAAGATTGTGCTGAGGATTGAATGGGTTGAGCCCCAGTGCAGATGTAGGAGAATGCTAGCTATTAAGATTTTGAACTGGGGAGGAGATAAGAAGAGAAAAAGCCAAGTGATCCAGTTCTAAGCTTCATATATTGTTATATTATGAAGACAATAAAATATTGAGGTTATGTTCACGAAAGAAAGAAAGAGAAAATCAAAGGGAAATTGGTTAAAGACTTAAATGCACATTTTGCAAAAGTGGAAAATCAAATATTTAACCTATAAAAATTGCCTCATCATCATTACTCAAAAGGGACATGCACATTAAAATCACAAAAAAATTACCAGACACCTACCAGAAGAGTTCTGAGTTTTAGTCAGTATTTTAGATAATCAAGTGTAGCAACTATCATATAATTCTTTGGATTTTCAATTTTACTGATGTATGATTAATAAATAATAATTGCATATATTTAAATTGTACAACATGATGCTTTTGTATATGTATACATTGTGAAACAATCACTACAATCAAGCTAATTAACATATCCCTGATAATCACATTCTATATGCTATTACTGTTTTTGATTTTGACATTTTTAGAGGTTTTTTTTTTTTTTTTTTTTTTTTTTTTTTTTTTTTTAGATTCCCTATATAAGGGATATCATGCAGTATTTTTCTTTCTGTATCTGGCTTATTTCATTTAGCATAATGTCTTCCAGGTTAATCTATGTTGTTGCAAATCTGAACCTAACAATACTTAAAAACAATCATTCACCATGATCAAGTAGGATGCAAGAGTGGTTCAATATTTGCAAATCAATGTGATATATCACATGAATAAGAGAAAAGATAAAAACCATATGATCATTTCAATAGATGCAGAAAAAGCATAGACAAAGCACTCATTCATGCTAAAAACCCTCAACAAAGTAAATTTAGAGGGTAACATGATAAAGGCCATATATTAAAAAACCACAGTTAACATCAGACTATTGCCCTAAGATCAGAAACAAGACAAGGGTGTCTTCTCTCACCAGTTTTATTCAACATAGTACTGGAAGTCCTTGCCACAGCAAAAAGAAACAGGAATAAAAATCCAAATTGGTAAGAATTAAAATTTTCACTACTTGTAGATGACCTGATATTATATATATAAAACCCTAAAGACTCCACCAAAAAACTAACAGAACTGAATTATAAATGAATTCAGTAAGGTGACAGGATACAAAACCAATATAAAGAAATCTGTTGCATTTCTATACACTAATAATAAAGTGACAGAAAAAGAAATTAAGAAGACAATGCCATTCATAACTGCACCAAAAATAATACAATATGTAGGAATAAACTTAATCCAAGAGGTGA